>NC_086455.1:62670227-62974393 GCF_028390025.1 Pseudophryne corroboree
TGGAGGTCATGCCTGCTGAGGAAGTCTGCTTCCCAGTCGTCCACTCCCGGAGAGAACACTGCTGACAGTGCTATCACATGATTTTCCGCCTAGCGAAAAATCCTTGCAGTTTTTTCACTGCCCTCCAGCTTCTTGTGTCGCCCTTTCTGTTTACGTGGGCGACTGCCGTGATGTTATCCCACTGGATCAATACCGGCTGACCTTGAAGCAGAGGTCTTGCTAAGTTTAGAGCCTTATAATTTTGCTCTTAGCTCCATCTATGTGGAGAGAATTCTCCAGACTTGATCACACTTTCCTGGAAATTTTTTCCCTGTGTGACTGCTCCCCAGCCTCTCAGGCTGGCCTCCGTGGTCACCAGCATCCACTCCTGAATGCTGAATCTGAGGCCCTCTAGAAGATGAGCACTCTGTAATCACCACAGGAGAGACACCCTTGTCCTTGGATATAGGGTTATCCGCTGATGCATCTGAAGATGCGATCCGGACCATTTGTCCAGCAGATCCCACTGAAGAGTTCTTGCGTGAAATCTGCCGAATGGAATTGCTTCGTAATAAGCCACCATTTTTACCAGGACTCTTGTGCAATGATGCACTGACACTTTTCCTGGTTTTAGGAGGATCCCGATTAGCTCGGATAACTCCCTGGCTTTCTCCTCTGGGAGAAACACCTTTTTCTGGACTGTGTCCAGAATCATCCCTAGGAACAGTAGACGTGTCCTCGGAAAAGCTACGATTTTGGAATATTTAGAATCCACTCGTGCTGTCGTAGAACTATTAAAGATAGTGCTACTCCGACCTCCAACTGTTCTCTGGACCTTGCCCTTATCAGGAAAGCGTCCAAGTTTCTTTTAAGAAGAATCATCATTTCGGCCATTACCTTGGTAAAGACCCGGGGCGCCGTGGACAATCCAAACGGCAGCGTCTGAACTGATAGTGACAGTTCTGTACCACGAACCTGAAGTACCCTTGGTGAGAAGGGCAAATTTGGACATGTAGGTAAATGTCCCTGATATCCAGTGACACCATCTCGTCCCCTTCTTCCTGGTTCGCTATCACTGCTCTGAGTGACTCCATCTTGATTTGAACGCTTGTATGTAAGTGTTCAAATATTTCAGATCTCACCGAGCCGTTTGGCTTCCGTACCACAATATAGTGTGGAATAATACCCCCTCCCTTGTTGTAGGATGGGTACTTTGATTATCACCTGCTGGGAATACAGCCTGTGAATTGTTTCCAATACTGCCTCCCTGTCGGAGGTAGACGTTGGTAAAACAGACTTCCGGAACTTGTGAGGAGGAGACGTCTCGAATTTCCAATGTACACCTGGGATACTACATGTAGGATCCAGGAGTCCCCTTGCGAGTGAGCCCACTGCGTGCTGAAACTCTTGAGATGACCCCCTACCGCACCTGAGTCCGCTTGTACTGCCCCAGCGTCATGCTGCGGACTTGGCAGAAGCTGTGAAGGGCTTCTGTTCCTGGGAATGGGCTGCTTGCTGCAGTCTTCTTCCCGTTCCTCTACCCCTGGGCAGATATGACTGGCCTTTGCCCGCCTGCCCGTATGGGGACGAAAGGACTGAGACTGAAAAGACTGTGTCCTTTTCTGCTGAGATGTGACTCGGGGAACAAAAGGTGGATTTTTCAGCTGTTGCCATGGCCACCAGGTCCGATGGACCACCCCTTTATACGGCAATACTTCCATGTGCCGTCTGGAATCTGCCTCACCTGACCACTGTCGTGTCTTCGTCTGGCAGATATGGACATCACATTTACTCTTGATGCCAGAATGCAAATATCCCTCTGCGCATCACGCATATATAGAAATGCATCCTTAAAATGCTCTATAGACAATAAAATCTTGTCCCTGTCAAGGGTATCAAAATTTTCAGTCAGGAAATCCGACCAAGCCCCCTCAGCGCTGCACATCCAGTCTGAGGCGATTGCTGGTCGTAGTATAACACCAGTATGTGTGTATATACTTCTTAGGCTATTTTTCAGCTTCCTATCAGCTGGCTCCTTGAGGGCGGCCGTATCTGGAGACGGTAACGCCACTTGTTTTATAAGCGTGTGAGCGCCTTATCCACCCTAAGGTGTGTTTCCCAACTCGCCCTTACTTCTGGCGGGAAAGGGTATACCGCCCATAACTTTCTATCGGAGGAACCCCACGTATCATCACACACTTCATTTAATTTATCTGATTCAGGCAAAACTACAAGTAGTTTATTCACACCCTACAAAATACCCTTATTTGTGGTACTTGTAGTATCAGAATATGTAACACCTCCTTCATGCCCTTAACATGTAACGTGTGGCCCTAAAGGAAAATACGTTTGTTTCTTCACCGTCGACACTGGAGTCAGTGTCCGTGAGGTAAATGGGCGTTTTTACAAGCCCCTGACGGTGTCTGAGACGTCTGGACAGGTACTAATTTGTTTGCCGGTCGTCTCATGTCGTCAACCGGCTCGCAGCGTGTTGACATGATCACGTACTTCCACAAGTAAGCCATCCATTCCGGTGTCGACTCCCTAGAGAGTGACATCACCATTACAGGCAATTTGCTCCGCCTCCTCACCAACATTTTCCTCATACATGTCGACACACACGTACCGACATACAGCACACACACAGGGAATGCTCTGATAGAGGACAGGACCCACTAGCCCTTTGGGGAGACAGAGGGAGAGTTTGCCAGCACACACCAAAATGCTATAATTATACAGGGACAACCTTTATAAAAGTGTTCCTCCCTTATAGCATTTAATATATATTTATATCGCCAAATCAGTGCCCCCCCTCTCTGTTTTAACCCTGTTTCTGTAGTGCAGTGCAGGGGAGAGCATGGGAGCCTTCCCCTCAGCCTTTCTGTGAGGGAAAATGGCGCTGTGTGCTGAGGAGAATAAGCTCCTCCCCTTTTTCGGCGGGTTTTTTCTCCCGGTTTTTAAGAACTGGCCTGGGTTAAAATACATACATATAGCCTTAATGGCTATATGTGATGTATTTATTTTGCCAATAAGGTACTTATATTGCTGCCCAGGGCGCCCCCAGCAGCGCCCTGCACCCTCCGTGACTAGGTCAGTGAGCCGTGTGACAACAATGGCGCACAGCTGCAGTGCTGTGCGCTACCTTTGAAGTCTTCTGCCGCCTGTTTCCGGACCTCCGTTCTGCCGTCTTCTTCAGCGTCTGTAAGGGGGATCGGCGGCGCGGCTCCGGGACGAACCCCAGGCTGACCTGTGTTCCGACTCCCTCTGGAGCTCAGTGTCCAGTAGCCTAAGATCCCAATCCATCCTGCACGCAGGTGAGTTGGAGATCTCTCCCCTAAGTCCCTCGTTGCAGTGATCCTGTTGCCAGCAGGAATCACTGAATGAAACCTAAAAAAAAAAACTTTTCTAAACAGCTCTTTAAGAGAGCCACCTAGATTGCACCCTTCTCGGACGGGCACAAAAACCTAACTGAGGCTTGGAGGAGGGTCATAGGGGGAGGAGCCAGTACACACCATGTGACCTAAAAGCTTTTTTAGATGTGCCCTGTCTCCTGCGGAGCCCGCTATTCCCCCATGGTCCTGACGGAGTCCCCAGCATCCACTAGGACGTTAGAGAAAACGGCACTAATTGAAAACCCACTTAATCTGTGACATAATGCTGCCTCCAACCCTTTCATCACATCATGTCATGTCTCATCTGCCCCTGTCACATGCAGCCCTGTTCTCATCTCCTGATACACCCTGTGCTGCTAGGGATCCTGCTCCTTCCACTATATAACTCTCAGTCTGTGGCTTCCTGCTGCCGCCATAGCCCTTCTCACATCACGTTACTGCCCCTGTCACACGCAGCCCTGTCCTCACTTACACTTCATCCAGCGTTATGACAGCGCTCATTTTCTGCTGCTGTAATCATTCCGATGATCTGATTGGCTAATAAACAGTGTGCACAAAGATGAGCATGAGATGAACACTGAATAATATATAGTATATAACTTACATCACAAACATTAGTCAAAGCATAATTAGTATTCATTATTCCTGTAACTGTATCATGGGGGTAATTCCAAGTTGATCGCAGCAGGATTTTTGATAGCAATTGGGCAAAACCATGTGCACTGCAGGGGAGGCAGATATAACATGTGCAGAGAGAGTTAGATTTGGGTGGGGTGTGTTCAATCTGCAATCTAATTTGCAGTGTAAAAATAAAGCAGCCAGTATTTAACCTGCACAGAAATAAAATAACCCACCCAAATCTAACTCTTTCTGCACATGTTATATCTGCCTCCCCTGCAGTGCACATGGTTTTGCCCAATTGATATAAAAAATCCTGCTGCGATCAACTTGGAATTACCCCCCATAATGGGAGTAACAACATGCTAAACAAGATAGGAAACCTGTTCATGTATGTCAAGGTCCCAGCGGTCCCTAGCTGCACTTACTGACAGTTCTAGAAAGAAAAGCAACATTTATACTACTCACCTGTACGACTTCTATTCCTCTTTTCCTAGAAGAACAGAAAACAGGTCACTTAATAACAGGCATGCAGTGCAGTTAGTACAATAACACAAAAGAAAATTCAAATGTAAAAAATGGCAAATGTTAATATTTCTCTAGGTTCAGATAAATAAAATACCAGAGGCGGTTTCTGTAGCCCACGCTCCCATAATGTATGCAAGGTCACATTAAGGCTGGCCCCACCACTGAACTGCATGAGAAAGTCCAGCCGGCCTTTAGGCTGAGTGTCCAGATAACGTGGGGCGTCATGCCACCAGTTAGGGCCACATTCAACATCGCAGCATCATCAACATACGAACACTGTAACTTTCGGCTAATTACCCAATAACAAGTAATGTCACAGTTGTGTGCTGACGGAATTGGCCAGAGATACTACGATTCTTGGCCCATTAAGTTACCGCTGAACTGGATCAGTCTGATATATGCCACATACGTGACTTGCCAATCTGGATAGACTTGGCACTTAAACAGCCGAGAACCATTCAGTTTATGATCCGATAATGTGCACATGAAAACTGTAATTATTACCCAATTGCGGTTTCCTTTTATGGACAATAATACTCCGACGACTTTTACAGGTAAGCTGGTACACATAGAAATATGCGGCCAGTTTAGGCTACACCGAGACGGGCATATTTATGTTACAAAGTGGTCGTACAACCACTGCCAAGACACAACTAAACTTTCAGGTGTATCGTACACAGAGGGTAAGAGCCCCTATATAGCTACCCAAATATACCAGTCTCTGTCAGCCTGTCATTAGTAACTGGATCCCTCCTGATTACATAACCTGAAGCGAAGCGGTTTCCTCGTGGAACTCAGGAGACAAGATGTAAATACCTGTGCACAGCGAATACAAGCCACACCTCAAACAACATGCTTACTTTTGCAATACACAATCCTGGCACTGTGACTTACGGACAATGTCTCCAGATATTACTAGCAATGAGATGGAGAGAGTGGCTTTAGCATTCAGCTACAAATAGGACTTCACTTTGATTGCCTGTAATCTGCATGTACAGCGGTGGGTGGAGCAGTGCCATGTGCCAAGGAAATGGCAAAATACCCTGCTGTACATAGATAGGGTGAAACAACGTCTCCGGATTCCAAGAACAGTACCTGTGCTAAGATGGTTCCAACTGTTTGGAGGTGTGTGTGCGTGGGGGGGTGACACAATCAGCCTTTCTGTAAACCAAATAAATTCTTCCTTGCACTGCCTAGTAGTCTTGCTTGCTCCAATCTGAAATTTATTTCTCTCGTACTACAAAATCGCTTTTTTTTATTTTTTAAATACCGCATTCGTGTTTTTTTTTAAAAACTGCATTCATTTTTTTTTTTTTTTTTTAAATACCACATTCATTTGTTATTTTATTTTTTAAATACTGCATTCTTTTTTTTAAATACCGTATTAATTTTTTTTAAAATACCGTATTAATTTTTTTTAAAATACCGCATTAATTTTTTTTTTTTTTTTAAATACCGCATTCATTTTTTTTTTTTTTTTTAATACCGCATTAAAAAAATAAAAAAAATAAAAATACCGCATTCATTTTTGTTTTTTTAAATACTGCATTCATTATTATTATTTTTAAATACCGCATTCATTTTTGTTTTTTTAAATGCCGCATTTTTTTGAAACACTGCATGTATTTTTTTTTATTATTTTTTTTTTAATACTGCATTCATTAGCTACTTTGACGGATTTAAACTTCTTTATCATATCGCCTACGCCCATAAACGGCACAATGGTGCAATAGGCACATAGGAGCGACAGACAATCATTGGAACGCCCCCCTGCACTGCCGTATGTATGGAGGAAATCACCATTCACAGCCTGTAGTTGGCTGAATGACCATTCTGCAGAATCAAACGGATTTGATAACCAAACAAAAAGATCTGGAGCATTTTTCAGGCAGTGAATGAGGATTGCTGAAGTCCATACACCTACTGATAATTGTTCAGAAAGGTCATCCGGTTGGCTGGGTTGCACGATTATCTTGCAGAATGCAGCCAGATTTTAACTGCGCTAATTACAGAGACATCTTAATTTGCAATAGACACAAAGCTCTACATCAGTATATACCATGTTCCTATGCTATGGATATGGATATGGATAGGGGTGATTTAGACCTGATCGCTACTGTGCGTATTCGCACAGCGGGCGATCAGGTACTAACTGCGCATGCACCGCAATGCACATGCGCATCAGACAATAACAACGGGCATCGCCAGTCAGCGACAGGCTGGTGCGAAAATTCCAACTGCACGGGCGTTCGCAAGGTGATTGACAGGAAAACGTAACTGACCATTTACTGGGAGTGTCTGGAAAAACACAGGCGTGCCCAAGCGTTTTTCAGGGAGGGTGTCTGACGTCCGCTCCGGCCCCCGATCAGCCTGTTCTCGTCGCACTGTAGGAGTGAGTCCTGGGCTGCACAGAGACTGCACACAGTGGATTTTTGCAGCTAGGAGTACACATGGGATCGCACACTTACACGGTGAATTTACACTCCCCCTGGGGGGCAGCAACTATCTGAATGCAGGACAGCAAAGTTAGCAGCCCAGCCATCAGGTCAGAATCACCCCCTATGTACTGAGTGAGAAATGCTCCAAGCCTCTCAGTTACTTATTTTGTACTACAATAACTGGGGTGTTATTTTTCCGTTTTTTTTTAAATCAATTTACTATTGTTATTATTATTATTACTTATATAGAACCATCCAGTGCTGTATGTATAAAATTTTGTTTCTGCACAACCGAAAGAAATTTTAAATGGTGCTAAACTTTAATGCTGTAAAATTCATTCAATATTTAAAATTTTGAAGAAAAAGAAATTCCCCAGAATTTTTTTTCCAAATTTAAAAAAAAATATCTCAACTCTGCGGCCTCCCAATAATCTTTTCACTTTTTGTACCCTCTGCCCCAGTTCACATGTCATTAAGAAAAAAAAAGAAAAATCAATAATAAAACAGAATGAATAAAAAAAAATCCGATAATAAGTTGAGAGGTGGCTGCCATCGAATACCTGTTGTTCCGTCAGGTGTCTAACAAACGTAATGGTTTATTACAGATAGCACTAGCAATTCAAAAAAATCTATTCATATAATAAAACTGTAAGGGTTGTGTCTGTTCATAGCAAATTATTTTGCGAAATATACTTCTAGGGACTCTTTATGAACTTGGAGAAAAAATAAGATTTTACTTACCGATAAATCTATTTCTCGTAGTCCGTAGTGGATGCTGGGACTCCGTAAGGACCATGGGGATATAGCGGCTCCGCAGGAGACAGGGCACAAAATAAAAGCTTAAGGATCAGGTGGTGTGCACTGGCTCCTCCCCCTATGACCCTCCTCCAAGCCTCAGTTAGGATACTGTGCCCGGACGAGCGTACATAATAAGGAAGGATATTGAATCCCGGGTAAGACTCATACCAGCCACACCAATCACACCGTACAACTTGTGATCTGAACCCAGTTAACAGTATGATAAACGCAAAGGAGCCTCTGAAAAGATGGCTCACAACAATAATAACCCGAATTTTTGTAACAATAACTATATACAAGTATTGCAGACAATCCGCACTAGGGATGGGCGCCCAGCATCCACTACGGACTACGAGAAATAGATTTATCGGTAAGTAAAATCTTATTTTCTCTGACGTCCTAGTGGATGCTGGGACTCCGTAAGGACCATGGGGATTATACCAAAGCTCCCAAACGGGCGGGAGAGTGCGGATGACTCTGCAGCACCGAATGAGAGAACTCCAGGTCCTCCTCAGCCAGGGTATCAAATTTGTAGAATTTAGCAAACGTGTTTGCCCCTGACCAAGTAGCTGCTCGGCAAAGTTGTAAAGCCGAGACCCCTCGGGCAGCCGCCCAAGATGAGCCCACCTTCCTTGTGGAATGGGCTTTTACTGATTTTGGCTGTGGCAATCCTGCCACAGAATGTGCAAGCTGAATTGTACTACAAATCCAACGAGCAATCGTCTGCTTAGAAGCAGGAGCACCCAGCTTGTTGGGTGCATACAGGATAAACAGCGAGTCAGATTTTCTGACTCCAGCCGTCCTGGAAACATATATTTTCAAGGCCCTGACAACGTCAAGCAACTTAGAGTCCTCTAAGTCCCTGGTAGCCGCAGGTACCACAATAGGTTGGTTCATGTGAAATGCAGAAATCACCTTAGGTAGAAATTGAGGACGAGTCCTCAATTCCGCCCTGTCAGAATGAAATATCAAGTAAGGGCTTTTATATGATAAAGCCGCCAATTCTGACACACGCCTGGCTGAAGCCAAGGCTAACAGCATCGACACCTTCCATGTGAGATATTTTAAGTCCACAGTGGAAAGTGGTTCAAACCAATGTGACTTTAGAAAACTCAACACCACATTGAGATCCCAAGGTGCCACTGGAGGCACAAAAGGAGGCTGTATGTGCAGCACCCCTTTTACAATGTCTGAACTTCAGGTACTGAAGCCAGTTCTTTCTGGAAGAAAATCGACAGGGCCGAAATTTGAACCTTAATGGACCCTAATTTTAGGCCCATAGACAGTCCTGTTTGCAGGAAATGAAGGAAACGACCCAGTTGAAATTCCTCTGTAGGGGCCTTCTTGGCCTCACACCACGCAACATATTTACGCCAAATGCGGTGATAATGTTTTGCGGTTACGTCCTTCCTGGCTTTGACCAGAGTAGGGATGACTTCTTCTGGAATGCCTTTTTCCCTCAGGATCCGGCGTTCAACCGCCATGCCGTCAAACGCAGCCGCGGTAAGTCTTGGAACAGACAAGGCCCCTGCAGTAGCAGGTCCTTTCTTAGAGGTAGAGGCCACGGTTCGTCCGTGAGCATCTCTTGAAGTTCCGGGTACCAAGTCCGTCTTGGCCAATCCGGAACCACGAGTATAGTTCTTACTCCTCTCCTTCTTATGATTCTCAGTACTTTTGGTATGAGAGGCAGAGGAGGGAACACATACACTGACTGGTACACCCACGGCGTTACCAGAGCGTCCACTGCTATTGCCTGAGGGTCCCTTGACCTGGCGCAATATCTGTCCAGTTTTTTGTTTAGACGTGACGCCATCATGTCCACCTTTGGTTTTTCCCAACGGTTTACAATCAGGTGGAAGACTTCTGGGTGAAGTCCCCACTCTCCCGGGTGAAGGTCGTGTCTGCTGAGGAAGTCTGCTTCCCAGTTGTCCACTCCCGGAATGAATACTGCTGACAGTGCTATCACATGATTTTCCGCCCAGCGAAGAATCCTTGCAGCTTCTGCCATTGCCCTCCTGCTTCTCGTGCCGCCCTGTCTGTTTACGTGGGCGACTGACATGATGTTGTCCGATTGGATCAACACCGCCTGACCCTGAAGCAGAGGTTTTGCTTGACTTAGGGCATTGTAAATGGCCCTTAGTTCCAGAATGTTTATATGAAGAGACGTTTCCAAGCTTGACCACAGGCCCTGGAAATTCCTTCCCTGTGTGACTGCTCCCCAGCCTCTCAGGCTGGCATCCGTGGTTACCAGGATCCAATCCTGAATGCCAAATCTGCGGCCCTCTAGTAGATGAGCACTCTGCAGCCACCACAGGAGAGACACCCTTGTCCTTGGCGACAGGGTTATCCGCTGATGCATCTGCAGATGCGATCCGGACCATTTGTCCAGTAGATCCCACTGAAATGTTCTTGCATGGAATCTTCCGAATGGAATCGCTTCGTAAGAAGCCACCATTTTCCCCAGGACCCTCGTGCACTGATGCACTGAGACCTGTCCTGGTTTTAGGAGGTTCCTGACTAGCTCGGATAACTCCCTGGCCTTCTCCTCCGGGAGAAACACCTTCTTCTGGACTGTGTCCAGAATCATTCCTAGGAACATTAGACGTGTCGTTGGAATCAGCTGCGATTTTGGAATATTTAGAATCCACCCGTGCTGACGTAACACTACCTGAGATAGTGCTACTCCGACTTCTAACTGTTCCCTGGATCTTGCCCTTATCAGGAGATCGTCCAAGTAAGGGATAATTGAAATGCCTTTTCTTCGTAGAAGAATCATCATTTCGGCCATTACCTTGGTAAAGACCCGAGGTGCCGTGGACAATCCAAACGGCAGCGTCTGAAACTGATAATGACAGTTTTGTACTACAAACCTGAGGTACCCTTGGTGAGAAGGGTATATCGGGGCGTGGAGATAAGCATCTTTGATGTCCAGAGACACCATATAGTCCCCTTCTTCCAGGTTCGCTATCACTGCTCTGAGTGACTCCATCTTGAATTTGAACCTTTTTATGTAAGTGTTCAAGGATTTCAGATTTAAAATTGGTCTCACCGAGCCGTCCGGCTTCGGTACCACAAACAGCGTGGAATAATACCCCTTTCCTTGTTGCAGGAGGGGTACCTTGATTATCACCTGCTGGGAATACAGCTTGTGAATGGCTTCTAGAACTGCCTCCCTGTCGGAGGGAGACTTTGGTAAAGCAGACTTCAGGAAACGATGAGGGGGAAACGCCTCGAATTCCAGTTTGTACCCCAGCGATACTACCTGTAGAATCCAGGGATCCACTTGCGAGTGAGCCCACTGCGCGTTGAAATTTTTGAGACGGGCCCCCACCATATCTGAGTCTGCTTGTAAAGCCCCAGCGTCATGCTGAAGACTTGGCAGAAGCAGGGGAGGGCTTCTGCTCTTGGGAAGCGGCTGCATGGTGCAGTCTTTTTCCTCTTCCTCTGCCCCGGGGCAGAAAGGAGTGGCCTTTTGCTCGCTTGTACTTATGGGAACGAAAGGACTGAGATTGAAAAGACGGTGTCTTTTTCTGCTGATGTGGAGTGACCTGGGGTAAAAAGGTGGATTTTCCAGCCGTTGCCGTGGCCACCAGGTCCGATAGACCAGCCCCAAATAACTCCTCCCCTTTATACGGCAATACTTCCATGTGCCGTTTGGAATCCGCATCCCCTGACCACTGTCGCGTCCACAACGCTCTTCTGGCAGAGATGGACATAGCACTTACTCTTGATGCCAGGGTGCAAATATCCCTTTGTGCATCACGCATATATAAAATAATGCATCCTTTAAATGTTCTATAGTTAACAAAATATTGTCCCTATCCAGGGTATCAATATTTTCAGTCAGGGAATCCGACCATGCGACTCCAGCACTGCACATCCAGGCTGAGGCGATTGCTGGTCGCAGTATAACACCAGTATGTGTGTATATACTTTTTAGGATATTTTCCAGCCTTCTATCAGCTGGTTCTTTGAGGGTAGCCGTATCAGGAGACGGTAACGCTACTTGTTTAGATAAACGTGTGAGCGCCTTATCTACCCTAGGGGGTGTTTCCCAACGCGCCCTAACCTCTGGCGGGAAAGGATATAATGCTAATAATTTTTTAGAAATTAGCTGTTTTTTATCGGGAGAAACCCACGCTTTTTCACACACCTCATTTATTTCCTCTGACTCAGGAAAAAATATTGGTAGTTTTTTCTCACCCCACATAATACCCTTCTTTGTGGTACTTGTAGTGTCAGAAAGGTTCAATGCCTCTTTCATTGCCGTGATCATGTAACGTGTGGCCCTACTGGACATTACGTTTGTCTCGTCACCGTCGACACTAGACTCAGTATCTGTGTCAGGGTCTGTGTCGACCCACTGAGGTAACGGGCGTTTTAGCGCCCCTGACGGTGTCTGAGACGCCTGGACAGGCACTAACTGATTTGCCGGCTGTCTCATGTCGTCAACAGTTTTTTGCAAATTGCTGACATTATCACTTAATTGTTTAAATACAATCATCCAGTCAGGTGTCGACTCCCTAGGGGGTGACATCACCAACGCAGGCAACTGCTCCGCCTCCACATAATTTTCCTCCTCATACATGTCGACACACGCGTACCGACACACAGCACACACACACCGGGAATGCTCTGATAGAGGACAGGACCCCACTTAGCCCTTTGGAGAGACAGAGGGAGAGTCTGCCAGCACACACCCAGCGCTATATATATATATATATATATATATATATATATATATATATATATATATATATATACAGGGATAACCTTATATAAGTGTTATTCCCTTATAGCTGCTGTTAATTATTGTTATTTGCTGCCAACAATGCCCCCCCTTCTCTTTTTTACCCTGATTCTGAAGCAGGACTGCAGGGGAGAGTCAGGGAGCCGTCCTTCCAGCGGAGCTGTGAGGGAAAATGGCGCTTGTGTGCTGAGGAGATAGGCTCCGCCCCTTCACGACGTCCTTATCTCCCGCTTTTTTGTGTAAAATGGCAGGGGATTAAAATACATCCATATAGCCCAGGAGCTATATGTGATGTATTCTGTTTTGCCACCTAAGGTATTCTGTTATATTGCGTCTCAGGGCGCTCCCCCCCCCAGCGCCCTGCACCCTCAGTGACCGGAGTGTGAAGTGTGCTGAGAGCAATGGCGCACAGCTGCGGTGCTGTGCGCTACCTTAGTCTGAAGACAGGATGTCTTCTGCCGCCGATTTCACCGGACCTCTTCGTCTCTTCTGGCTCTGTAAGGGGGACGGCGGCGCGGCTCCGGTGACCCATCCAGGCTGAACCTGTGATCGTCCCTCTGGAGCTAGTGTCCAGTAGCCTAAGAAACCCGATCCACTCTGCACTCAGGTGAGTCCGTTTCTTCTCCCCTTAGTCCCACGATGCAGTGAGCCTGTTGCCAGCAGGACTCACTGAAAATAAAAAAACCTAACTAAACTTTTATTCTAAGCAGCTCAGGAGAGCCACCTAGATTGCACCCTTCTCGGCCGGGCACAAAAATCTAACTGAGGCTTGGAGGAGGGTCATAGGGGGAGGAGCCAGTGCACACCAC
Organism: Pseudophryne corroboree; assembly: GCF_028390025.1. Taxonomy (NCBI): domain Eukaryota; kingdom Metazoa; phylum Chordata; class Amphibia; order Anura; family Myobatrachidae; genus Pseudophryne; species Pseudophryne corroboree. The sequence continues at coordinate 62,683,540 of NC_086455.1, forward strand.
CTGATCCTTAAGCTTTTATTTTGTGCCCTGTCTCCTGCGGAGCCGCTATATCCCCATGGTCCTTACGGAGTCCCAGCATCCACTAGGACGTCAGAGAAAAAGAAAATGTAAAAAAAAAAATTCTCTATCTGTTCCGGCATCACAGAAAAATTACTGGATGAACTTGGATTGTGTTTTTACTATTGTAAAGCGTAGTGACCTAGAAAGAAACTGAAGTAAAATGCGATCGATTGTCAAATACTGTTCCATAAGAATCCAATTATTTTGGCAGATCACGTCACGTAGAGCACTGTGAGAGCTCATGAAAAGTGGATCGTCAACGTCAAAAGGATTGTTCCGTAACCACTGAAGCAATTGTAGAAAGTGTAAGGAGCGTTTGCATTGTTCTTATTGCAATAGAGCTATCCTTTGTGACATTCTTCAAGCACACAGCATTAAAGTGCGTTATGCGTGCAAAGATTGGCGGGATACATCGCAAGCAAACTGCAATGCTTGATGCATCCCGACCATTGGAAGAAAATGTACGGACACTTGACCAGCTGATATGATCTTGGTGTTCACTTCCAATCTGATCATTGTTATATGCCATTCTGGACCCCTTCAACAATAATTTCAAGTTTTCATACAGGTGTGCCCTCAAACACTGTTGCACCAACCAGCCCCTCTCAGCGCTCAAGGTCCCAGATGACTAGCAGGCATCTTATTCGCTCAAAATGTTCATTTTAGTCACACAAATAAAACTGGAAGAGCCCAAACTACATAGTTGGAGTGCGATGATCAATGTGATGTGCGACACTTGTACATCTTTTCGCGTCCGAGTACGGATCTGTGTACAAGCTTAAAACTATTTTCCGTCTCTAGTACAACGCGAGTGAGGTTTCACTGATTTTGTAATGTGAATAAGAAGCAAAAAAATTTAAAGAAAAATGCCGCACATCTCATTGTGACTCATTGGCGCCGGGCATCTCTTATTGTATGGTGTATTTAGACTAGGGGGTATATATACCAAAGTGCGGGTTTACAGAGGTGGAGATGTTGCCCAGAGCAAACAATTAGTTTCATTATCTTCTGCAAGGAGCTAGATAATAAGATTTTACTCACCAGTAAATCTATTTCTCGTAGTCCGTAGTGGATGCTGGGAACTCCGTAAGGACCATGGGGAATAGCGGCTCCGCAGGAGACTGGGCACAACTAAAGAAAGCTTTAGGACTACCTGGTGTGCACTGGCTCCTCCTACTATGACCCTCCTCCAGACCTCAGTTAGGATACTGTGCCCGGAAGAGCTGACACAATAAGGAAAGGATTTTGAATCCCGGGTAAGACTCATACCAGCCACACCAATCACACCGTATAACTCGTGATACTATACCCAGTTAACAGTATGAAATATAACTGAGCCTCTCAACAGATGGCTCAACAATAACCCTTTAGTTAAACAATAACTATATACAAGTATTGCAGACAATCCGCACTTGGGACGGGCGCCCAGCATCCACTATGGACTACGAGAAATAGATTTACCGGTGAGTAAAATCTTATTTTCTCTGACGTCCTAGTGGATGCTGGGAACTCCGTAAGGACCATGGGGATTATACCAAAGCTCCCAAACGGGCGGGAGAGTGCGGATGACTCTGCAGCACCGAATGAGCGAACTCTAGGTCCTCCTCAGCCAGGGTATCAAACTTGTAGAATTTAGCAAATGTGTTTGACCCCGACCAAGTAGCTGCTCGGCAAAGTTGTAAAGCCGAGACCCCTCGGGCAGCCGCCCAAGAAGAACCCACCTTCCTCGTGGAATGGGCATTTACAGATTTAGGATGTGGCAGTCCAGCCGCAGAATGTGCAAGTTGAACCGTGCTACAGATCCAGCGAGCAATAGTCTGCTTTGAAGCAGGCGCACCCAACTTGTTGGGCGCATGCAGGATAAATAGCGAGTCAGTCTTTCTGACTCCAGCTGTCCTGGAAACATAGATTTTTAGGGCCCGGACTACGTCCAGCAACTTGGAGTCCTCCAAGTCACGAGTAGCCGCAGGCACCACAATAGGCTGGTTCAAATGAAACGCTGAAACCACCTTTGGGAGAAATTGGGGACGAGTCCTCAATTCCGCCATATCCATATGGAAAATCAGATAAGGGCTTTTACAAGACAAAGCCGCCAATTCTGACACACGCCTGGCCGAAGCCAAGGCCAACAGCATGACCACTTTCCACGTGAGATATTTTAGTTCCACGGTTTTAAGTGGTTCAAACTAATGCGACTTTAGGAAATCCAACACCACGTTGAGATCCCAAGGTGCCACTGGGGGCACAAAAGGGTCTGAATATGCAGCACTCCCTTAACAAATGTCTGAACTTCAGGTAGTGAAGCCAGTTCTTTTTGGAAGAAAATCGATAGAGCCGAAATCTGGACCTTAAAGGAACCCAATTTTAGGCCCATAGTCACCCCTGATTGTAGGAAGTGCAGAAATCGACCTACCTGAAAATTCCTCCGTTTGGGGCCTTCCTGGCCTCACACCAAGCAACATATTTCCGCCATATGCGGTGATAATGGTTTGCGGTCACTTCTTTCCTAGCTTTAATAAGCGTAGGGATAACTTCCTCCGGAATGCCCTTTTCCTTCAGGATCCGGCGTTCAACCGCCATGCCGTCAAACGCAGCCGCGGTAAGTCTTGGAACAGACAGGGCCCCTGCTGCAGCAGGTCCTGTCTGAGCAGCAGAGGCCATGGGTCCTCTGAGATCATTTCTTGAAGTTCTGGGTACGAAGCTCTTCTTGGCCAATCCGGAACAATGAGTATAGTTCTTACTCCTCTCCTTCTTATTAGTCTCAGTACCTTGGGTATGAGAGGCAGAGGAGGGAACACATACACCGACCGATACACCCACGGTGTTACCAGAGCGTCCACAGCTATCGCCTGAGGGTCCCTTGACCTGGCGCAATATCTTTTTAGCTTTTTGTTGAGGCGGGACGCCATCATGTCCACCTGTGGCCTTTCCCACCGGTGTACAATAATTTGGAAGACTTCTGGATGAAGTCCCCACTCTCCTGGGTGGAGGTCGTGTCTGCTGAGAAAGTCTGCTTCCCAGTTGTCCACTCCGGGAATGAACACTGCTGACAGTGCTAACACATGATTTTCCGCCCATCGGAGAATCCTTGTGGCTTCTGCCATCGCCATCCTGCTTCTTGTGCTGCCCTGTCGGTTTACATGGGCGACCGCCGTGATGTTGTCTGACTGGATCAGCACCGGCTGGTGTTGAAGCAGGGGTCTTGCCTGACTTAGGGCATTGTAAATGGCCCTTAGTTCCAGAATATTTATGTGTAGGGAAGTCTCCTGACTTGTCCATAGTCCCTGGAAGTTTCTTCCCTGTGTGACTGCCCCCCAACCTCGAAGGCTGGCATCCGTGGTCACCAGGACCCAGTCCTGTATGCCGAATCTGCGACCCTCTAGAAGATGAGCACTCTGCAGCCACCACAACAGCGACACCCTGGTCCTTGGAGACAGGGTTATCAGCCGATGCATCTGAAGATGCGATCCGGACCACTTGTCCAACAGATCCCACTGAAAGATCCTTGCATGGAACCCTCCGAATGGAATTGCTTCGTAAGAAGCCACCATCTTTCCCAGGACTCGCGTGCAGTGGTGCACCACCACCCGTTTTGGTTTTAGGAGGTCTCTGACTAGAGATGACAACTCCTTGGCCTTCTCCTCCGGGAGAAATACTTTTTTCTGTTCTGTGTCCAGAACCATCCCCAGGAACAGTAGATGCGTTGTAGGAACCAGCTGCGACTTTGGAATATTCAGGATTCAGCCGTGCTGTTGTAGCACTTCCCGAGCTAGTGCTACACCGATCAACAACTGTTCCCTGGACCTCGCCTTTATAAGGAGATCGTCCAAGTACGGGATAATTAAAACTCCCTTTCTCCGAAGGAGTATCATCATTTCGGCCATTACCTTGGTAAATACCCTCGGTGCCGTGGACAGACCCAACGGCAACGTCTGGAATTGGTAATGACAGTCCTGTACCACAAATCTGAGGTACTCCTGGTGAGGAGGGTAAATGGGGACATGCAGGTAAGCATCCTTGATGTCCAGTGATACCATGGAATCCCCCTCGTCCAGGCTTGCAATCACCGCCCTGAGCGATTCCATCTTGAACTTGAACCTTCTTATATAAGTGTTCAAGGATTTTAAATTTAAAATGGGTCTCACCGAACCGTCCGGTTTCGGTACCACAAACATTGTGGAATAGTAACCCCGTCCTTGTTGAAGGAGGGGTACCTTGATTATCACCTGCTGAGAATACAGCTTGTGAATCGCCTCCAGCACTGCCTCCCTGTCCGGGGGAGCTGTCGGCAAGGCAGATTTGAGGAAACGGCGAGGGGGAGACGTCTCGAATTCCAGCTTGTACCCCTGAGATACTACTTGTAGAATCCAGGGATCCACCTGTGAGCAAGCTCACTGACTGCTGAAGTTTTTGAGACGGGCCCCCACCGTACCTGGCTCTGCCTGTGGAGCCCCAGCGTCATGCGGTAGACTTGGAGGAAGCGGGGGAGGACTTTTGCTCCTGGGAACTGGCTGTATGCTGCAGCTTTTTCCCTCTACCTCTGCCTCTGGGCAGAAAGGACGCGCCTCTAACCCGCTTGCCTTTCTGGGGCCGAAAGGACTGTACCTGATAATACGGTGCTTTCTTTGGCTGTGAGGGAACATGGGGTAAAAATGCTGACTTCCCAGCTGTCGCTGTGGAAACGAGGTCCGAGAGACCATCCCCAAACAACTCCTCACCCTTGTAAGGCAATACTTCCATGTGCCTTTTAGAATCTGCATCTCCTGTCCACTGCAGAGTCCACAATCCTCTCCTGGCAGAAATGGACATTGCGTTTATTTTAGATGCCAGCCGGCAAATATCCCTCTGTGCATCTCTCATGTACAAGACAGCGTCTTTAATATGCTCTACGGTTAGCAATATAGTGTCCCTGTCTAGGGTATCAATGTTTTCCGACAGGGAATCTGACCACGCAGCTGCAGCACTGCACATCCATGCTGAAGCAATAGCCGGTCTCAGTATAATACCTGAGTGTGTATATACAGACTTCAGGATAGCCTCCTGCTTTCTATCTGCAGGCTCCTTTAGGGCGGCCGTGTCCGGAGACGGTAGTGCCACCTTTTTCGACAGACGTGAGAGCGCTTTATCCACCCTAGGGGATGTCTCCCAACGTGACCTGTCCTCTGGCGGGAAAGGGTACGCCATTAGTAACCTTTTAGAAATTACCAGTTTCTTATCGGGGGAAGCCCACGCTTCTTCACACACTTCATTTAATTCATCAGATGGGGGGAAAACCACTGGTAGTTTTTTCTCCCCAAACATAATACCCTTTTTTGTGGTACCTGGGGTAATATCAGAAATATGCAACACATTTTTCATTGCCGTAATCATGTAACGGGTGGCTCTATTGGAGTGTACACTAGTCTCATCATCGTCGACACTGGAGTCAGTATCCGTGTCGACATCTGTGTCTGCCATCTGAGGTAGCGGGCGTTTTAGAGCCCCCGATGGCTTTAGAGACGTCTGGGCAGGCACAGGCTGAGAAGCCGGCTGTCCCACATCTGCTATGTCGTCAAACCTTTTATGTAAGGAGTCGACACTGTCGCGTAATTCCTTCCACATAACCATCCACTCAGGTGTCGACCCCGCAGGGGGTGACATCACATTTATAGGCACCTGCTCCGCCTCCACATAAGCCTCCTCATCAAACATGTCGACACAGCCGTACCGACACACCGCACACACACAGGGAATGCTCTGACTGAGGACAGGACCCCACAAAGCCCTTTGGGGAGACAGAGAGAGAGTATGCCAGCACACACCAACAGCGCTATATAACACAGGGATTAACACTATAACTGAGTGATTTTTCCCCAATAGCTGCTTGTATACACAATATTGCGCTTAAATTTAGTGCCCCCCCTCTCTTTTTTACCCTATGTAGTCTGGAAACTGCAGGGGAGAGCCTGGGAGCGATCCTTCCAGCGGAGCTGTGAGGGAAAATGGCGCCAGTGTGCTGAGGGAGATAGCCCCGCCCCTTTTTCGGCGGACTTCTCCCGCTTTTTTCTATGTATATCTGGCAGGGGTATTTTACACATATATAGTCTCTATGACTATATTATGTGTTATTTGCCAGCCAAGGTACTCAATATTACAGCCCAGGGCGCCCCCCCCCCAGCGCCCTGCACCCATCAGTGACCCGAGTGTGAGGTGTGCATGGGAAGCAATGGCGCACAGCTGCAGTGCTGTGCGCTACCTTGATGAAGACCGAAGTCTTCTGCCGCCGATTTCCAGGACCCTCTTCTTGCTTCTGGCTCTGTAAGGGGGACGGCGGCGCGGCTCCGGGACCGGACGACCGAGGCTGGGCCTGTGTTCGATCCCTCTGGAGCTAATGGTGTCCAGTAGCCTAGAAGCCCAAGCTAGCTGCAAGCAGGTAGGTTTGCTTCTCTCCCCTTAGTCCCTCGTAGCAGTGAGTCTGTTGCCAGCAGATCTCACTGAAAATAAAAAACCTAAAATAAACTTTCTTTTTCTAAGAGCTCAGGAGAGCCCCTAGTGTGCATCCAGCTCAGCCGGGCACAAAATTCCAACTGAGGTCTGGAGGAGGGTCATAGAGGGAGGAGCCAGTGCACACCAGGTAGTCCTAAAGCTTTCTTTAGTTGTGCCCAGTCTCCTGCGGAGCCGCTATTCCCCATGGTCCTTACGGAGTTCCCAGCATCCACTAGGACGTCAGAGAAAAATAATTAGAATCTAATTGGTTGCTCTGGGCAACAGCTTCACTTCTAAAAACCAGCACTTCAGTCGAATATAACCCTAGGGGTACGAGGACACAACTGAGTTCTGCATTTGCATTGATCTAGGAACGTCTTTAATAAGAAAAACAACATTTTGTGGCCTAAAGGAGGAATTCAATTTAACACCAATTTGTTAAAGTCCGGGGATGAGTACTGAGAGTTATTCAATTGTCCACATTGCGCCTGATGCGATTCGAGGCTTAGTTACGTTAAACTGCATTTTGCGACTTAAGTAATGTTGTGCGCGAGGCAGCTAGGACACGCAATAACACATCGACAAGCCAAAGGCACTAGTTCATGTAGATGTCTGCTCACACCTCAGGAGGGTGCAAGGAGAAATCCACTAGTGGCGGGATTACAGGAGTCCAACTGAATAGCTCCAGACACTCACTGAATCTTACACTCGCGTTCAGTTGAATCTCTCCTAAGACTGTAAAAACTTTAAGATATCCAATGTTTATTTCTGGGTTCTCTGCTTAAAACAAAGCATGTACTGTACCTCCTTCACGTGCACTGTGTCCCTGTTCAGAACTCCTGAGGAGATACGGACCAACTGAGTCCCGTCTCGAAATTCAGATTGTAAATCTGAATTTTGGGTTTTAGATTGCACAAATGACACAATTTTAGATGTTTTTATCCATTTTCAAGAAATCCAGAACCCAAAATTCGGGATTTTAAATCCAAATTCCAAACAAAAACACACCAATGAAATTAGAGCGAAAATATGAGACTCCGCGCACATCTGTAGTTATAAGATAGTATTTTCAAAAATGCTTCTTAATAGCATTTTCCCACATAGGGGTGTATTCAATACAAGTCAGACTTCCCGACTTGTCGGATTAACGGGAGTTTGACAATTTAAGGTCAAATCCAGATTCAACCTATTCAATCAAGCTCCTGTTTATCAGACTTGTCGGAAAGCACGTGGATCGGCGGATTCGCAGCCAAATCGTACAGGTTTTAGCCCCGTTTCAGTCAATGTCAATCCGACATCAATTGAAAATACCCCATAGTCATTTCATCATGCATACCTGGAGTACTATATACAATGGACCGGATTCAGTAAGGATTGCAAATACAAGGCTGCCCAGCATGCTAAGTCTGAAAGGGGTATGATTGGATAAGGTGGATTTAAAACTACCACCAACCTGCTCATGGCTGCTCATTGTTTATGTGGCGAGATTGGCAAGGTTTTCAAAGTGTTCTTTTCTGCCTTACCAAAAGTCTGCGGCATTCTAAAAGGTGAAGCCAGAGGGGTAGAAGCAGTGGGGAAGACACCGGATAACTTATTATCCTTCTTTTTGGCAGCTCTACATTTCAACAATTATCCCTTAGGGGGTATTCAACAAGTCGAAAAAACTGCACTTTATGCCAGCTTGCCGGCCAAAAATCACGAGGATCGGCGAATTCACAGCTGATTCACGCGTTTTGTCGAGTTCACTGGTGTTTGACAGTTTTTTGGTTCGTTTTCGCCCATGATGATTCGACAAAAAAAAGGCACGGCAAAAACAAAGCAAAAACCTGTTGAAAATGCCAACAATTGAATAGCTAATGATCTAATTAGCGACGGTTTTCAGACTGTCGGAAAACTCGCCACTAATTGAATATCCCTCTTAGTGGACGCAGTTTCTTTCTCTGTGTCTTTGTCATAGTTATGGCCTTTGTATGCCTTAACCTCTTCTGTCATTTTCCCTTTTTTCTCCTTAAAACTGGATTTATTCCTTTCTGGTATTTTCTCTGATTTTCAACCTTCTTTGCTTTCTGTTCAGTGTCAATCTTTGGTAATGTTTGATTGCAGAATAAACAGGGATGCTGTAGTTTGAACACCATTGGGGAAATATACTGTGATAGCCTGCGAGTTGCAGGCCTCGGCGAGATTACGGTCAGCCCAATGTTTCAAAGCAGAAATAATTTGAAAGTTAAAAACTGGGTTGGTTTTCCCTTTTAAATTATTGACGCTTTAAAACATCAGGTAGACTCGGTGGAATATATTCTGGAACACAATAAACTCAGAACAGAACTATCTTTTGATTGAGCAGTTTCATTCAGAAACCTTGAAAGTAGAGATTACTGTAAATACACAATGGACCCTGTAAGTGAAGCATAGGTTAAGGTAAAAACAGCGAATCAAACCTTGAATACAGATATTCTTAGTATTTGCACAACGCTTAATGCAATTCATGTCTAGATGCAAAGTTTGTTAATCACAAGAACGATCACACTTTCTTTAGTATGGATGATAAGTGTTCTCACAATTAAAGTCTGTGGAATGGCCCATAATACCAAAAACATACTGGACACCAAACGCCAAACTTGACGTCCTTAGAAGAAAAAAAAATATTCTTGACATATTGAAAAATATTTTTTTTAGATAAAAATTCTGACAGAACTTCACAAATTTGTCCAACATAAACAAGGTTTTTTCGTATCAAACTAACGTGATCAGTGTGTCCATTTGACAATGTTTTAGGCATTTTTTGTTTCTATAACTAACTCCATCATTTCTCTTGGAAACGTGCCGTTTCCAGCATCAAGAAACTGATATTGATACGGACAAAATGAAAGTTCTCACAGCATGTTTTACCATGAATGAAAACGTTGCCATGTTTCCATAACCTACCAAATTTCAGGATATATACGGAAAAGATAGCAGTGACCTTCCAGAGGCAATTATGAAGTTTTAGAAAACATTTCCGTTTAAGGCCTGTAAAAGCATGAAGTGAATTGGCATCTGCTATTCAATTTAAAAAACAGTTTGAGACCTCAATTTAGATGGCAGAAATAGAAAGCAGAAAAAGTCCACAAAGCAAACACAGAAAGAATAGTAGAAGTGAAGAATCAGCATGGCGAGGGTGGATGGGATTGTGGTTTCACCCACATTAGGGTCTGGTTACCATGACAACCATCTAGGCCTCAATCAGATATCCTGGTAAAGGCTGAAAGGTTTTATAGACTCGTCTGAGGGGGCGACCGTGGCAAAGGGATCAGAAGACAAAACAAAAGACAATTATTTTTATTGTTAAGTGGGTGTACCACTTTGCTTTGCTGAAATGTGTAAAAAAAATAAAAATAAAAAAATAACACGCCACATCACTGTCCACTATACAAACAAATGATACAAGTAATTCATATGCAATAGATTCCGGAGACTGGATGTGGTGGTCAACGCCATCTTTAGATGCCCAATAGTAGCATATGGGTGTGTTTTGCATTTTCCCCATGAGAGGGATTCAATGTGATCCGTCCCAGCACCCCCTGCATGTCATCCTACGCATGCTGCATTAAACCGGTCATAACCCTGTTTAATGCAGCACACACTTAGCAGTTTAGACAACAACTTATGAAGATTTGTGTAGCGAATGAGCACTAAACTTAATTTCTTATAATGTATTTAATTAAGCTAACGAGAAGGTGATGCAAAACGATGGAGAAGAGAAAGTTTAAGAAAGGATACGTTTGCTGAAAATGTGGTATCATTTCCCCTTGGCCAGTCTGAATATTCATGATGATAAAAAAATAAAAATAAAAGTCTTTTGATCAATCATATCTGAGGAACATTCATTAATATTTACAGTTACGTTACTAAACCAACCAAATTAGATATTGAGGGTCTGCTCTCACCCATGTGCTCCAGAGAAACTTTTATTATATTTTTAGGTTTCTTGACATATGAATATATTTCTATATAAATACATATATTGGGGGAGAGAGAGAGAGAGAGAGAGAGAGAGAGAGAGAGAGAGAGAGAGAGAGAGAGAGAGAGAGAGAGAGAGAGAGAGAGAGAGAGAGAGAGAGAGAGAGAAGTTGCCTCAAGCAGCAGATTAAGGGGGACATGTACTAAGAAGTGATATGAGCGGAGATGTGAGAAGTTGCTTCATCAACCAATCAGCAGCTCTGTATAATTTTATAGTATGCAAATTATAGAGGTTACTTTAGTGCCGATTGGTTGCCATGGGCAACTTCTCCACTGGCTCACTTCTCCGCTCTTATCACTGCTTAGTAAATGCCCCCCTAACTTCTGTCATTTATCTAGCAAAGCATCTGAAATGACAAAAAGCTTTGGGCAACACAACTTTCTCTCTCTCCGAGTTTTGATACTCCCCATTATATGAAATTGATTTAAATATATTTAATGCTAAATTCATGTGCCGTTCACAGTGCATAACAGCACCTAAAACTGCAATTTTTTCTTTAAGCTTTCACCTTTATCTGTTCTCTTGTGGTCTTTAATGTTGTAATTAAGGAGTATATAACCGTAAACACTAATAAATGCAGTCCTAAATAGGCTCAGAATAGTGTACACAAGCAGCGCTCCGCCTTAGCTACACCCTGTACCAGTTTCCAGCGTGTCTGTGAGGCAGGAAGCGCTGAGTGTGTGCTGCTGATGGCTGCTGTTAGCAGAGGAAGGTGCCAAAACGCAGCTGGTCCCGCTCTGAGGAAGCCCCGCCCCCTCCAATGGCACCAGAGCTGTACATATTATTTATACTGGACAAGTCTCCGATAAGCTTAAAACCTCACACAAGTGCTTAGTTAAGCAAGTTTGTGCTAGTTTTCACACGGGGGATCTTAGCAGGAACCCCCAGGAAGGGTCTTGCACGCCGCATCCGTGTTAAGCCGCACTTTGAGCCAGGGACCCCCCTAGCGGGGGCCCCGGGTTGTACTCACCACCAATGTCACCTTCAGGCAGTGTTAGGGGTGTGCGGCGTGCTGCGCCTGTGACAGCCAAGGCGCAGTGCCTCGCTGAACAAACAGCACCTCAGAACGGTGGCCCTGCAGCGGAGAAGCGGCTCTGCACCTCGTAAGGCCGGTGACTCCCATGGGTGCAGGTATGCTGTTGCCCAGACAGCATATCGAAAAAAATAAAAGTTTTTAATGAAATTGAAGAAAACTCTCTGGAGCTGCAGAGATGTGCATCCTCTCCCGAGGGCAGTTTTTTCTAAACTGCCTGTGAGAGGGGGCATAGAGGGGAGAAGCCAGCACACCCAGTTGAAGAAATGTAAAGTGCACTGGCTCCTTTGGACCCCGTCTATACCCCAGCATACTAGTTTCCCCCAATATCCCTTATGGATGCTAGAGAAATTATAATTATTGTTTTAATATAGCCCTAAAGTTGGGTACAGACTAGAGCGATGTTGTTCCAAAATGCCGTTTTAGAATGGCATATCACTTACATCGTTCAGTGTGTACCCAGGATCGCGTGCTCCCACAGTCATTAGCAACGGACATGCATCGCATCAAACCCAGAGTCCGTTGCTAGCGTCCTTGTTTGTGCTAATAAAGGACAGAACATGGTCGTTCCGTTCTTCATTAACATCATGCCATGTTGGCAATCCTTGCCGACAGGCATTGGTTCCGATGTTGGACCGAATGCCCATCACTTCGGTCTGTACCCAGCTTAACATTAATGATTCAAGAGACTGTACACTGTAATTAAGACTATACTTAAGGATAACATTTTTCAAATCAAGAGTATTTATTTCATTTTGACGTTGCAAAACACAAGCAAATCAATACAAGCTACAGAAACCCGACAAAAGGAAAATAAGTAACAGGAACAATTATTACAAAGTACTCAATGTGCAGTAAACCGAGGATGACAAGATAACTGTCTAATCAACAAACATATCCAGCGTGCAGGACACCATTACACGAAGAAAAGAAGTAAAACGTATTTTTAACTGTGATGAAACAAAATGCTTAAGGCTTTGACTTATTAAATTATTAGAACATGTGCAGACTGAGGACGCCAATGTAAGTCATTGGTAGTTCCCCATCAATTGCAAAACTATCTGCCCTCTCAATTAAATCATCGATGGCTGTTCAACATCACGGTCATGGCCTTTGCCATCCCTACTCATGAGAACAGAACCCACTTACCATACAGGGCATTCTTATTTACCATACATCCTAAACAAAAGAAACCTAGAAATTTTTTTATTTTAAAGGAAGATTTCTCTTTATCCAAACACTGCAACAACAAAAAAAAATTATATATTATATATACACATATACACTGCTCAAAAAAATAAAGGGAACCCTAAAATAACACATCCTAGATCTGAATGAATGAAATATTCTTATTAAATACTTTGTTCTTTACATAGTTGAATGTGCTGACAACAAAATCACACAAAAATTATCAATGGAAATCAAATTTAAATACCCATGGAGGTCTGGATTTGGAGTCACACTCAAAATTAAAGTGGAAAAACACACTACAGGCTCATCCAACTTTGATGTAATGTCCTTAAAACAAGTCAAAATGAGGCTCAGTAGTGTGTGTGGCCTCCACGTGCCTTTATGACCTCCCTACAATCCCGGGCATGCTCCTGATGAGGTGGCGGATGGTCTCCTGAGGGATCTCCTCCCAGACCTGGACTAAAGCATCCGCCAACTCCTGGACAGTCTGTGGTGCAATGTGGCGTTGGTGGATGGAGCGAGACATGATGTCCCAGATGTGATCAATTGGATTCAGGTCTGGGGAACGGGCGGGCCAGTCCATAGCATCAATGCCTTCATCTTGCAGGAACTGCTGACACACTCCAGCCACATGAGGTCTAGCATCGTCTTGCATTAGGAGAAACCCAGGGCCAACCGCACCAGATTATGGTCTCACAAGGGGTCTGAGGATCTCATCTCGGTACTTAATGGCAGTCAGGCTACCTCTGGCGAGCACATGGAGGGCTGTGCGGCCCCCCAAAGAAATGCCACCCCACACCATTACTGACCCACTGCCAAACCGGTCATGCTGGAGAATGTTGCAGGCAGCAGAACGTTCTCCTTGGCGTCTCCAGACTCTGTCACATGTGCTCAGTGAGAACCTGCTTTCATCTGTGAAGAGCACAGGGCGCCAGTGGCGAATTTGCCAATCTTGGTGTTCGCTGGTAAATGTCAAACGTCCTGCACGGTGTTGGGCTGTAAGCACAACCCCCACCTGTGGACGTCGGGCCCTCATACCACCCTCATGGAGTCTGTTTCTGATCGTTTGAGTAGACACATGCACATTTGTGGCTTGCTGGAGGTCATTTTGCAGGGCTCTGGCAGTGCTTCTCCTTGCACAAAGGCGGAGGTAGCGGTCCTGCTGCTTGGTTGTTGCCCTCCTACGGCCTCCTCCACGTCTCCTGATGTACTGGCCTCTCTCCTGGTAGCACCTCCATGCTCTGGACACTACGCTGACAGACACAGCAAACCTTCTTGCCACAGCTCGCATTAATGTGCCATCCTGGATGAGCTGCACTACCTGAGCCACTTGTGTGGGTTGTAGACTCCGTCTCATGCTACCACTAGAGTGAAAGCACCGCCAGCTTTCAAAAGTGACCAAAACATCAGCCAGAAAGCATAGGAGCTGAGAAGTGATCTGTGGTCACCACCTGCAGAACAACTCCTTTATTGGGGGTGTCTTGCTAATTGCCTATAATTTCCACCTGTTGTCTATTCCATTTGCACAACAGCTTGTGAAATTGATTGTCAATCAGTGTTGCTTCCTAAGTGGACAGTTGGATTTCACAGAAGTGTGATTGACTTGGAGTTACATTGTGTTGTTTAAGTGTTCCCTTTATTTTTTTGAGATGTATGTATGTATGTATGTATGTATGTATATATACATACATACATACATACATACATACATACATACATACACACCAATACCTTTAAACTGACAAAATATCTTTAAAGACTCTGATATCCATTTCAGACTGACAAAATTTTCCCGGGATATTGCACATGAACGCTCATCAACCCGGGAAATTGCTCAGTGTGAAAGGGTACAGGAACAATATCCCAGGTCTCGACCAGGGTTGAATCCGGGATCGTCCCAGGATGCAGTATAGTGTGAATAATAATAATAATAATAATAATTTTATTATATAGCGCTCCTTCTCCAATAGGACTCAAGGCGCTTAACAGCTACATAGCATAATATAGTACAGAAAATAATGAAGTACATTTTCATAAAATACAGAAGCATGAAGATACTAAAAGGGACATTATGGAAATGCTTGAGAAAACAGGAAAGTCTTGAGTCTACTTTTGGGCCCTACCCGGTATTCAGTACCCGGGACTGTTAAAAGGCCTCTCATTGGCGCTTCCCCGGGCTCAGAAAAGATGATGTCATCATTCAGAGCATGGGGAAGCGCCCAGGAAGCGGAGGAGACAGTCATGGCGACATGAGTTTTTTACAATTTTTTTCTTTTTTCTTTACTTTTTCATACTTAACGATCCACGTGGACTACGATTGGAACGGTAATCTGGGCAGAGCGAAGCGAGGCACCTTGCCCGAAGCATGGCGAGCGAAGCGAGCCATGCAAGGGGAATCGGTGCACTAATTGGGGTTCCCGGTCACTCTAAGAAGAAAACATCACCAAAAACCCCATAAATAACTCATGTCGACCTTTTGACCTGTCGACCTAGACCATGTCGACCTAAAGACCCTGTCGACCTAGTTACTGTCGACCAATCGTGGTCGACCTAGTTACTATCTACCTTCCATAACACACCCGTATGTAAGTAGCTATTTCTATGGGTACATAAACTGAGAACATGCAGGAAATGAAAACAAAAGTATACTGTCATTCGTCCTTATTGTTGCTGATTTATAATGTGCCACAATGCCAGACAGGGGGAAACAAGGCATTCAGAAAACAGGAACGTACTGTACATATGTGATAACTAAGGATAAGGAGGGCTCTGTTCGAGAGAGCTTACAATCTGGTGGCAAAAGGACATTTATTATCAGCATCATTTATTTCTTAACAGTTTCTTATATAGTGCAGCATATTCCGTTGCGCTTTACAATTGGAGATCATCAGCAGCTATTTATATAGCGCACACATATTCAACAGCACTTTACAGAGAATATTTGCCCATTCACATCAGTCCCTGCCCCAGCGGAGCTTACAATCTATATTCCCCGTCACAAGTACACACAGACACACACTAGGGTAATTTGCCAGAAACCAGTAAACATGGGGAGAACATACAGACTACACACAAACCAGGTATTGGGGGAAATTGAACCCAAGATCTCAGTGCTGTGAGGCAGTCATAACCACTATGCTATCCACGCTGCCTGACAACTGACATAAGAGGAGTGAGTGTGGCCTAGGTGGTGATCTATCAATCCTTCAAAGGAGGACAAGTGGAGTTGCACATCGCAATCAAATATGAGATATCATTTTATAGAATGTGCTAGATAAAATGATCACTATTTGGGAATTCAATTGTTTTTGGTATCCTGTCTAAAGTGACAGGAGCTATTCAATTGTTTGGAAGAACCAACCAGTGCTAGTCGGGAGTGCCTCATTCTTCCACCTAAATGCACCAGGATTAGCCAGGTAAAGCAGATTCTTCCAAGCAAAGTACTGGGCGCGCTGCAGAGAGGACATCCACAATCTTCACTGTAGACTGATTTCTGTTCACACCTCAGTAGGGTGCAAGCAGAAATCCACGATAAGCGATGAGCACCCAAAAACAAATGCCAGTTGCACACCATGAAAGCAGACATTTTGTGAGTTAACAGTATATATTCATCAGCATCCAGCCCAGGGACTAGCGAAATCACTAAAAAGGTAATCTATCCGTGAGATTACTAGATCCTAGTGGACTGATAGGCTTAATATTGGTTCACTAAATGGCCACCTCTACTGCTGCAAAATGGCCGCCTCCACTGCATGTTGGCAGCTGATATACAGATATATTTCAGAATTAACTCATGCAAATCCACATACATACTTAGTCATACAGAAACTAATTTGCAAAGCAAGTCAGGAATGCTTTTCAAATATAGGGATCTATGTACTAAGCCTTGGAGAGCGATAAAGTTGACGGAAATAAGGTACCAGACAATCAGCTCCTAACTACCATGCTAAAGGCTGGGTTTTGATATATGACAGTTATGAGCCGATTGGCTGGTATTTTATCTCTCTCCAAGGCTTAGTACATAGACATATTAATATCTTACTGTAAAAGGGGCCTACACACAGTGGTTTAAATCGCATGTAATATGGAGCCTAATTCAGACCTGATCGTAGCAGCAAATTTGTTAGCAGATGGGCAAAACCATGTACACTGGAGAGAGGGGGGGGGGGGGGGGGGGCATTTATAACATATGCAGAGAGAGTTATGCTGCTTTCACATCGCAAAACCTGCTTTTGAAATGGTATTTGAAACGGTTCTTAAAACGGGTCTGAGCAGTTAAACCCCTTTCACATCTCATGTTGTAACCAGTAAATTACCATTTCATTCCCGTTTTGGTACCTTTCACACTGAACCCGTTTCACCCATAGAAAACAGTGGTTGTCATTATAAATGGACTTTTCTGGCCCACACATTATTATTAATCACTAATTAATTCATTATTAATAATTTGGATAGTCGTACGATGGAACCCAGCAGCTTGAAGCATATCTATTTTTATTAGATGGGATTAGGTACTTGGTTTGTCTTTTTTGGAGGCACAAGTATTATTTATATATTTTTTAAAAATATTATTTTTTTTTTTAAGATGGAATGGTTAAAAACACGGAAAAAAATGGCGTGGGGTCCCCCCTCCAAAGCATAACCAGCCTCGGGCTCTTCGAGCTGGTCCTGGTTCTAAAAATGCGGGGGGGAAATTGACAGGGGATCCCCCGTATTTTTAAAACCAGCACCGGGCTCTGCGCCTGGTGCAAAAAATACGGGGGACAAAACGAGTAGGGGTCCCCCATATTTTTCACACCAGCATCGGGCTCCACTAGCTGGACAGATAATGCCACAGCCGGGGGTCACTTTTATGCCGTGCCCTGCGGCCGTGGCATTAAATATCCAACTAGTCACCCCTGGCCGGGGTACCCTGGGGGAGTGGGGACCCCTTCAATCAAGGGGTCCCCCCCACCAGCCACCCAAGGGCCAGGGGTGAAGCCCGAGGCTGTCCCCCCCCATCCAATGGGCTGCGGATGGGGGGGCTGATAGCCTTTGTTGTAAATGAAAAGATATTGTTTTTTCCAGTAGTACTACAAGTCCCAGCAAGCCTCCCCCGCAAGCTGGTACTTGGAGAACCACAAGAACCAGCATGCGGGAGAAAAACTGGCCCGCTGGTACCTGTAGTTCTAATGGGAAAAAAATACCCAAATAAAAACAGGACACAGACACCGTCGACAGTAAAACTTTATTACACACTGCCGACACACACATACTTACCTATGTTCACACGCCGACATCGGTCCTCTTCTCCATGTAGAATCCAGGGGTACCTGAAAATAAAAGTTCAATATACTCACCTCAGCCATGGTCCAGAGATAAATCCACGGACTTGGCAAAAAAAGAAAACGAACACCCGGACCTGCGGACCGAAAGGGGTCCCATGCTAACATATGAGACCCCTCTCCCCGAATGCCGGGACATCACGTGACTCCTGTCACTGAAGTCCCTTCAGCCAATCAGGAAGCGCTACTTCCGTGGCGCTCACCTGATTGGCTGTGCGCTGTCTGTACTGTGACAGCACATCGCAAAGCCGCTCCATTACTTTCAATGGTGGGAACTTTGCGGGTAGCGGTGGGGTCACCCGCCGGTCAGCCGCTGACCGGCGGGTGACCTTACCGCTAGCCGCTAAGTTCCCACCATTGAAAGTAATGGAGCGGCTTTGCGATGTGCTGTCACAGTACAGACAGCGCACAGCCAATCAGGTGAGCGCAACGAAGTTGCGCTTCCTGATTGGCTTAGAGACCTTTCTGTGACAGCTGTCACTGACAGGTCTCATTCGTGGAAAGGTGTCCCATGTGTCAGCATGGGACCCCTTTCAGTCCGGCATGGAGCGGGTGTTCGGTTTGTTTTTTTGCCAAGTACGTGGATTTATCTCTGGACCATGGCTGAGGTGAGTATATTGATCTTTTCTTTTCAGGTATCCGTGGATTCTACATGGAGAAGAGGACCGATGTCGGCGTGTGAACATAGGTAAGTATGTGTGTGTCGACGTATGAAATAAAGTTTTACTGTCGACGGTGAGTGTGTCCTGTTTTTATTTGGGTATTTTTTTCCCAGTAGTACTACAGGTACCAGCGGGCCCGTTTTTCTCCCGCATGCTGGTACTTGTGGTTCTCCAAGTACCAGCTTGCGGGGGAGGCTTGCTGGGACTTGTAGTACTACTGTAAAAAACAATATTCTTTCAATTTTGACAAGGCTATCAGCCCCCCCATCCGCAGCCCATTGGATGGGATGGGCTTCACCCCTGGCCCTTGGGTGGCTGGGGGGGGGGGGGGGGGACCCCTTGATTGAAGGGGTCCCCACTCCCCCAGGGTACCCCGGCCAGGGGTGACTAGTTGGATATTTAATGCCACGGCCGCAGGGCACGGCATAAAAGTGACCCCCGGCTGTGGCATTATCTGTCCAGCTAGTGGAGCCCGATGCTGGTGTGAAAAATACGGGGGACCCCTACTCGTTTTGTCCCCCGTATTTTTTGCACCAGCACCAGGCGCAGAGCCCGGTGCTGGTTTTAAAAATACGGGGGATCCCCTGTCAATTTTTTCCCCGCATTTTTAGAACCAGGACCAGCTCGAAGAGCCCGAGGCTGGTTATGCTTTGGAGGGGGGACCCCACGCCATTTTTTTCCGTGTTTTTCACATTTAAACGTTTATAAAGCCACTCTCTCATGTGTCTCCTGTGTTTTCCAAGCTGTTTCCTGGTTGTGGCTGGTGACATCACACATGGAGACAGCCTATCATCTTCTGGGGCTTGCAAATACCGTTTCAGACCCTTTCACACTGCACAGTGAAATGGGACTGAAACGGGTAGGACCCTGCTTTTTTACCGTTTCAAAATACCGGTATTTTGAAAACGGTAAATTGAAGGGGACCCTTTCACATCGCAGCTTGACCCGTTTAGGAAGCCAGTTAAAACGGCAAAATACCGGGTATAAGCTGCGGTGTGAAAGGGGTATTAGATTTGGGTGGGGTGTGTATAGACTGAAATCTAAATTGCAGTGTAAAAATGTAGCAGCCAGTATTTACCATGCACAGAAACAATATAACCCAGCCAAATCTAACTCTCTATGCACATGTTATATCTGCCCCCCCCCCCCCCCCCCCAGTGCACATGGTTTTGCCCACATGCTAACAAATCTGCTGCTACGATCAGGTCTGAATTAGGCCCATGGTGCATGTATGTCAGATGTGATCAGATCGCAAGCAAACACGGTGCTTATCGCACAGTGTGTACAGAAAAGCCTTGTGATCCCGATTTACATCACCCAAGCCACTCCCCGGCCACTCCGAGCCCTCCTTTTTTCACGCTGTGAAGAGGAAGGAAAGGAAGTCATCAACCACCAGCCGGAGCCTTGAGTTTTGGAAACTATTAAAAACCACTGACCACAACTTTTTTTTACTTATAATGGCGTCCGCTATTTATCCCCTGTGAAACAGGTGCCACCCACACCCCTGTAATACCACCCAACTATTTAAATGAGCTTTTGTTTTCTTCAGCATGGTACAAAATCGAACAGTGTGTAGGCCCCTTAACATTACACTGGTCTTTAAATTAGATTTATTGATTTGTTCAGCTATTGTAAACAAACGCCACAGAAATTTATTTTAAATACTAAAAGTAATTAAAGAAAGAAAAAAAATTAAACTGAAAATGCACTTTGGCCAGCATGACCAGCATTGATAATGCACTCTGGCCAGCACGACCAGCCTTGATAATGCACTCTGGCCAGCACGACCAGCCTTGATAATGCACTCTGGCCAGCACGACCAGCCTTGATAATGCACTCTGGTCAGCACGACCAGCCTTGATAATACACTTTGGCCAGCACGACCAGCCTTGATAATGCACTCTGGCCAGCACGACCAGCCTTGATAATGCACTCTGGTCAGCACGACCAGCCTTGATAATGCACTCTGGCCAGCACGACCAGCCTTGATAATGCACTCTGGCCAGCACGACCAGCCTTGATAATGCACTCTGGCCAGCACGACCAGCCTTGATAATACACTCTGGCCAGCACGACCAGCCTTGATAATGCACTCTGGCCAGCACGACCAGCCTTGAAAATGCACTCTGGCCAGCACGACCAGCCTTGAAAATGCACTCTGGCCAGCACGACCAGCCTTGATAATGCACTCTGGCCAGCACGACCAGCCTTGATAATGCACTCTGGCCAGCACGACCAGCCTTGATAATGCACTCTGGCCAGCACGACCAGCCTTGATAATGCACTCTGGCCAGCACGACCAGCCTTGAAAATGCACTCTGGCCAGCACGACCAGCCTTGATAATGCACTCTGGCCAGCACGACCAGCCTTGATAATGCACTCTGGCCAGCACGACCAGCCTTGATAATGCACTCTGGCCAGCACGACCAGCCTTGATAATGCACTCTGGCCAGCACGACCAGCCTTGATAATGCACTCTGGCCAGCACGACCAGCCTTGATAATGCACTCTGGCCAGCACGACCAGCCTTGATAATGCACTCTGGTCAGCACGACCAGCCTTGATAATACACTTTGGCCAGCACGACCAGCCTTGATAATGCACTCTGGCCAGCACGACCAGCCTTGATAATGCACTCTGGTCAGCACGACCAGCCTTGATAATGCACTCTGGCCAGCACGACCAGCCTTGATAATGCACTCTGGCCAGCACGACCAGCCTTGATAATGCACTCTGGCCAGCACGACCAGCATTGATAATACACTTTGGCCAGCACGACCAGCCTTGATAATGCACTCTGGCCAGCACGACCAGCATTGATAATGCACTCTGGCCAGCACGACCAGCCTTGATAATGCACTCTGGTCAGCACGACCAGCCTTGATAATACACTTTGGCCAGCACGACCAGCCTTGATAATGCACTCTGGCCAGCACGACCAGCATTGATAATACACTTTGGCCAGCACGACCAGCCTTGATAATGCACTCTGGCCAGCACGACCAGCATTGATAATGCACTCTGGCCAGCACGACCAGCCTTGATAATGCACTCTGGTCAGCACGACCAGCCTTGATAATACACTTTGGCCAGCACGACCAGCCTTGATAATACACTTTGGCCAGCACGACCAGCCTTGATAATGCACTCTGGCCAGCACGACCAGCCTTGATAATACACTTTGGCCAGCACGACCAGCCTTGATAATGCACTCTGGCCAGCACGACCAGCCTTGATAATGCACTCTGGCCAGCACGACCAGCCTTGATAATGCACTCTGGCCAGCACGACCAGCATTGATAATACACTTTGGCCAGCACGACCAGCCTTGATAATACACTTTGGCCAGCACGACCAGCCTTGATAATACACCTTGGCCCGCATGACCAGCGGCTGGCAGAGCAAATTTCTAGAGTCAAACAGGGTGACCTTACCAAATGATTTCTGCATCTGTCTCCTTTGCCTGTGGTAGGTTGATGCACCAAGAAATGTGTTGGGTGCCCTCCAAATACACAGAAGTACAAACACTTGGAAAACATGTTTGTCAGTTTGTAACTTTAAGGCAGCGCGAGAGGAGTCTGGTCTGGATCACACATTCCCTCATTTATACTTTAATGACAGATCATTCATTCTGCCAGGGTTGATTGCGATCTCTTACCAAACAAGACCCTCACTGCCACTAGAAACTGCCATACACAATGATTTAAAAGTGGACTTGTCACTCCAAAAATATACTTGTTTTGCCATCTATAAACAAGAAATACTCACCCAGCCAGATAGCTAAGTGCAATGTACGTGGGGTGCGAGCACTGGAATCACAAGTTGAGAATAATTTATTTTATTCTTTAAAGACCATTGTTAGGGCGTGGGGTTGTTATTGCTGGATAACACCTTTAATTCACGCTGAATAACTTTACAAAAGAAACAAGTATTTAGGGCAGGGGAACGTTCCCAGTATTTCAATTCTCTGAGGCAAAATTTTTATATACAGATGTTCATCTTTGCTGCGATACACCCCCTGGAAACTTTGCAGCCAATGTCTTCAGAATTATTAACAGTATCCAGTCATAATGCAGACATCAGATCGTTGACATGGATGTTATGGTCGACAGTCACAATGTGGACAGTACGTTTTAATGCTAGATTTAGGGCTTAAATAGCTGTGGGTATTCTATGGCAAGTGCGGAAGAACGGTAACTCGTCGTGGAAGGCCCCGCATGATGCTTTCCTTTACGGCACATGTAACGGGATATAGTTGATTTACCGGCTGCTGGGGATCCTGGCGGTCAGGAGACGGACGCCGGAAATCCCAACAGTCGGCAAAATTCCGCCGGAAGGAATCCCGACCAGAGCCCCGATTTCCCACTCAGGTGGTGGTCCACGCCACCACCCAAGGGAAAATATAATAGTGCCACTCACCACCGGGCCTGAAGCATGGTGAGCGCAGCGAGCCCGCGTGAGTACCCACTGCGCTAGCCGCCAGCATTCCGGCAGTCGGGATTTCGGCGTCGGTCTCCTGACTGCCAGTTGTTTTACAGACGGACACAATACAGACGATCATAATCCCGACAGTCATTGGCCTACGGTCAAAATACAGACATTTATTATGCCGACATGTTCAAAATGCCAACATAGTCAGAATACAGACATTAGAAATGCCGACATAAATTTTTAAGGAATTTTTGCCCAAAAACAGACTTGTTCATACTTTACCATCCCAGTGGACCTGGAGGGGTAATATACTAATGTGCTGAGCGCAGCAAGGCACCGTGTGCGCTCGCCATGCAAGGAGACGCAGTACACTTAGACGGTGTCCATGTTGACCTGTCGACATTGACACAAAAAAACTTGTGTCTGTATTTTGACATGTCAGTATATCAACTGTCGGAATTCTGGCTGTGTCGGCATTTTGAACATGTCGGCATAATGAATGCAGGTATGTTGACTGTTGGGATTATGACCGTCGGTATTGTGTCTGTCGGTAAATAATACTGAACCCGTTGCAAAGTCCCCAGCAGCTATCGCTGTACTGGAGTGCAAGATCACAGACTACATTACAATTACCAGAGCTGTACAGTAACAAACAGTCATTACGTATTCTCTCTTAGGCGAGTATTGACACACAATCAGGGTTATTTACAGACATTCCTCAAGATGTGCAAACTTAATGCTGCATTCAGATCGCAAATGCCGGATCCTACCCGGTAAGAGAAACGTGTACTTACCGGGTGGGATCCGGCATTTGCGCTCCGTTGCTGGCTTTCCGACCCGGCAATATACCGGGTCGGTTGCCATAGCAGCGGAGGGCGCAGCAGCAGCAGGGGCGGGGGTGGAGGCGGCGCCGGGAGATGAGCTCATCTCCTGCGCCGCCTATGCTGTGAATGGGAGCCGTGTCGCATCGGAACAGCTCCCATTCACACTGCGCCTGACCCGGTATTCAACCCGGTAATAACCCTTTTTTACCGGGTTGAATTACCGGGTCAGGCGACCCGCTAATTCACCAAAGGACCTTTCACATCGCACACGGGCCCGTTTCGACACGGCAATATGCCGTGTCGATACCGGGTTTTTAGTGCGATGTGAAAGGGGTATAACTTAAATATGTAATGGGTTCTGTGCAGATTTGCACCTTCCAGCAACAAACACTCATTGTTTCAACTCTAGATACAGTTAGAATTTTTTTCTCTGGGGAAACTGCTATCCTGTTAAGCTTTAGGGGGAGATGTACTAAACAGTGATAAAAGTTGAGAAGTGAGCCAGTGAAGAAGTCGCTCATGGCAACCAATCAGCATTGACGTAACACTTATAATTTGCATACTATAAAAAGTATACAGAGCAGCTGATTGGTTGCCATAGGCAACTTTTCCATTGGCTCACTTCTCCACGCTTATCACTGCTTAGTACAATTAGCAATTACAGCATTTGCAAAACAAATGCACGTGCCATTGGTGGAAAGCGGTTTGGTGATTGGCTCTTACAATGGATTGCCAAATCCATCGTAACATGGGAGTACAAAAAGATTGATGGGGTCTATTCATGAAGCAGTGAAAAGAGTGGAGAAGTGAGCCAGTGGAGAAGTTGCCCATGTCAACCAATCAGTGTTGAGATAACATTTATAAACTGCATTTTCATATAGTGAATCTGATTGGTTACCATGGGCAACTTTTCCACTCTTTTCACTAGTTCATGAATAGACTCCATCAAACTTTGTGTTCCCAAATATGGCATAGGAGAAAGAGAGAGTGCAAAAATTAGGCTATGTAACATTGGCTAAATGGTTGTAGCTGCACTGAACAGGAATGCCCCGAAAACCTGCACTGCATTTAAAGACCTGTGAAGAGAGGTTGGAATGCTGCTCGCCCACATGACAGGACACATTATCTCTAATACCAGAAAAATCCAACCAAAGAACAAATAAATAATGGGCAGTTTATCTAATGTTGAAGTGTACACAGTTTATACGAGGACTGGCTGTGTGTACCATATATGTAAATGAGTAACTAATATACATACCAGGAAGAGTATGAGCAGGGACACCGGCCAGAACAAATTTACACTGCAGACACAATGAGGAAAAATGCACAAAGTTCTCATACTAGTTTTTAGCCTATGAAACTTCCATTAACTCTACTGCTGAGCAAAGACCGTCTGTCTTGCACTCTCAGGGCAGGATGTACTATCCTTCGCCCACGCGCTAAGTGCCGTTTTCTCTCCGTTCACACTCACCGCTCCGCTGCCCGCCGCTTCCCCTTTAACTCCCCCGTCTTTCTTATTTCCCTCTCCCTCTTCTTCACCGCCGCGGCCATGGAGTTCTCCTCTCACAACGCTCCCCATGGCGTTTGGCGCATGCGCAAGGCCGAAAGCTGCAACTGCGGCGCAGGAAGCCTCCAGGATCAGTCCAGAAAGGCTATGTGCACATGCCCGGAAAAAAGAAAAAAAAAGTGAGTAGTGCGCATGCGCCAACCGCCATGGGGAGTGCTGCGATAGTAGAACTCCGTGGCCGCGGCAGTGAAGAGGAGGGAGAGGGAAATAAGAAAGACGGGGGGAGTTAAAGGGGAAGCGGTGGGCAGCGGAGCGGTAAGTGTGAACGGAGAGAAAACGGCACTTAATGCGGGGGCGTAGGATAGTACATCCCGCCCTCAAACACACAGGTTAAGTGTTGCGGAGGCAAAGATAAGAGATGAGGAATAGAATGTAAGCTCTCACGAGCAGGGACCTCTCCCCTCGTGCTTTTCTTTCTCCTAGACCCCTTTCACACCGCACAAATAACCCGGTATCGAACCTGGTATATTGCCGGGTCGCTGTGCGGTGTGAAAGGGGTCACTCCCGACCCGGTATTTCAACACAGGAATAAAAAGGGGTTATTCTGGGGTTATTTCTGGGTCAGGTGCAGAGTGAATGGGTTGCCGGGTCGATGCGACCCCGGTCCCGTTCACAGTATAGGCAGAGGCGGCGTGGAGTTGATCTCATCTCCCAGCACCGCCTCTGCACCCACCCTCGATCCAGATGCTGCCTCTGTCCCTACCCTCGATGGAAACCCGACCCGGCTGCCAGTGTGAAAGGGTCCAATGCCGGGTCGCACCCGGGATGGACCAGCTTCCAATTTCCGGGTGCGGCCCGGCATTGCGATCTGAAAGCGATACTACTAATGCCAGTATTTTATTAGGCCCGTTATTTTTTCTCCCGAAAAAAAAACGATAGAGATTATTTTTGACTGATCGTCATTATCGGGGTTATTCAATTAAAGCCCCTTTTTTTCGGGAGAAAAATGTCTCATTGTGCGATAGCACATGGCATCCGTGATAAGTATCCGGACCCATGTGTTATCGCAGCCCTGGGGGCTGATTATAAGGGATTATACTTTGGGTGTGCCTGGGGCACCCGAAGCATAATCCCCGATAACTGCCGGGTATCGGGGCCAATTGTATAGCTCTCGGTAAATCAATTAGCTGTAGTAAATTGCTGCAGCTAATTGGATGCCAGCCTTAAGGGGGGTACTCACGGAGCGATCCATGCTTAAAATCTAAGCAATCTGACTAGACTGCTTAGATTTTAAGTACAGATCACTCGTGTGTACTCCCCTCAGCGATAGCGATGCGCAGCCCCGCACATCGCTATCACTGGTGCTAGATTGGCCATGCAGGTCAACCTAGCACGTCGCACATTTCACCCGCTAGGTGAAATGAGCGGCCCCCCATCCTCCCCCGCATCACTCAGCACACATCGCGCTGTGCTGAGCGGGGGGAGAGATGTGTGCTGAGCGGTTCGCTCAGCACACATCTCTCCCGTCTATATGGGCCTTTAGATTATTTTCTACTCCATACTCCCTACAACGGCACCTGATCCTCGGGTTCTGCCACCCTTGCGCTTATTTCAGCGTCATGTCCGCTGATGCCGCAATGTTTATATACCATGTACTTATCCTTCAATGCCTTGCACTGTAAAAAGGCACTGCAGAACCCTTGCGGCACCATGTAAATAAAGGCCAATAATAGAAATAAAAAAAATAAAAAAATATAGAAATAAAAATATAAATAGTGCCTTTCCTTCCTATAGTATAGCATCATCCTATTTTCTAACAATACGTTTACTATATTATTATCATCAATTATTTATATAGCGCACACATATTCCGCAGCGCTTTACAAAGAGTATTTGGCCATTCACATCAGTCCCTGCCCCAGTGGAGCTTACAATCTATATTCCCTTCCACATGTACACGCACACACATTCCTAAGGTTAATTTGTAGGGAGACAATTAACCTACCTGTATATTATTGGACTGTGGGAGAAAACTGGAGTACCCGGAGGAAACCCACGCAAGCACGGGGAGAATATACAAACTCCACACAGTTAGGGCCATGGTGGGAATGGAACCCATGACCTCAGCGCTGTGAGGCAGTAATGCTAACCATTACACCGTCTGTGCTCCTGCCTCTTATTATGCTAATTACTTAAAAGAGGTGGTGGCATTCGTTTTCTAGCAGCTACTGACTCACGGACAGCGTGCAACCCAAAGCCTGCTTTTCAGATAGAATGCTATTACCCCGCTTCAGCTGCAACTTTTCTCCATGTATACAATTAGATTGATTTGCTGAATCTTTGGCATTGTTTCAGCATCTCACTCTCATTACTCCAGAAATCCATCTACTGTAGATCTAAATTACATGATAAAAAACACACATATATACATAGAAAGTAACGATTAAAAAATAAAAAAAAAACACCACAGAAAAACCTTCTTACCCAGGATCCGCACCTGCAGGATTCACATGATGCACTGACTGCCAAGCTGCCTCACAGCACTAAGGTCTTGGGTTCCATTAGCACCGAGGTCATAACTATGTAGATATCGTATGTCCTCACCATGCTTGCGTGGGTTTCCTTGGGGCTCTCAGCCTTCCTCCCACAATCTAATACATACTGGTAGGTTAATTGGCTATATATGTGCAATATATAAATAAATAAATAAATAAATAAATAAATAGGAAAGTTGATAGAGGTGGTATAGGAAGCTTGGCACTCCGTTTCAGCTGGGGAAAGAGTGACAGACAGATATATAAAAGCTGAACTTTGGATTCTTTTCCTGTCTTCCAGATCCTGTCCTTGGCTGTAATTTTCACGGCCGATGAGGCTGGCCATCCCACTTGGAAAGGATTAACCGCTGTAGAGGACGGGAATGAGATTGAGCGTACTCTACCATGTTGAAAGCCGACACCATGAGGCCTAGTACTTGCATCACCGAGTGTATCGACACTCTCGGGCGAGAGAGGAAGTATCAATCCTGTCCTGAAGTTTCAGGACTTTCTCTGGAGACAGAAACAGTCTTTGGCTGTATGTGTCCAGCAGTGCTCCCAGGTGCACCATGCTCCGAGCAGGGACCAGCGAGGACTTCTTCCAGTCGACGAGCCAACCGTAGGCTTGTAGAAAGCGTACCGTCAGCTGCAGATTACTGAGGAGGACATCTTGGAAGTTCGCCAGGATCAGCAAGTTGTCCAGATACGGCAGGATCCCGATTCCCCGACGATGCAGATGAGCCGTCATCACGGCCATAACCTTGGTGAAGATATGAGGAGCCGTGGCCAGTCCAAACGGCAGAGCCTGGAACCGATAATGAAGGTTGCCAATAGCAAACCGAAAATATTGCTGATGCGATAATAAGAATTTACTTACCGATAATTCTATTTCTCATAGTCCGTAGTGGATGCTGGGACTCCGTCAGGACCATGGGGAATAGCGGGCTCCGCAGGAGACAGGGCACATCTAAATAAAGCTTTTAGGATCACATGGTGCGTACTGGCTCCTCCCCCTATGACCCTCCTCCAAGCCTCAGTTAGGTACTGTGCCCGGACGAGCGTACACAATAAGGAAGGATCTTGAATCCCGGGTAAGACTCATACCAGCCACACCAATCACACCGTACAACTTGTGATCTGAACCCAGTTAACAGTATGATAACAAAAAACGAAGTAGCCTCTGAAAAGATGGCTCACAACAATAGTAATAACCCGATCTTTGTAACAATAACTATGTACAAGTATTGCAGACAATCCGCACTTGGGATGGGCGCCCAGCATCCACTACGGACTATGAGAAATAGAATTATCGGTAAGTAAATTCTTATTTTCTCTAACGTCCTAGTGGATGCTGGGACTCCGTCAGGACCATGGGGATTATACCAAAGCTCCCAAACGGGCGGGAGAGTGCGGATGACTCTGCAGCACCGAATGAGAGAACTCCAGGTCCTCCTTAGCCAGAGTATCAAATTTGTAAAATTTTACAAACGTGTTCTCCCCTGACCACGTAGCTGCTCGGCAAAGTTGTAATGCCGAGACCCCTCGGGCAGCCGCCCAAGATGAGCCCACCTTCCTTGTGGAGTGGGCCTTTACAGATTTAGGCTGTGGCAGGCCTGCCACAGAATGTGCAAGTTGGATTGTGCTACAGATCCAACGTGCAATCGTCTGTTTAGACGCAGGAGCACCCATCTTGTTGGGTGCATACAATATAAACAACGAGTCAGATTTTCTGACTCCAGCTGTCCTTGAAATATATATTTTTAATGCTCTGACAACGTCCAGTAACTTGGAGTCCTCCAAGTCGCTAGTAGCCGCAGGCACCACAATAGGCTGGTTCAAGTGAAAAGCCGAAACCACCTTAGGGAGAAAATGAGGACGTGTCCGCAGTTCTGCCCTGTCCGAATGGAAAATCAGATATGGGCTTTTGTATGATAAAGCCGCCAACTCTGAAACTCTCCTGGCTGAAGCCAGGGCCCATAGCATGGTTACCTTCCATGTAAGGTATTTTAAATCTACCGATTTTAGAGGCTCAAACCAATGAGATTTGAGAAAATTCAAAACTACGTTCAAATCCCACGGTGCCACTGGAGGCACTATTGGGGGTTGTATATGTAGTACACCTTTGACAAAAGTTTGTACTTCAGGCACGGATGCCAATTCCTTCTGGAAGAAGATTGATAAGGCCGAAATTTGAACTTTAATGGACCCCAATTTTAGGCCCATAGACAATCCTGCTTGCAGGAAATGTAAGAATCGACCCAATTGAAATTCTTCCGTTGGAGCCTTCTTGGCCTCACACCACGCAACATATTTCCGCCAAATGCGGTGATAATGTTGTACAGTCACTTCCTTTCTAGCCTTAATCAAGGTAGGAATAACTTCCTCTGGAATGCCCTTTTCTTTTAGAATCCGGCGTTCAACCGCCATGCCGTCAAACGCAGACGCGGTAAGTCTTGGAACATACAAGGTCCCTGCTGAAGCAGATCCCTTCTTAGAGGTAGAGGCCACGGATCCTCCGTGAGCATCTCTTGAAGTTCCGGATACCAAGTTCTTCTTGGCCAGTCCGGAGCCACCAGTATTGTTCTTACTCCTCTTTTCCGTATAATTCTCAGTACCTTTGGTATGAGAGGCAGAGGAGGGAACACATACACTGACTGGTACACCCACGGTGTTACCAGAGCGTCCACAGCTATTGCCTGAGGGTCTCTTGACCTGGCGCAATATCTGTCCAATTTTTTGTTGAGGCGAGACGCCATCATGTCCACCTTTGGTTTTTCCCAACGGTTCACAATCATGTGGAAGACTTCTGGATGAAGTCTCCACTCTCCCGGGTGAAGGTCGTGTCTGCTGAGGAAGTCTGCTTCCCAGTTGTCCACTCCCGAGATGAACACTGCTGACAGTGCTATGACATGATTCTCCGCCCAGCGCAGAATCCTTGCAGCTTCTGTCATTGCTCTTCTGCTTCTCGTGCCGCCTTGTCGGTTTACGTGGGCGACTGCCGTGATGTTGTCCGACTGGATCAACACCGGCTGACCCTGAAGCAGCGATTTTGCCAGGCTTAGAGCATTGTAGATCGCTCTTAGCTCCAGTATATTTATGTGAAGGAACGTCTCCAGGTTTGACCACACGCCCTGGAAGTTTCTTCCCTGTGTGACTGCTCCCCAGCCTCGTAGGCTGGCATCCGTAGTCACCAGGACCCAGTCCTGTATGCCGAATCTGCGGCCCTCTAACAGATGGGCACTCTGCAACCACCACAGGAGAGACAACCTTGTTCTTGGTGACAGTGTTATCCGCTGATGCATGTGCAGATGCGATCCGGACCATTTGTCCAGCAGATCCCACTGAAATGTCCGTGCATGGAATCTGCCGAATGGAATCGCTTCGTAAGAAGCCACCATCTTCCCCAGGACTCTTGTGCATTGATGTACTGACACAGTTCCTGGTTTTAGGAGGTTCCTGACAAGTTCGGATAACTCCCTTGCTTTCTCCTCCGGGAGAAACACCTTTTTCTGAACCGTGTCCAGAATCATTCCCAGGAACAGCAGACGAGTTGTCGGGGTCAATTGAGATTTTGGAAGATTCAGAATCCACCCGTGTTGCTGAAGCACTACCTGGGTTAGTGCTACACCGACTTCCAGCTGTTCTCTGGACTTTGCCCTTATCAGGAGATCGTCCAAGTAAGGGATAATTAATACGCCTTTTCTTCGTAGAAGAACCATCATTTCGGTCATTACCTTGGTAAAGACCCGAGGGGCCGTGGACAAACCAAACGGCAGCGTTTGAAACTGATAATGACAGTCTTGTATCACGAACCTGAGATACCCTTGGTGTGAGGGGTAAATTGGGACATGCAGATAAGCATCTTTTATGTCCAGGGACACCATGAAGTCCCCTTCTTCCAGATTCGCTATCACTGCTCTGAGTGACTCCATCTTGAACTTGAATTTCTGTATGTACAGGTTCAAGGATTTCAGGTTTAGAATAGGTCTTACCGAACCGTCCGGCTTCGGTACCACAAATAGTGTGGAATAATACCCCTTCCCCTGTTGTAGGAGGGGTACCTTGACTATCACCTGCTGAGAATACAGCTTGTGAATGGCTTCCAAAACCGACGTCCTTTCTGAGGGAGACGTTGGTAAAGCAGACTTTAGGAACCGGCGAGGGGGAGACCTTTCGAACTCCAACATGTAACCCTGAGATATTATCTGCAGGATCCACGGGTCCACTTGTGAGCGAGCCCACTGATTGCTGAAAATCTTGAGTCGACCCCCCACCGCTCCTGAGTCCGCTTGTAAAGCCCCAGCGTCATGCTGATGGCTTTGTAGAACCCGGGGCGGGCTTCTGGTCCTGGGCAGGGGCTGCTTGCTGCCCTCTCTTACCCTTTCCTCTGCCTCGCGGCAGATAAGACTGTCCTTTTGGTCGCTTGTTTTTATAGGAGCGAAAGGACTGCGGCTGAAAAGACGGTGTCTTTTTCTGTTGGGAGGGGGTCTGAGGTAAAAAAGTGGATTTGCCGGCAGTTGCCGTGGCCACCAGGTCCGAAAGACCGACCCCAAATAATTCCTCTCCTTTATATGGCAATACTTCCATATGCCTTTTGGAATCCGCATCACCTGACCACTGTCGCGTCCATAAACGTCTTCTGGCAGATATGGACATCGCGCTTACTCTTGATGCTAGAGTACAAATATCTCTCTGAGCATCTCGCATATAAAGAAAAGCATCCTTTAATTGCTCTAGAGTCAATAAAATACTGTCCCTATCCAGGGTATCAATATTTTCAGTCAGAGAATCCAACCACACTACCCCAGCACTGCACATCCAGGCTGAGGCTATTGCCGGTCGCAGTATAACACCAGTATGTGTGTATATACTCTTCAGTGTAGTTTCCAGCCTCCTATCTGCTGGATCCTTGAGGGCGGCCGTGTCAGGAGACGGCAACGCCACTTGCTTTGATAAACGTGTGAGCGCCTTATCCACCCTAGGGGGTGTTTCCCAGCGCGCCCTAACCTCTGGTGGGAAAGGGTATAATGCCAATAACTTCTTGGAAATTAGCAGTTTTCTATCTGGGTTAACCCACGCTTCGTCACACACGTCATTCAATTCCTCTGATTCTGGAAAAGCTACAGGTAGTTTTTTCACCCCCCACATAATACCCCTTTTTGAGGTACCAGCAGTATCAGAGATCTGCAAAGCCTCCTTCATTGCCGTGATCATATAACGTGTGGCCCTATTGGAAAATACGTTTGTTTCTTCACCGTCGACACTAGATTCATCTGTGTCGGTACCCGTGTCGACTGACTGAGGTAAGGGACGTTTTACAGCCCCTGACGGTGTCTGAGACGCCTGAGCCGGTACTAACTGGTTTTCCGGCCGTCTCATTTCGTCAACTGACTTTTGTAATGTGCTAACATTATCACGTAATTCCATAACTAAAGCCATCCATTCCGGTGTCGACTCCCTAGGGGGTGACATCACCATTACCGGCAATTGCTCTGCCTCCACACCAACATCGTCCTCATACATGTCGACACACACGTACCGACACACAGCAGCCACACAGGGAATGCTCTAATCGAAGACAGGACCCTCTTAGCCCTTTGGGGAGACAGAGGGAGAGTTTGCCAGCACACACCAAAAACGCTATAAATGTATATAAACAACCCTAGAAGGTGTTTTTGATATAAGCGCTTTTAATATATCAATATCGCCAAATTATGCCCCCCTTCTCTTTGTTACCCTGTTTCTGTAGTGCAGTGCAGGGGAGAGTCCTGGGAGCCTTCCTCACCAGCGGAGCTGAGCAGGAAAATGGCGCTGAGTGCTGAGGAGAATAAGCTCCGCCCCTTTTTCGGCTGGTTTTTCTCCCGGGTTTTAAGAAAACTGGCCTGGGTTAAATACATACATATAGCCTTAATGGCTATATGTGATGTATTTATTTTGATATTTAATATTGCTGCCCAGGGCGCCCCCAGCAGCGCCCTGCACCCTCCGTGACTGAATCAGTGAGACGTGTAGCAACAATGGCGCACAGCTGCAGTGCTGTGCGCTACCTTCATGAAGACTGAGGAGTCTTCTGCCGCCTGCTTTCCGGACCTCCGTCTTCAGCGTCTGTAAGGGGGATCGGCGGCGCGGCTCCGGGACGAACCCCAGGAGGACCTGTGTTCCGACTCCCTCTGGAGCTAAGTGTCCAGTAGCCTAAGACTCCAATCCATCCTGCACGCAGGTGAGTTGGAAATCTCTCCCCTAAGTCCCTCGATGCAGTGATCCTGTTGCCAGCAGGATTCACTGAGATTTAAACCTAAAAAAACTTTTTCTAAGCAGCTCTTTAGGAGAGCCACCTAGATTGCACCCTTCTCGGACGGGCACAAAAACCTAACTGAGGCTTGGAGGAGGGTCATAGGGGGAGGAGCCAGTACGCACCATGTGATCCTAAAAGCTTTATTTAGATGTGCCCTGTCTCCTGCGGAGCCCGCTATTCCCCATGGTCCTGACGGAGTCCCAGCATCCACTAGGACGTTAGAGAAATGGCAATAGGTCTATGCAGATAAGAATCTTGTATATCCAGGGATATCATATAATCTCTGGGTTCCATGGCCAGTACAATCGAGCTCAGCATTTCTATACGGAACTTGGACACTCTCACAAATTTGATTTGAGGTGGAGTATAGGCCGGAAAGACCCATTGGGTTTCGGTACCAGAAACAAGGTCAAGTAGTATCCTCCGCCTCTCTGGGACAGGGGTACCGGCACTACCACTCCTGTATCCAGGAGAAAACGCACAACCAGGTGTAGAGCTTCCGCTTTCAACGGGTCCGAAGGAATAACAGTCGTGCAGAACTGGCGAGGGGGACGTCTCTTGAAAGAGACTGCGTACCCGTGAGAGACAACTTCTCGCACCCATGCGTCTGAAGTGGTCTTTAACCGGACCTGGGTGAACTGCAGAAATTGGCTTCCCACCCTGGGATCCCCAAGGCGGAGGCCCGCCCCATCATGCAGCAGGCTTGTCTTGTTTGGAAGCAGGCTGACGGGCAGCCCAGGATTGTTTTGTTTTGGGCTTAGTGGTTTTGGGAGCACGAGCTTGTCTTGGGTATGTCTGACCTTTTGCTTTCCCTTGAGGTCAAAAGGAACGAAAAAGTGGTACTCTTTGCCTTCTGTGCAGAAGGATTAGTATTCGGGAGAAATGCAGTCTTAGCAGCCACTAAGTCAGTCACTATCTTATTCAGATCTTCCCCAAATAGGATGTCTCCCTTAAAAGGGAGTACCTCTAAGGTCTTTTTGGAGTCCAAGTCCACCTTCCATGACCTCAACCACAGAATTCAGCGAGCCAGGATGGACATAGTCAACGCCTTGGCAGCCATTACACATGCCTCAGAGGGCGCCTCCTGAATATAATGGGAGGCGGTGGTAATATAAGACAAATATTGTCTGGCAGTGTCAGATCTATCCTGAGGCAGCTCATCCTCTGTTGCCTGAACCCATGCTTCAATTCCTTTTGTGGCACAGGAGGCTGCTATAGTGGGTCTATGTACAGCACCTGTAAGGGAGTAAATAGACTTCAGGCATCCCTCCACACGCTTATCTGTCGGAACCTTCAGTGAGGTGACAGTGGTGACAGGCAGAGTAGATGACACCACCAGACGGGTGACATGGGAATCCACCAGCTGTGAATTTTCCCACTTGTTACACAACTCAGCAGTGAGAGGATAACGAGCTAGCATCTTTTTAGACAGGGAGAATTTCTTTCCTGGAGAAGACATTCCTGATGTATGTCTACTAAATAGTCAGAATGCGGTAAGACTACTTTAGCTACCTTCTGACATTTAAACTTATCAGGTTTCTTAGACCCAGTAGTGGGATCTACATCATCATCGATTTGTAGAATCAGTTTAATAGCCTCCACTAGGTCAGGGACATCAACCCGAGTTGTAGGGTCCTCGTCAGATGCAACTGAATCAGTGTCTGACGGATCAGTATACTCCCCATCCTCATAAGAAGGATCATCTGAGATATTAGTGGATTGCGAGGAGGAAGCGGCCCACTTAGATGACCCCTTGACCCCAGAGGGACGTGGAGTAATTTTATGTCTAACCAACGATTGATTCAATTGTTGTATCTGGGTAGACAGAGTATCCGCCCAGGACGGATTTACCACAGGGACAATATGTGGCTGCAATGGCACAGGAGGTCCCATAGGGGGCGTAAGGCGTGTCACAGGTGTATTTAGCATAGTAGAGAACGCCGCCCAAGGTGACTCCTGATTGGTTACAGGAGCTGCGGACTGACAGAGAGATATATGGCACATATTACCGAGACCATCATTCAAAGCTTTTTCAGGGCTGCCTAGCGCAGCCCCCCTGTTAAGTGACCTACTTCATGCAGGCACCAACTCTAAAACGGAGCTCACAGTTCTGGGAGGCAGAGTTATAGAGGAGGCCCCGCAATGCATTCTGGGACAGTCTAAAGCTTTAACCTGTTGGTGCCTCTGGATCAAGATCCATCTCTACACCCCAATGTATTCCGCTGCAGATTTTGGGAATCACCCCAAAGAATACTACGAGTGATCTTTGTATATTGGGAACGTACTACACATTGTATCTTTATTTATTCCATATATGTACTCGACTTCACTGAGAAACGGATGTGAAAATTACAGCCAAGGACAGGATCTGGAAGACAGGAAAAGAATCCAAGGAAAGTTCAGCTCTTATATATCTAATAGGCCCTACACACTTACCAATTACACTGAGCGATATGGACAATCTTGTCCATATTAGCATGCAGGGCTATGGGGCCAGGTGATGTCAGGGAGTGAAGAAACTTCACTCTCCCCGTCACACCCCCTCCCCCGCGCCGCCCATATCGGCCGTCGGGCACCTTGGCGGGAAATGGCCAGCGTGTAGGGCCCATTACTGTTTGTCACTCTGTCCCCAGTTGAAAGGGAGCGCCAAGCTTACTATACCACCTCAATCAACTTTCCATAGCTTCCCCTCTGGGCTTTTCAGGATAAACCCAATGTGTATAGCAGCAGGCAGAACTCCAATTTGAAGCGCCATAACCCTCAAATTACCCACTTTACCATAAATAAATGTCTTGATGCAATATGAAGTACTTCCTACAACAAGCAGACAGGCAGACAGGAACTGGTTAATGAGCTCTTAGCCAAGCAAATAACCGTTCATTGTGTTCACTCTACTTGGTCTACAGGTAATAAAGACACAGGTCCCATCTGGATGTATGATACTACAAGTCTGAAAAAAATATATAGTCATACAAAGGCTTATACAGACATAAGAGGAATCCCGAGGACTCCCATTTTCTTCACATTCCGTACCCTTAAGCAAGTGCTTTATGGATCTAACGCATAATGGTACACTTTGGCCAGTTGTATATTCATCTGTTTTCTACAAATACAGCATACCTTCCAGTTTCCATTCTTCCATGCTAACTTACTGGAGGACACCCTGACAAAAGAAAACCATTATCTACTATTTGCTATTTTACCATCCGACCCTATATAGACACAAGTGGGAGCCTGACTCTTCCACCATTTGAGATGAACAGTAAGGGAAAGATCTAGTCTAAGGTGCCCAAGTGGTTAGTATCAGCCAGACTATACAATATAACTCAGGATTTTGAAATCATCTGTATTTACCAATAATAGACTCAGATCACTTTCAAGATCTTTAAATGAGAATGATAAACACCTTGCTTTGTGTGTGACGCATTAAAACCATCCATGACTTCTTCCCTCCAAATAACCTCAACCTCCTGGCAATAGCAGAAACATGGCTCACACGGTAAGACACGGTCTCACCTGCAGCTTTCACAGGGTGGCCTCCATATCACCTACATCTGCAGGTCTGGAAGAACAGGAGCTGGTGCACGTAGAATACCTCCCCTTCTTCACTCTGTATGTTTAATGTTGTCCCTTCTGTACCTACATCAGACTCTCCATCCTGTAAAATGCTAACAATCTAGGTTTTCATCCCTTTTCCTCTGCTGTGACCTCTCATGGACCACCCCAGCAATTCCACAAACATTTCTCGACCTGACACACTCATACAGTCCCATTATCAGCTTGTACTTAGGGTTTCGAACAACTTTCTCCAAGTCTCACAACTCTATTGGCCTTGCCCAGTGGACCATCATTCCTACTCATCATGTCCTGCCCAAATATCCATCCCTTTAACTGTATTATCATATAGTAGTAAAAGGACTCGAAATATGCCACCTCAGTCCGCCCTGACGCCATATTTCCGCTGCTGCACCCCCCTGTTCTGACTGCTGCCTGCTCGTCCCATCCGTCCAGCCACCCCATTGCTCCGTCCCGGGCTCACCTATACTACACTCCGCTTTGTCCCGCCCCCCACTTCCATAGTTACCACTGTTCAAGCCAGTCCTCCTCTTCTGCAGGGCTAGGTCTGTCCTATCTCCCAGCCTCCCATGGCATGCATGCATGCTGAAGATGGGACAGACCTTACACAATTATTATATAGATACCTTCTTCAAATCTTTCTCACCTCTGCACCTTATCCAATTCCTGCCCATCCCCACTCCCTATCTAGGCTAGTCTCGATGATTATTACCCATCTACCCAAATTCATATTTATTATATTTCATATACTCAATCAACCTACCGATCCTAAAGCCAACATTGCTTTTGATACTAGATAATATGGCCCCACCAAACCCGTTTTCTCATTGTAATCCAACTAGAATACTAGATATCACCAAGTTCATTTTGGGGGTTACCCCCTCCCCCCCCCCCTTCCAGGTGGGGGGTGCATGCTTAGACTTTTTTCCTACAGATGTTAAAATGTATTGCACCTTCCTTTCGTTGTTCAATTTCCCTTATCTACTTGCCATCCCATTCCTTATTGTTAACTTGAACACAAAAGGGGGGGGGGGGGGGGGGGGCAGCTATTAAACAAAACAAAAACAATCACAATGCATATTATAGTTTAGTTAAGGTGACATGAAGGACTTAATGTTCTATTCAGTCATAAGGAATCTAACATCCACCTTCTAGATCTAGAGAATAGTATGCTGGGATTTCACCTTTTGGGAATACAGCAGCCACATACAGTTGATGCCTAGGCGCACCTTGGACAAATGCCAGGAGCAGGGGTGCCGGCAGGATAATATGCTGTAAATCCTAGACACTAAAACCATATATCTCATGTTGAGGCTGTAATACTGCATTGTTTATGTTATACAGAAAGTGCTGTCCAAGTTTCCAAAGTGTACAGAAAGCGCATAGGGAAATTCCTATTATGAACAACATTCAAATCTAAAAGTTTTCACCTCGAAAAATAATAAAAAAATAAAATAAAAAATTGCCCTTCTACAATAACCTGTGTATATAACCAACTTGTGTATATAAAGGATCACAAGACAAACTCTTGCATTATCATCCTTTCATTATAAATCTACATGATATTCTTTGCTGCACTTTTGATAATGAAAAAACTGAAACACAATTAGAAAGTTTATGAAAAATAATACACTTTAGGAGCCGTATGGTGGTCACCTAACCCTTATTCTAAATAATAACTTGACAACACATTTAATCAGAGAAGGAGGCCGCCATCTGTAATAACATACTGGCAGGCACTTTAAACGGGATGCGGTTAAGATATCGTCTGTCGGGATCCCAGCAGGCAGGTAAGGGTTAAGGACATGGGGTGAGCTTAGATTTAGATGCCACGGGGGAGGGAATCCAGTCGGGATTTTCAAAATCGGGATGCCGGCGTCGATATTGTGACACCTGGCCTACCGTACACCAGTCACACATGTGAACCCTTTTAAGCAAGTGTTACAAGATGTAACCATCCATACTGACCATAAAGAAAGTCCACAGGTGACGGCTTGGAGGGCCGGCTGATGCCTATTGCTGGTCTAGAGAATAAAGTGCACACACGTAAAGTGGTTAATAACCTATTTAATTACAAACTGCTGCAGTTCTCCTAATAATCTGAAATTAAAAACTGTGCGAAAGTTGCTCGGGACTTAAAATCCACCTAACACTAACTTTTAGGTCTCAAATACGGTTCAAAGAAACAAAAAGGAAAAAAACCTGCACAAGAGGACCAACCAAGAAAAACTGGGGCACAGGGACCCTTGTACAAGTTCCAGGAAGTATAACAGTGTAATAAGGTTATCAGTGATGGGATATTGGTTCTCAGTATACAAAATGGCTGCTCCTGTTCTGTGCAGATGACTGGGGCACTGGAGGTCATCTCATGTTTACTATGTGGGTCTGTCTCTCTGCAAGATAATACTTGAATTGCAGATAAAAATTTAGCTTTTTGTGTAAAGAAATTTCATGTACGAGATATCTTTATTATCTATCTTTAGTTTCCTCACATCCTTGCAAGACACTTGCCAGTTTCTCTCTTGAACAACAAGCAAAACTCTGCTCATCTCATCAGTATTAAAGGAGAAACTTCACATATTGCATGAGGGGGGGGGGGGTTAATAAGTAAGGTAACAAGACCTCTCCAGCTGTAATCTGTAACAGACAATGAAAACCTGACTGGATCGGGAATATGAAAAGCGGAAATATTCTGTGAGTGATGGCCCCTATAGCACATGCTGGAATGAAAGTAAGCTAAAACTGCTCAGAAATATTGTACGCCGGCTGCTGGATACGGAGGGCGTAACTCACACCCACTGGGGTGCAATAGGAGATCCAGACGTGATGTGGGAGAATGACTGGAAACCTGATCACCAACATGTCATGGGAACACTATCTGTTGCAGGTTCAGTTTGAACAAACACAAAACACAGACAAATACTGGAGATGACCCAGACCACAGCCGTCTCAGACAACATTACACAAACAGCCAGAAGGAGAGAGACTGGCAGTGCAACCCTCCCCAAGCTGGGTAAGGATGGTGTCAGTCAGCGCTGCAAGCTCCCACTGGATAAGTCTTGTTAGGAACATGCACCAGTACATATGATAGAACAACAGCCTACACACCTCACACAACCATCGTAGGGTTTTGTATGAAATACCGGTGGTCAGGATGCCAGCGGTCACATGACCATCAGGGGCATCCACATAATGAAGAGCCCAACAACTGGGGGGGTGCTTATTTTTACCCTACACCTCTGGGGGTGGCGGCTAGGACTAACCCCCGGGGGTGTTGGCTAGGGCTAAACACCCCCCTGGTGTCTAACCCTAACCCCGATACTTACCTTCGGAATGTCGGCTGTCTGTGATCCGGCATCAGATTCCCGAGTGGTGTCGGGATTCCAGCGTTTGTCACATGACTACCGGTATCCTGACCGCCAGAATGCTGAACGCATACACCATTGTAGCATAATAACATCTAGGAATACCATCTAGACATTTGTCAATCAAACCATGGGTGCAGCCAATCACGTAATAGACACAGACCCAGTGACTGAGCATTTACCACCTAACCATAGTGTTATCTCTCCAAGGGCCAGATGTACTAAGCTTGAAAAGTGATAAATATCACTGTGATAAAGTACCAGCCAATCGGCTCCTAACTGTCATTTTTCAAACACAGCCTGTGACATGGCAGTTAGGAGCCGATTGGCTGGTATCACTTTTCAGGCTTAGTACATCTCCCCCCAAGTATTTCCCAGAAACCCTCTATACCAGCACTATTCTGGGTACTCTCTGCAGTCCCCTGTCTTATTATATTGGACAGTCCCTACTAGTAATAATTACTGTAACACAGCGCAATCTCTGGCTGGTACAAGTGCCGGAACTAATAAACCGTTCCGCTTCACTTATGAGGAGAAACCCTATTAAACCAAGTTCCTTACACACATACCACAGCTCCTGCTCGGTGTCCAGAAAACCACAGAACCTGACAGCTATGATGCCAACATTTTTGAAGCGTTGACACTGAACATGTCAGCATCTGCAGAATGTCGACATGTGGAATGCAAACGTTCTGCAGAGACCTAAGGGTTAGGAAATCATCATGTTGTCACTGAAGACAACCACTGAAGCCCCTGATCCGGTACATCACCACTATACTGTCAGTGTTGACACATGTATGTCAATATTACCACAACAGCAACATTCTCATGTCAACAAAATATACCATACCTGTTCATACACAGACAGACCGACTATTTGTATATAAAACTTACACAAAGTACTATATTGATTAGGAATTGGGTACTGTAACACTTACTGCAGTTTTCTCCTGAAGTAACCCTAGCGCACAGACGTCCCGGCCTCTTTTTCCCAGGCAAAACCAATATCTAACATCTGAAGGGTTAGGTAGAATGTGCCGGCGGTCAGAATACCGACCGCGGCATCCCGATAGTCTGAACAGGGGAAGGCAAGTATATCCCTCAATGGCCCCCTTACCCTCCCTCCCCCGCAGACTAACCCCAACGGTCCCCAGTGGCACCTGAACCTAACTCCCCCTTCCCGCATCCTAAACCTAACCCCCTCCCCGAGCCGCAGCCTTACCCTAATCCTCCCCTCAAAGCCAAAC
The DNA here is from genome assembly GCF_028390025.1 of Pseudophryne corroboree. Classification (NCBI taxonomy): domain Eukaryota; kingdom Metazoa; phylum Chordata; class Amphibia; order Anura; family Myobatrachidae; genus Pseudophryne; species Pseudophryne corroboree. The sequence goes on from NC_086455.1 coordinate 62,726,055, forward strand.
CTAACCTCCCCCTCCCCACAGCTTACCTCTCCTGGTGGCCAGCACACAATCATTCAGGATCCCAGCGCCGGCTTTGTGCCCCCCCCCAATCACATGGGGTGTAGTCAGGATCTCGGCAGTGAAAATACCGAAGGTCACAATGCAAACAGATCCCAGCAGTGAGTATTAGGGTTAGTGTAATGATTAGGCACTGTGGCCATCAGGATCCTAACTGCATTTCCTGCCCAACCCCATCACAATGTCACACAACAAGCACCTAGGGAGCAGGAACGTGATAAGATTATGTCCTTTTCTTCATATTTTTGGCAGGCCCGTTTATCACTAATAAAGAGGACATTTTCTTGCGCCATGGCACCGAAAATACTCTGACTCCTTACAGACAGTGTCAGCTCTCCTCCTTCCTTTCTCCGGCCTCCTGCAGACTTTATACAGCTTCATGGGTGCAAAATCAGTAGCCTCCACAATCAATGGCAGAATTACTGTATGTTACCATGGCAAGTGGCAGATATCCATGAGGCTATATGAAGGCTGTGCCGGAGGAGAGAAAGAAGACGTCGGCTGGACAGGACAGGAGTTATGGCTGATGCTTTCAATTTTTTTTTTTTTTTTAAACCAGACACAGACAGGGTATCTACACAACCCTGCCAAGCAAACAGCTCCTGCCCTATTTTCTGTGATAGGATTAACATTCTATCCACTCCCTACTTCCTCTTCCTTCACTAACCTAATCTTACCTGTTAGATACCCTGTGGCTCTCTATCTATTGCTTGTAGCTTATTCAAATGTTGTTTATCATACATGTCTCGTGAAACCTTCACTTCATTCCAGTTTTACCGTGTACCATGGGAAACCTGAATTTGAATTTATTTTTTTTGTTACATCAAAACAATTCTCGATATGTATTCATGTCAGCAGTGTAAACGGACTCACACTCCTCACTATTAACAAGCAACACTCAGGGATCAATCCTATTGGCTGCGAATCAGCTCGCAGCACAAGAAAGTACGTTTACTGCGCCTCCAGACCTGATTATTTTTGGGCTGCGAGTTACGGTGCTGTTGCTGGAACTTCCGCGCCGCCTTCACACCTACTAGGATTGAGCCCTAAAGGAGGGTACACACGGAGAGATCCGTGTTTAAAATCTAAGCAATCTGACTAGATTGCTTAGATTTTTAAGCACGGATCTGACGTGTGCATGCCCCCCAGCGACAGTGATGCGCGGGGACGCTGGTGCTAGATTGGCCTGCATGCCGGCTCAATCTAGCGGGTCGCTTACTTCAGCGCTATGTGAAGTGAGCGGACCCCCGTCCGTCCCCTCACTCAGCACATCGCGCTGTGCTGAGAGGGGGAGAGATGTGTGCTGAGCGGTCTGTGTTAAGATCGCTCAGCATACATCTCCCCCGTCAGTACCCCCCCTTTAGTGTGATAAAGGGTCCCCACTATTGGTATAACTTGTATTTTAAGCATTATACTATTGTGTAATTGATACTAAAGTTGCCTCCTTGGTTGAAGTTTAAATGAAGACAATTTGCCTACCTGGCAGCCATGTATAATGCAGCACTGCACAACAACAGGTTAGTTATAAAGTGATGCATAGGCTGATATAAATGGCAGTGGGCTCTGTCCAAAAGAGCTCACACTCTACAGAAAGCATGCAGCAGAGAGGTGCCTCGCGGCACTGGGGTCAGGAGTTCAATACCGAAATGGACCCAATCTATGTGGTCTGTATATTCTCCACACTTCCTACAGGGGGGTAAATTTACTAAGATGGGAGTTCTATTTAAGATGGGATGTTGCCTACCAATCAAATTCTACTTCTCATTTATCTAGCACCTTTTAGAAGATAATACCTAGAATCTGTTTGGTTGCTATAGGCAACATCCCATCTTAAATAGAACTCCCATCTTAGTAAATTTACCCCAGGATCTCTAGATCCTCCCATGATCTAAATTACATACTGATATGTTATTGGACCACAGGGAGAAATTCAACTGCCCATCCGAATCTCTGCGGCACCCGTCACACTTTACAGGCAACGGAAACTTGCACAAAAGTGTTTGCTACCTTATAGGGTAGAGAGCACTTTTGTGCGAATCAGCCATGCAAAGGGTGCGAGAAGGGCTACCGCTGACAGCCTTTAAACTCCGCGGCAATGGCAATTCCCCCCATAGTGCATGTTTGGGAATTCAAACTGCAAGCTCCAATGGGACTGCATAAGATATGAGCAACAAATATCTTTATAGTGCTGGGAAAACGGTGGCACTACATGAACAATAACAGATACTACTGTAAATGGGAATATGTAGTCAGGGTTGCACACCAACCAACCTAAATAGACTTATTAGCTGGAAATTATGGTTATATTAATGACATTATGCTGTATGTGTTAAGTTACAGGTTTACATAAGCCACACAAGAAACCATTAGGTCTTGATAAATAATACCATCATATAAAACCATTTCAAAGTTTTTGTCACATTCGGGGGGCCATAGCGAGTGCTGTGTGCTACCCCCAGGCCATACTGTAGGTTAGATATGCCCCATCTAAGATTCTGTTATGTCAGGCTGACCGTATACCTTATAAACTTGCTAAGATGTGTTCCGAAAAGAGACTTTTAATGCAGAAAACTTTATTGGTGTTTTATTTTGTGCGCTCTTATTTTGGTGTAAAGTAGTAAATTAGGTAACCGCCAGTTTCCAAGCCTGCACCTGGTGTACTCAGGGTACAAATAAATGAAAGAATAGGCTTTTAGAACCTCTATTTTTTTATATTTTTAGACCCCCTATTCAAGTACAGGGAGTTCTGAGTGTTCATTCACTTCAGATATACTGCACAAATACAGCAGCCAGTCTGTACCAGAAGAGATTACTGCACATACCTGCACAATTCAGCAAAGGCCTGGAAGTTCAATTTCTTGATCTTTTTTTCACTCAGCCAATACCCGACCCGCTTCCCTTTCAGGAACGTCTGCATTTTTGGCACCTGTCTCAGCAGCGGCCCCAGGTAACAGTGCAGGGGGACAGCCCGGAACCTCCAATCAATGCGGCCTGCGCCTGTCACCTGGTGAATGGAGAAGCGTGTTAGGAAACCAGTTCCGTAGCTACCTGTCGGCAAAGCAGAGCAAAACTTCAGAAGCCTTGAGAGTACTGAAAAGGTTAAAAAGGGTTTTTTTGCCAGGGGGGGGGGGGAATAGCTGAGTAACATCAATTATTGGGGAGATAGATACAAACTGGCTACTATGCAATATAATAAAATATGTCCACTTCCAAACATGGGAGGGGGGGGGGGGGGGGGGGGTACCCCAATATTGTAGTGATTCAGGGACCAAAATAAAGAGGTGGGGGGGTACTCACTTTATGGCCAGGCCTTTCTAGGAACTTATATAATAGCGCAACCTATGGCAGTACAGGGTTCACAGTTCTCAGCATCTCATGGGCAGAGCCTGATGGGACTTGTAGTTCTACAAGGGCTTGAACAGTCACAGTTGCCTACCTCTGATAGACAGTGTACCAAATTCAAAATTGATTAACCCCCCAGATTTCTTTACACATGCAACAGGAGTGTGAGTTAAGGAGTAGAATAAGATCAGAGAAGGGTCCAGACCTAGCAGCACTGGGAGAAAATGTATGCAAGCTGGATGCATGTAGGTGGCAATATCCCAGTAGAAGCCACACTATTCACATCAAGCACAGTATCAAATCTCACACACACACATACATACACACACACACACACACACACACACACAAGTGCAGGGCAAGGTGCACCCTCCGAGCTTAACCCCAGCAATGCCAGGGGAGTGGAGCAGCATAGAGTAGACAGGAAGCATGATGTGCAAGGGAATCACTGAACTAGGTCAGCCAGCCCCCTGCACATGGCACCTTCACTACTGACCTGATTAGCAGATGCTGGACCTGGAGTGGGGTCCAGTGCAAGGAGACAGCTCCTGCTCTCCCTCTTTGCTGGTGATCTGTCTCTTCTTGACTGTCTCCCTCCCTCTCTTGGTGACTGCTTTTCCCTCCCCCTCTTTCAGATCTCCATTTGCTAAGCTGGGTCCCTCCCTGGTCTGTGCTTCTCTCTCAGGCTGGAAGGGTTATACGCGAATTCAGGCTTTCAGGACGAGGACACACCCTCTGTCATAGCTTCAGGTCCTCTTCTGTTCTCTGAGGCTTCATTGGTGGGAAAGGAGAGAAGCGTGGAAGTTGAAAGCAGCAGAAAGAGAGAAGGCAGAGTCAGCACACACAGGCTGCTCTGTATGTATGGGGAGGAAGTAGGAGGAAGCATTACCGCTGCTGGCCACTAGGGGGCAGCACTGAGACTGCACAACACCATCACAGTCCCTGCTTCATGTGATTGGCACAGGCAGGACAGGGCAGGCAAAGTTTTCACCAGTTTATTGGATATGCAAAATGAAAGGATTAGTAAACCACTGTAAATATAAGTTTGAATAAAGACGATTGTGATGCATTTAAAAGAAAAAAAAAAAATACCGAAGAAAATGACAACACAAATGGCTAAAGCTTGCAGGATAACACTTATTATGATTCTTATTATTATTATTATTATTATTATTATTATTAAATATTATTTATTCATAAAGCGCTTACATATTCCATAGCACTTTACAATTTTTGGCCCAACATATTATTTTAAGGCGCCTTTGGCTGGGATCAGTACTAAATGCCGCCGGCCGGAATCCCAGCGGTCGAAATACCGACGCCGGAATCCCGACCACACAATCCCGACAGGGGTGGCGAGCGGAACGCAGCCCCTTGCGGGCTCGCTTCGCTCGCCACACTATTATATTCTTCCTCTATGGGTGTCGTGGACACCCACGGTGGGAGAATATGTCGGGATTGTGGCGGTCGGGATTCCGGCGTCGGTATTTCGACCGCCGGGATTCCGGCCGACGTCATCTTGACCGCATCCCCTTAGGCTAAGCACCATTTAGTGGACTGTGGGCCTAATTCATATTAATAGGCGATTATCATGCGATTAAATGCGATTATTGCCAGGCTGCACATGTGCTGTGAGCGCCATGTGCACGCGTCAGCGTGCCGCTGCAATATCGCTCACAATGAGAATTTAATTGCACAGTGATTGACAGGAAGTGACCATTTGGAGGTGTTACTGGGGTGCTTACAGAGAGTGGTAAGTGAAAGACAGGCGTGGCATGCAGGGGCGTTTCTACAGAGGAGGGGGCCCGTGTGCACCTCCGGGTGGGCCCCCTCCTCTGTACGGCGCTGTAGACTGCCCTTGTGCACCGCACTCATTGCACCCATTATAGAAACGACAATGGTGTCATGGCTGTTTTCGGGGCATGTATCCGCTGTCAGCTGCAATCTCGTACATGCTAAAGCTTGGCACCTGTGCTGCTACTGCTGTGTCCGATCTGCGTAGCCATAGACCAACCCTTAGGTGCTGCGATGTTCCTCGTATTTGCGTACAGGCTGCGAATGTGTATGCAGCAGTGAATGAGTTTGCGATGGCTGCGGCGGGCATCTATTTTTTTATTTTAGGGTGTCGGCTTTTTTTTCCATATTTTAGGTTTAATTGGTTACAGTTGAGGACTTGGGAGGTGGCAAATGTAATTCTTGCCTTAGAACAGGGATGGGGAACCTTAAGCCCTCCAGCTGTTGTTGAACTACACATCCCAGCATGTCCTGCAACAGTTTTAGCATGGCCAAATAGCAAACAGCTGGAGGGCCGGAGGTTCCCCAGCCCTGCCCTAGAAGCTAACATTTCTAGTTACGGCTCTTGGGTGTACTTTTGGGAGAAGGTTTTGAGTCCAAATTAGTTTGATACCCTGCCCTGGTCTGAGCCGGCACTTACATCCGTATAGTCATGTGGGCCTTCATGTGATATAAGCGTGGTGGCACTTTATAGAAGTGGTAACATAACAGGTTGAGCTGCGTGACGCATTGTTAAGGGCACAAGTATCTTAGAACCGAAATGCAGGTATATAATGCTCCAGTTTAACTGCACTGAAGGACCGAGTACAATTACGTTTACCCACCCACTCCATCCTTTTCTATTCTCCAAAACTGCGGGCTAGTGAAGTTACAAAGTGCTTTGCATGTTATAACAAATTAACAGAAGATTATGCAGTTACTATGGAAAAAAAAAAAAAAAAACTGACATTTAGCTGTAGCAGAAAATAGTTTTAAAGCAGAATTACTACCTAGGTAAAATACAATACTACAGGCTCCACTGCATGCAGTTCCCCTCACAGGGCAGTGCTAGGGGAAGGAGACCTTACTCTTATGTTTTGTTACATGGTAGTCCTGTGACGCAGGTTCAGGTGATTATTACACCTGCTGTTCATTGATTTGTTTGTTAATGTTTTATGCTATTTGAAATGATTCATGAAAATACTTCCATAACTGAACTTGTATTTTGGGCCCGTCATTTGCTGGGTGTCGAGCAAGTGATCTGCAAGGGTAGTCTGTCTGTACCTGCTGTGCAAAGCTTCTTATTCCTCTCCTGCCCCGTCCCATGTCTCTTCTTACATATCTCTCTTTCTCCCCTTTTCTTCCCCAGTCTCTCCGCCTAACTACCCTCTCTTCTCCTCATTTATTCCTATCGGGGAGATACATAAAACCTTTGGGAGAGAGAGAAAGTGAAGAAGTTGCCTATAGCAACAAAACAGCTTAATGTTATAGACTGTGCTAGATGAATGATAGCTAGAAGCTGATTTGTTTCTATGGCACTTTTCCTCCTTATCTCTCTTGAATGTTTAATACATCTCCCCTTCTGTCCTTCTACTCTCTTTCTTCCTTCCTATCTCTCTCCCTCTTAAGTGTTTCCTGCTTACCTGCCCTTACCCCATAGCTTACCTTTCTTCACCATCCACCTTACCCAGGACTGGACCCCTTAATACCACTCGCCAGGTACCTCTCACTCTGGTGTTCCCACATACTCTTGCCTACTCTCCAGGAATCTGCAGGAGGCTCCCGGGTTTTTTTGGGTAGCCCCCCCGCAACCCCGGTAGAGTAGGCAGGTCTCCCGCATCCTAGTGATGCGGGCAGGATGGAGACATACTCTCCCGTATTCGCGGTTCCGTGGGGAGCAGAAGGGGTTAAAATGACGCGAATCGTGTCATTTTAGCCCCGCCTTGATTATGTCATATCCCCGCCCCCCCGAAGTCTCCTGTATCATCTCCTCTCCGGGCTTCTCCCGGAAAGGAGAATTAGAAAGTAGGTAAGTATGTGCTCCTATGACCGGCTCAGCCACAGTGACAGGCCTGCATTCTTTCTTACCAGCAGCTGGAGAACTGTGTAAATGGGGGGAGCAGGCCTGAGTGACGCTGCGCATGTCCCATCGCCCCCAAACACCGCTACCTCTCCAGGAGTCCTGTGACTTTGACTGCCCTGGCAGAAGGGGATTTGTCTCAGTACTGTCCAAGGAGCACTCCGTTAACTGGGGCTGCTATCTGTCCTCTTACTGGGCTCAGGAAGGACACACTGCTGCTGCACACAGGGGCGGATTGGCCATAGGGCTCACCAGGAAGATTGCTGGTAGGCTGACGTGTCTGTGGGGCCTGTTTTGTGTGTTGTCACCCCCCACACGACAGACAGCACACCGCATTGTCCCCATTCATGAAGGTCACAATTGTGTACAATCAGGCCCTATAAGGAGGAATCTGGTGCCCTCAACGGACCCACCCACGCATTAGACTGCACCCCATTAGGGCTGTTTCCATAAAATTTCTCGGGCTGGTTTTTCATCCCAATCCGCCCCTGGCTGCATATATATGTAAGATGGCTGATAGTTAAAGACACATGGTGGTGGAGACAAGGTGGGGCTAAATCTGAGAGGAGTGCAAAGATAAAAACTGTCAATAAGTTTGCAATATGGTAAAACCATGGGGGGGTAATTCAGAGTTGATTGCAGCAGCAAATTTGTTAGCAGTTGGGCAAAACCAAGGGGGTCATTCCGAGTTGATCGCTCGCTAGCAACTTTTTGCAGTGCTGCGATCAGGTTAAATCTCGGCAAAACTGTGCATGCCTATGCACCGCAATGCGCAGGCGCGTCGTACGGGTACAAAGAGGATCGTGCAGGGCGATGGTTTTAATGAAGAATCCATTCGCACAGCCAATCGCAAGGTGATTGACAGAAAGAGGGCGTTTGTGGGTATCAACTGACCATTTTCTGGGAGTGTTTGGAAAAACGCAGGCGTTTGCAAGCGTTTGCAGGGTGGGTGTCTGACGTCAATTCCGGGACCAAAAAGTCTGAAGTGATCACAGCGGCTGAGTAAGTCCAGAGCTACTCAGAAACTGTAAAAACTTTTTTGTGCCGTCGGCTGCAAAAGCGTTCGCACACTTGCAAAGCTAAAATACACTCCCCCATAGGCGGCAACTATCTGATCGCAGCGCTGCAAAAAGTTTCTAGTGAGCGATCAACTCGGAATGACCCCCCATGTGCATTGCAGGTGCAGGAGATATAACATTTGCAGAGAGATTTAGATTTGGGTGGGTTATTTTGTTTCTGTGCAGGGTAAATACTGGCTGCTTTATTTTTACACTGCAATTTAGATTTCATAAATTAGGTTTCTATAGAAATACTAAGGAGCGCTACTAATATATTCATAAAAGTGATATTTTTTATTGATTTTTTCAAAATTAGTTACCACAGTATAAACAATTTATCTAGTAATTACAAGGTAACATATAACCACATTAATAATTGAATATGCAGAATGTATATATATTCAACTGATTAGCTCGTTTTAAAGAAGCAGTACTGCAGTCCAAGGTAAGGCGTTATTTATTAAGGAAGTCCTCCAATTTGGTATAGTTAAATATGAAATGAAAAAGCGTCCCAATGCTTTTTTGGATAGAGGATGCTTTATATTTGTTGTATTTGTTTGTTCACACCTCCTGATGAAACCGCCGTTCGTTTAGGGCGGAGAAACGCGTTGAGGGCTGCGGGCACTGCTTGTCCACTAAAGGAGTTTTCATTCATCCTCCAGTACCCTGCTCTAATCTCGAGGTCTCCCCCTTGTTGGCGCCTGGTGAGACATCTTTATGCTCCGCCGCTGTGCTTGAGAAGCCCCGTCTGCAGACTGACTACTGAGAACTTCCGGCGCTTCCTCCTGACATGCTAAGGAGGTTTACTTCCAGCCGCTCGTAGTTCATGCTGCAAATTGCCACCGACGGGAATCAGCGGAGACCAGTTACCACGGGTGAGATCAGTGCCTCTTAAACGAGGAACTTTACAACAAATATAAAGCATCCTCTATCCAAAAAAGCATTGGGACGCTTTTTTCATTTCATATTTAACTATACCAAATTGGAGGACTTCCTTAATAAATAACGCCTTACCTTGGACTGCAGTACTGCTTCTTTAAAACAAGCTAATCAGCTGAATATATATACATTCTGCATATTCAATTATTAATGTGGTTTTATGTTACCTTGTAATTACTAGATAAATTGTTTATACTGTGGTAACTACTTTTGAAAAAATCAATAAAAAATATCACTTTTATGAATATATTACTAGCGCTCCTTAGTGTTTCTATAGAAACCTAATTTATTATTTCTAGTTTAAAGGGCATCCAGTTGCCACGTAGGAGCTGCTCCTTAACTTAAATCAAAACAAAATAATTGGTGCCTTTTAAATATATTTAATATTGTATTAGCGCCCGATTAAGCAAAGTTTGTATACATTGCATGTTGTAATTTAGATTTCAGTTTGAAAACACCCCACCCAAATCTGACTCTGTCTGCACATGTTAGATCTGCCTCCTCTGCAGTGCACATGGTTTTGCCCAACTGCTAACAAATTTGCATACCTCCCAACATGACCCTCTTCGGGAGGGACAGAAATCTCTGCTCCTGGACTTTCCACTTAATTTATGATTGCCGGCACCTGTGCTGAAACACCTTTCTTTATCCATTAACCTGTTCAACACAGGTGCCGACAATCACACATTAAGAGAAATGTCCAGAAGCAGAACATTGTGTCCCTCCTGGAGAGGGTCATGTTGGGAGGTACGAATTTGCTGCTGCGATCAACTCTGAATTAGTCCCCATGTTACACTGCAGGTGGGGCAGATGTAACATTTCCAGTTTTTTTATGTCTCCATACCATACTTGCCTACCTGACACTCTCCATGAGGAAAAAATGCTCTGTTCCTGGACTTTCCTGGTAATGTATGATTGCCATCACCTGTGGTGAGCTAGTTAATTGATAAGAAAGGTGTTTCACCACAGGTGATGGCAATCATACATTACCAGGAAAGTCCAGGAACAGAGCATTTTCTCCCTCATGGAGAGGGTCAGGTAGGCAAGTATGCTCCATACCTCCCAACATGACCCTCTCCAGGAGGGACACAATGCTCTGCTTCTGGACTTTTCTCTTAATGTATAATTGCTGGCACCTGTGTTGAACAGGTTAATGGATAAGAAAGGTGTTTCAGCACAGGTGATGGCAATCATACAGCAAGAGGGAAGTCCAGGAGCAGAGCATTCTGTCCCTCCTGGAGAGGGTAATGTTGGGAGGTATGTGTCTCTTCCTTCTCACTTACTGGAGTCCATCCCCGGTGACATGTAAGTGCAAATGTGTAGCAATAAGAAGGAGGAAATTCCGTTTTTTTTTTTTTAATGTAATCTGTGTTTATTAAAAAAAATACAGATATAAATCGGTACAAAAAGGTCGAGAAAAAAAAGACAATATCAAACATAAAAGTATAAATTGTATACATCAACGTGTAGCAGTACATACAGAATCAAACTGACATGTCCAGCAACACATAAATCTGCATTAACACATTTCAAGCCAAAGAGGAAGAAAAAAAGAGAAAGAGAAAAGGATAAAGAGAGCGTAATAAGGCCTAGAGCTGAGAATGCACATAAAAACATTCAACGACATATCAGTAACAAATCAGCAACCTCAATGTTTCAAGGAAGAGATATGGGGCCAATCGGCTCCTAACTGTCATTTTTCAAACACAGCCTGTGGCATGGCAGTTAGGAGCCGATTGGCTGTTACATTATCTCCAACGACTTTATCTTCATCCAAAGCTTAGTATATAGACCCCATAGTCCCAATAGGACCCAGAGGATTTATATTCCACCCAGGGCAACCATATAGTCATAAATTCGGTCAGTCTGTCCCTGGAGCTCAGGAGAATATCCTCCATAGTCATATAGTAATCAAGTCTGGAAAACCAAGCGTTCCGAGTAGGGGAACTATTGGATTTCCACAGAGCAGGGATTACTGCACGGGCAGCATTACTAGGATGTCGCAGTATCGATGACCTATAGGCGGACAAAGGTAAAGAAGAATGATTTAATAACCAAAAGGCTGGGTCAGAGGGGACAGGGGCGTGGAGGATATCTCCTGAAACAGTTATTATGTTGTCCCAGAAAACTTTAATGAGTGGATAGGGCCATCAAATATGCAGTAAGGAGCCCAAGGCATTATTACATCTCCAACAGGCGGGGGAAATAGATGGGGAAATAGCATGAAGAAGAGAAGGGTGCCTGTACCATCTCATCAATATTTTGTATTGCGTTTCTCTTTTTTGTATACAGATAGAACTGGCATGGGTCTTGAGAAAAATGATTACCACTCCCTACCTGAAAGTGAGAGATTCAAGTCACGTTCCCATTTTTTAGTAAAGAGAAGGGGAGATTGGGAGTCAGGCATTTGTATAAGCTTATGTAGGGAAGATATCGTATGTTTAGGGTGTATAGGCGCAACACACATCTTTTCAAATGGATTCAGTTCCCTAGAAGCCTGTCGGTAAGTATTACCCATATAGAGGAAGTACCGTATTTGTAAGTACTTCCAAAAATCCACCTGTGGGACATCCATTTCATCCGTATATCTGAAAATTGCTTAACCCCCAATGAATGTGCCAACTGACCCACTCTAAAAAGTCCCTCTAGGGCCCAGTTTCGATAGGAAGAGAGTGTAAGGCCGGGTGTAAAGGCAGGGTTACCCAAAAAGGAGGTGAGGGGGCCAAAATCTGAAGAAACACTTGTCCTCCGCCGCAACTTTTTCCAAAATGAAAGTGTAGGGGAGATAGTTGGCTGAGGGCTAGGGAGTTTGGGTAAGATCTTGAGCCACGGGAAAATTTCAGGGTATTGCTGAACACACAATCCCTCCAAAACCACCCACTACTTATCTTCCAGGTGCCTGGTCCAGTCCAAGATCCTGCCCAACAAAACTGCGTGATATTACATTTTTATATCTGGGAGTTGGAAACTGCCCTGTCGAGGCGAGCACGACAAGACAGATCCATTAATCCTGGGTCTTTTACAAGACCATATGAATTGTCGGATCAAGGATCGTATGGAGCGGAATCAAGCATCCGGGATATGGATCGGTGATGCTTGGAGAAGATAGAGTAGGGTATTAATCTTAACAACATTAATTCGGCCCAACCAGGATATACTGTTATATTACCAACTGTAGTAGTCTTTTTTAACTGATTGGATTAAAAGGTAAAAGTTCAGGGACAGTAAACATGACAAGTCGCTGGTTAGTTGGACCCCTACATATGTTATTTGAGAGTCTTTCCATACAAACGGGTAAGCAGATTTTAAGGTGAGTAATGTAGGAAGGAGTGGAAATATTAAGGGCGTATGATTTGGACGGATTGACATTAAAGTTAGAAAGTGAGCTGGAAATGTCCAGTTCACACATGAGGTGTGGGAGGGAATCAGAGGGACGCTTGAGGATTGTCAACAAATCGTCGGCGAATAAGGCTAGTTTATAGTTGGTATCACCCACTTGTAGGCCTGTAATGTGGTCGTTAGCCCTAATAGCCCTAGCCAAAGCTTCAATACAAAGTACAAATATCAGGGGGGATAAGGGGCATCCCTGCCTTGTCCCATTGCCAATAAGAAAATTATCAGACAGAACCCCATTAACCTGAACTTGAGCTGATGGTCGTGCGTAGAAAGATAACACTCTATGCAAAGCTTGCGGACCCAACCCAATGTGCTCTAGTACAGCCCTCATGAAATCCCAGTTGACCCTATCAAAGACCTTTTTGGCATCGATTGATAATAATATAGTGGGGGTCTGACTCTTAGAAGCTAATTGTATAAGATTGAGGACCTTAGTGGTATTGTCTTTTGCCTCACGGCCTGGGACAAATCCCACTTGATCATTGTGAATAAGGGAGGGGAGAAATTCATACAGCCTAAGAGCCATTAATTTTGCTAAGAAATTAAGATCCACATTAAGCAGGGAAATGGGTCTATAACTGGAGCACACTGAGGGGTCCTTCCCCTGTTTGGGAATCATCATGATTTGGGCTTTCAGTGATTGAGCAGAAAAATGGGTATCAGCCGAGATGGAGTTAAAGGCCTGTAAGAGCTTAGAGGCGAGAACATCTTTAAATATTTTGTAATAAACGGCTATGAAGCCGTCAGGGCCTGGACTTTTGGACACCTGAGGGTGTAGAACATATAACATGCTCCACCTCTTCCAAAGTAAAAGGGTTTCTCCAAAGAGTCCCTCTCGGAAGGGGCCAATTTAGGGTACACCACTTTTTCCAGGTACAGTTTGGATTTCAGTATATTAGAAAGGGGATTGTGGGCAGGAGAGGGGCTACCTAAATTATATAGTGGAAAAATAATTTTTGAAACAAGCTGCTATCGCAGGTGTTTTGAAACAAAGAAAGCCTGTACTATTTTTCATAGTGGGAATTAAAGATACCGCCCTCTGGGTTCTAAGTTCCTGTGCCAGTAAACGTCCCCGTTTATTACCCCACTGATAATATTTATTGCTGCATGTACGCAGAGAATATTGGGTTTTGTTGTTGAGAATATTCTTCAGTTGGGTTTGGGCCTCAGTTAACTCTACCAAATCAGAGTAGGATAGGGAGGAGTTATGGAGAGCCTCCAAACGATGAATTTTATGCAACAAGGTGGTGGGGAAATTCTGTTTTAATAACATTGGATTTCTCACACCCCTCCTCCAAGCCTCAAAGTCCTGCTATGTACTGCCCCAATAAGCCATCATGTAATCCAGGTGCCCATGTTAGAAATGGATATTGTTGTTAATCCCTAAAGTAGGCTGAGTGACAGAATAGTTGTTTGTGTGTCCAGCTCTGTGGATCATCAGTGTTGCATTTAATGCTAAGTGGATAGTGAAATCATGTGAACTTTCTCATGTTGTACCAAACAGCTAAATTGTCTTGGCAGAGATAAATACATCTTGTGGTTGTCAGCTGCAGCTGATCTGCCAATATGATTGAGAGTCTACAGGGGCCAAAACACTCATTTGTACTACATTCTACTTTCCTGCTCATCAAAATATGGGTCCCTTGCAGTTTTACTAGCTGGTGGAGAGAAGAGCTGTACCTTTCTCGAGTCCAGGGCAGTCTTAACAGCAGAGTGTAGTCCCCTGGTCAAAGCAATGCATTGGAGCCCCTGCCCATCCTCCAGCAGTAAGGGTGGGGTGTGTCATCAGCGGAAGCTTTGATGTCCCGCGGGTGGTAGGGGGTGTTCTATCTTCCACTCAGCATGTAGGACCTGGAGCAGTAATTTCTGCTAATTACCCCTTTACTGCACAGATGGTAGGAGATGGAGCAGGAGGGAGAACACCAAACTGTAGAAGGTGGCATTGGGCTGAATGAAGGGGCCCTGGTACATGACTCCCAGGGTGGTAAGGGGTGTTTAATATGCAGGGGAGGGGTGGATAGTGGAGTGGGCCTAATATTCATAATTTTCCGGTGGGAGGGCAGCTTGCTTGACTGCAGATATTTCCAGTTCCTGGAAATAGATTTCCTAGCATTCAATTGGAGAGAAAAAAAACTAGAGAGTCCCACCTTCCAGGAGGTACTGGGAACTTGGGGATCAGAGTTGAGGAGGCAGAGCTATCCACCGACGTAAATAACGAGATTTATGGTAAGAACTTACCTTTGTTAAATCTCTTTCTGCGAGGTACACTGGGCTCCACTGGGAATTACATTGGGGTGTAGAGTAGGATCTTGATCCGAGGCACAAACCGGCTCAAAGCTTTGACCTTCTTCCCAAGATGCATAGTGCCGCCTCCTCTATAACCCTGCCTCCGTGCACAGGAGCTCAGTTTTTTTGCTAATCAGTCTAATGCAGTAGCAGGCAAAAGAGACGACAACTGTTAGTAGCCACATACACCACATTCTCACGACAGGAGAAGGTATCAGCTGCTAATGCCATACCAACCCAAGGAAGCTAAGTGCGCCAGGGTGGGCGCCCTGTGGAGCCCAGTGTACCTCGCAGAAAGAGATGTAACAATGGTAAGTTCTTACCATAAATCTCGTTTTCTGCTGCGGGGTACACTGGGTTCCACAGGGAATGACATTGGGGATGTCCTAAAGCAGTTCCTTATGGGAGGGGACGCACTATAGCGGGCACAAGAACCCGGCGTCCAAAGGAAGCATCCTGGGAGGCAGATGTATCAAAGGCATAGAACCTTATGAACGTGTTCACTGAGGACCACGTAGCCGTCTTGCACAATTGTTCAAGGGACGCACCATGGCGGGCCGCCCAAGAAGGTCCAACTGACCGAGTAGAATGGGCTTTTATAGGCCAGCCTGTACATAAGCATGTGCAATCACCATTCTAATCCATCTGGCCAGGGTCTGCTTGTGAGCAGGCCAGCCACATTTGTGAAAACCAAACAGAACAAAGAGAGAATCCGACTTCCTGATGGAAGCTGTCCTCTTCACATAGATACGGAGAGCCCGTACCACATCCAAAGACCTTTCTTTGGAAGACAAATCGGGAGAGGCCAAGGACGGAACCACGATCTCCTGATTAAGGTGGAAAGAAGACACCACCTTAGGCAAATATCTAGGACGTGTTCTAAGAACCGCCCAATCACAGTGAAAATTCAGATAGGGAGACCTACAAGACAAGGCACCCAAATCTGACACCCGTCTAGCGGAAGCAATAGCTAGCAGAAAAACTACCTTAAGAGTAAGCCACTTAAGGTCAGCAGATTCAAGATGCTCAAACGGAGACCCTTGCAATGCCTCCAGAACCACGACATGTCCCAAGGGGCCACAGGCGGGACGTAAGGAGATTGAATCCGCAGCACACCCTGAGCGAAGGTATGCACATCAGGTAATGTCGCAAATTTTTATCTGAAACTATACCGACAAGGCAGAAATATGAACCTTGATGGAGGCCAGATGAAGGCCCAAGTCCAGGCCTTGTTGTAGAAAGGCCAAAAGTTTGGCCGTACTAAACTTGTAAGCGTCATGATTGTTAGATGCGCACCAAGCAAAGTAAGAATTCCAGACCCTATGATAAATCCGGGCAGAAGCCGGTTTCCGGGCCTTCAACATGGTTTGTATGCCCGCCTCAGAAAATCCTTTGGCCCTTAAGACGAAAGCTTCAAGAGCCACGCCGTCAAAGCCAATTGGGTTAAATCCTGATACACACAGGGGCCCTGAACGAGGAGATCTGGGCGCTGTGGAAGTAGAAAGGGACGCTCTCTCGAGAGACCCTGAAGGTCTGAGAACCAATGCCGTCTGGGCCACACTGGAGCAATCAGAAGTAGGATTTCTCCTTCTTGTTTGAACTTCCTTATTACTCTGGGCAGGAGTGAAACCGGAGGGAACACGTATGGCAGCCGAAAGTTCCATGGAATAGCCAGTGTGTCCACGAACGCTGCTTGAGGATCCCTGGTCCTTGCTCCGAAGACCGGAACCTTGGGATTGTGTCGAGATGCCATCAGGTCCACATCTGGAAGGCCCCACTTGTCCACGAGGAGTTGAAAAACTTCTGGAAGAAGGCTCCACTCTCCGGCGTGTACGCCCTGACGACTGGGAAAGTCCGCTTCCCAGTTTAGGACCCTGGAATGAACACTGCCGATATGGCTGGTAAATGGCATTCCACCAACTGAAGAATCTGTGATACTTCCCTCATTGCCATGTGGCTTCGAGTGCCGCCTTGATGATTTATGTACGCCACCGTGGTGGCGTTGTCCAACTGTACTTGAACAGGTCTGTTCTGTATTAGATGCTGGGCCAAGTTCAAAGAGTTGAACACCGCCCCCAAATTTCAGAATGTTTATCGGAAGGAGAGACTCCTCCTTGGTCCACCGACCCTGAAGGGAGTGTTGCTCCAACAACGCACTCCAACCCCACAGACTGGCGTCCGTCGTCAGAAGGACCCAGTTGGAGATCCAGAAGGGACGGCCCCTGCTCAATCGTTGGTCCTGAAGCCACCAGCTTAGTGACAGGTGGACCTCCAGAGATAATGAGATCATATGAGATTTGATCCGGTGAGGCAGTCCATCCCACTTGGCAAGAATCAGCCTCTGGAGAGGGCGGGAATGGAATTGAGCGTACTCCACCATGTCGAAAGCCAACACCGTGAGACCTAGCACTTGCATTGCCGAATGTATCGACACTTGCGGATGAGATAGGAAGCATCGAATCCTGTCCTGAAGCTTCAGGACTTTCTCCCGAGACAAGAACAACCGCTGGTTGTGAGTGTCCAACAACGCTCCCAGGTGCACCATGCTCTGAGCAGGGATCAGGGAGGATTTCTTCCAGTAGATGAGCCACCCGTGGGCTTGCAGGAACCGGATAGTCAAATCTAGATGACGTAGGAGAATCTTTGGGGAATTTGCCAGGATCAACAAGTCATCCAAGTACAGTAGGATCCTGACCCCTTGACGGCGGAGTACAGCCGTCATTACCGCCATAACTTTGGTGAAGACTCGCGGAGCCGTGGTCAAACCAAAAGGTAACGCCTGAAACTGGTAATGGACGTTGCCAACCGCAAACCTCAGGTACTGCTGATGCGACACTGCAATGGGAATATGCAGGTATGTCCAGTGAGACCATATAGTCCCCAGGTTCCAAGGCTAGAACAATAGAGCGAAGAGTTTCCATACGAAACTTGGAGACCTTCACAAACTTGTTCAGGGACTTGAGATTGAGAATGGGCTGGGAAGACCCATTTGGTTTCGGGACTAGGAACAGCGGTGAATAGAATGCCTTGCCTCTCTGAGAAAGAGGCACTTGTACTACCACTCCTGTGTCCAGGAGGGACTGTACCACTGAATGAAGAGTCTTTACCATCACCTGATCTGTCAGGCAAAATCGATGAGGGGGACGATTCTTGAAAGATACGACGTAACCGCGAGTGACGACTTCCCGTACCCAGGCATCAGAAGTGGTCTTCAACCATTTCTGGGTAAACCCTAGAAGCCGGCCCCCCACCCTGGGATCCCCCAGAGGGAGGCCCGCCCCATCATGCGGCAGGCTTGTCAGTCTTGGAAGCAGGCTGATGGGCAGTCCAGGCCCGTTTGGGCTTGGGCTTATTGGGTTTGGAAGTGCGAACCTGTTTTGGGTATGCCTGACCTTTTGCTTTCCCTGAAGGACGAAAGGAGTGAAAGGAAGTACTTTTAGTCTTCGGCACCGAAGGAGCAGTACTAGGAAGACATACTGTTTTAGCAGACGCTAAGTCAGCCACTATCTTGTCAAGGTTCTCTCCGAAAAGAATGACTCCTTTGAAGGAGAGTACCTCCAGGGTTTTCTTAGAGTCCATGTCCACAGACCAGGACCGTAACCAGAGAATTCAGCGAGCCAAAATGGATGTAGTAGAAGCCTTGGCCACCAGAATACCGGCATCAGAAGCCGCCTCTTTAATGTAATAAGACGCTGTAACAATATATGATAGACACTGTCTAGCATTATCAGAAGCATTGGAAGGCAACTCCGCCTCCAGCTCCTGAGCCCATGCTTCCACAGCTTCTGCACCGCACCGTTTAGGGTGTAGATTGCCTTCAAACAACCCTCCACACGCTTGTCCGTCGGCTATCTCAAGGATGTGACCTTAGTTACAGGCAGAGCAGAGGATACTACCAGCCACACCACTTGCGAATCCACTGGTGGTGGTGTTTCACAATTTTTACTAAGCTCCGCAGCGAGGGGGTAGCGAGCCAGCATCTTCTTGTGAGGCGTAAACTTCTTTCCTGGATTTACCCAGGACTCCTGACGTATGTCAACTAAATGGTCAGAGTGAGGTAAAACTTGTTTAACCACCTTCTGACATTTAAACCTGTCCGGTTTCTTAGGGGCAGTGACAGGCTCCTGTTCATCATCAACCTGAAGAATGAGTCTGATAGCCTCTAACAGGTCAGGAACATCCACCTGCGAAACAACTTCCACATCAGAAGCATCAGGATCAGAATCTGTGGGGTCCGTATAAGCGACACCCTCATCAGACGAGGTGTCTGGGATATGGGTGGATTGTGAGAAAGTAATTGCCGGCTTAGAGGACCTCTTGGTCTTAGGCGGGCGAGGGTTAGACTTTTGAGTAGTCAGTGATTGGTTCATTTGCTGTAACTGATTGGACAGTTGATCTGCCTATGACGGAATAACCGTGGGGACCTTGGGGGTAATTCCAAGTTGATTGCAGCAGGAATTTTGTTAGCAGTTGGGCAAAACCATGTGCACTGCAGGGGAGGCAGATTTAACATGTGCAGAGAGAGTTAGATTTGGGTGTGGTGTGTTCAATCTGCAATCTAATTTGCAGTGTAAAAATAAAGCAGCCAGTATTTACCCTGCACAGAAACAAAATAACCCACCCAAATCTAACTCTTTCTGCACATGTTATATCTGCCTCCCCTGTAGTGCACATGGTTTTTCCCAACTGCTAACAAAATTCCTGCTGCGATCAACTTGGAATTACCCCCCATAAACGGTTGTACCGGCACAGGAGGTCCCATAGGGGGCTTTAGTCTAGTTACCAGCGTATTCAATAGCGTGTAGAAGGTAGCCCAAGGTGGGTTATTAAGCACCCCCGTTGCTACAGTCCCACTGGGGGGGCAAGGAACCCCCAGAACCTGAACCTTCGGCTGCTATGTTATCCTCAAATGTGTCTGCAGCGTCAACACCACGCAGTGTGGGATCAGCCCTAGCACCGTTGCCCTTTGTAGCTGACATAATCAAAAGCTCAATGCAAGGCAACACAGTACAATATCAGCAGCAAAACACCTGACAAGAACCCCCTGTGTAGTGTATCAGCACAAACAGGGGATTCAAGAGGTATATCGTGACTAAAAATCACAGAGAAAAATACACACTGAGTATATCCTGTGAACTGCCTATATTATGGTAAACCTGACACACTTAGCCCCCTCAGGTTATAGAATATAGGGATAGCAATCTGAGTGAGAGACACGAAATGGAGGTCACACAGCAGCTATATGCACACACACAGAGTCACAGTTTGTACAATACAGAAATTATGATATGCAATAAAACCGCACTGGACTAGCAATACAGAGTAGTACTATGTATAGCTATACACTGAATTAGATATAACAATGCACAGTAAAGACTGGATGTATATCACTGGGTACTTGTACTAAATAACCCTGACTAAATGCACTTTTTCTTAACTAACACTGTCAGCAAACATGTGGAATACTTAAGTGTCCTGTAAAATGCACAGCGCTGACAGGCAGGTGACTTTACAGAGGAGGATTTGCCCAAACAGTCCCAGGAAAAGTGTTGCTCTGTGTAATGGTGCCCAAACACTGACTGGGAGTGAGGGAGAGAGAGATATGCAGCTCCAGGGCGGGAACATTTAATCTAAATGGCGCACTGGGGCTGGGGGAGGGGCTACAGGTCAAAGCCTTATCCCCCTGCTGGACTTCACCACCGGGTACTGGGGGCTTAAGAAAACGGTTTTGTGAGAGAAAACCGACCTGTGCCCATGCCCTGGTGGTCTAGTGGGATCCCTGTACTGCCACAGTGTCTACGCCAGCGCACACAGCCCGCCTCCCACCGGCCACGCGGGATCGCGATTTACAGCGGGTCCCGTTGCGGGAACCCCTTACCTCCTCCCTGTAGTGCGGCCACGTGATCCGGGAGAACAGCGGCTGTGTGTGTGACTAACATCAGAAGAGAACCGGAGCTTCCGCTGTAGGTACCCGGCAACCAGGGCGCGGGAGTGTACAGCGCCGCTGGGGGAGGTGATGGAGCTGCAGCAGGAGATGTCTCACTGGCATCTAACACTGTCAGTGTCTCTGCTGCAGCCCTTGAAGTCTTCAATTTTCTTTAAAAGATTCTTTTAGGGCTGCTGGCACCAACTGCATGGCACCAACTACTGCATGGCACCAACTACTGCATGGCACCAACTACAAAACTGAGCTCCTGTGCACGGTGGCGGGGTTATAGAGGAGGTGGCGCTATGCATCTTGGGAAGGAGGTCAAAGCTTTGAGCCTGTTGGTGCCTTGGCTCAAGATCCTACTCTACACCCCAATGTCATTCCCTGTGGAGCCCAGTGTACCCCGCAGAAGAAATAAAACTGCATGCCAGGTCTGTGAAGCTGGAGCAGGGACCAGCTGCTGGAAGGCTGATATCTCTGGTTCTGGCCATAGTGGAGACAAGCTGTGTCCTCCAAAAGGGGAGAGTCCCAGAATTTAGCGTATACCCTCAGAAAACCTCTAAGTCAGACAGAACCCAAGATATCTGGCTGGGAAGAGCAATTGACATGCTCTTATGGGGACCACTGCTTTGAAGTCGGATATCTCTGGTTCCCCAGGGCCCATTTTCAAAAATTTGGTACCCCTGGAAAAAAGGGGACCCTCAGCTATCAACCGAGTACCCTTATACTCCTGGGGCCCTTGGGCAACTGCCATTGAGCCCATATGAAAAGACGGCACTGCATTTAGCTGAAATCCTGCCTGAATTGACAACCTGCCTTCCGTGAGAGCTCTGGGGCATAGATTGTCAGCTCCTGTGGCAAGTAGATGACATAGGATGGCAATGGGGTGGCAAAGATATTCACCTCAAGCAGAATTTTACACAGGATTGTCCATGCTGGACCAGAGGAAAGTTCAGGGGAGACGTATAAAGCATTGAAAAGAGTGAAGAAGTGAGCCGGTGTAGAAGTTGCCCATGGCAACCAATCAGCTTTGAGATAGCTCTTACCAAGGGCATGTAGCAGCTGATTGGTTGCCATGGGCAACTTCCCCACTGGCACACTTCCCCAGCCTTTTCACTGCTTCATGCATCTCTCCCACAGGGAGAGGACATGCAAGGATTGCACTTTCAAAGTGATCTGGGCGGGATCTTACCGCCCAGGTTCGCATTGCAATATGCAATCCTATCGGGTGGCTTTATCACCCAGCACAGGCAGATACAGGGGCTCCGAAAGGAGCCCGTCCCTGCAATGTGCTGAGTGCGGTGCCGGGCCTCTGCGCATATGCGGCCAACTCACTGCCATGCACAGTGGCAATTTCTGGCAGAAGCTTCCTGGGGAACCTTGCCGAAACTATACCCCATAATGTGTAGCCCATCGGGCTACAATGGGCTACCACAATCAGAAGATTGCTGTAGCCGCTGGGGGCCAATATCATGAATGCTTCACATTCCCGATATTGATACATCGGGCAGCATCGCATCCCCCATAGAAACCTATGGGGGATGCAGCTGCCGGCAGCAAGGGCGGGATATATAAACCTGCTGTAATCCCTCCTTTATACATTGCAGGATACATAGTATTTGTGGCTGTTTGATAAATGGGCTCCATAGTCTTCTTGCATATCTCCTTTAAATTCTTTCACCCAGTAAGACATACACCTTCCTCAGGTTACAGTGCTAATTCCATGACTAACAAATACACTCCCTAAAAACAGATTTCTTTACAGCCAACATACTGCTCTTACACGTTATCACGTCCAGTCATTATTACCACATTACTGATTATTCCATTGAATAGTGATAAAATCCAGGCAGGTACAAACTGGAACATTTTATTCCTGCAAGGTGAGATTAAGTTAGAGGGAAATCTGTATTATCACTGGGAGGAAACCTGTTACAGCAAAACATTTGCTACTTGTATGGCTTTATTTGTTGTAGTTTATTTTTTCTATAAGTATTTTTACAGCAATTTTTCATTTTGGAATTATTATTATTATTATTATTATTGGGTTACGGTCGTTAGGTCGACACAATTTAGGTTGACACTCATTAGGTTGACCACCGAAGGTCGACAATCCCATTAGGTCGACATGCATTATGTCGACATGGTGTTAAGTCGACATGTACTAGGTTGACAGGTCAAAAGGTCGACATGAGTTTTTTACATTTTTTTTTCTTTCATTTTTTGGGATTTTTTCCTACTTAACGATCCACGTGGACTACAATTGGAATGGTAACCTGTGCAGAGTGAAGCGGTAGCAGAGCGAGGCACCTTGCCCGAAGCATGGCGAGTGAGGCGACCCATGCGAGGGGACACGGTGCACTAATTTGGGTTCCCGGTCACTTTACGGAGAAAACGACACCAAAAACAGTCAAAAACCTAATTTCGACCTTTTGACCCGTCAACCTAGTACATGTCGACCTAAGTTGTGTCTATCCAGCGACCCATACCTATTATTATTATTATTATTAGGAGCAAAACAAGAACGGAAACTTTGTTTCTGGAGCAAACCATGTTGCACTGCAAGGGGAGCATATACATTTCTTATCTTTGCATGAAGGGTAAATACTGACTGTTTTTGTGTGTAGGCCAAGCAACAATTGTTCCCATGATTAAATGGCAACCCAGTATACGCTGTTCAGTGTTGAAGTTGAAGAATATTATAGTAGGGTAACACACACAATGGAAACCCCATTGAAATTAAAGGACAATTGAAACGAATGGACCAATGACATGGATGGAGAATATTCAGCACAATGCTGGTGTAACAGCTTGAATCAAACACAGTGAAATAATTGTCCTGTTATTTGGAAGGCCGAGGATGAATTTGAGTGAACAAGTGCCACCAAACAGGCTGACAGAGCTAGTCAGAGAGATAGTTTGGAAACTTGCACATTCTCCAAGTCAAGCAGTGTTCTTGTGGGGGAGGAACGCAGCTCTCCTCATAATATGACAAAATTGCGATGTGCTAATGACAGATAATTTTTCTGCTTCTCTGAATAGGAAATGAAGTCAGCTGAGCATTGTGTGCATGTTCTCTTGTATATGTCATACAATGCATCTTTCCAAGCCCTGGCCTGCCTGTTGTACGGTTCTCCATTCAGCAAGAAATGTATGTGTCTGATCAGTAACAGTTCTTAAAGAGTAATATTGATAAGAATCAGCGTACAATAGGCGTGGCAACTTTAGTGTCACCTAAATTTCTCTAACGTCCTAGAGGATGCTGGGGACTCCGTAAGGACCATGGGAAGAGACGGGCTCCGCAGGAGACATGGGCACTTTAAGAAAGAATTTAGTTCCTGGTGTGCACTGGCTCCTCCCTCTCTGCCCCTCCTCCAGACCTCAGTTTGATTCTGTGCCCAGAGGAGCTGGGTGCTTTTCAGTGAGCTCTCCTGAGTTTGCTGATAGAAAGTTTTTTTGTTAGGTTTTTTATTTTCAGGGAGCTCTGCTGGCAACAGACTCCCTGCATCGTGGGACTGAGGGGAGAGAAGCAGCCCTACTCTCTGAAGCTAGGTCCTGCTTCTTAGGCTACTGGACACCATTAGCTCCAGAGGGATCGGTACGCAGGATCTCACCCTCGCCGTCCGTCCCAGAGCCGCGCCGCCGTCCCCCTCGCAGAGCTGGAAGACTGAAGCCGGGTGAGTAATTGAGTATGAGAAGCAAGAAGACTTCACAGGCGGCAGAAGACTTCGTGATCTTCACTGGAGGTAACGCACAGCACTGCAGCTGTGCGCCATTGCTCCCACACACCTCACATACTCCGGTCACTGTTAGGGTGCAGGGCGCAGGGGGGGGGGGGGCGCCCTGGGCAGCATTTGGGACCTCATTCTGGCAAATGAACACATATATACAGCTGGGCACTGTATATATGTAGGAGCCCCCGCCAAAGAAATAAAATTTAAGCGGGACAGAAGCCAGCCGCCGAGGGGGCGGGGCTTCTCCCTCAGCACTCACCAGCGCCATTTTTTCTCCACAGCACGCTGAGAGGAAGCTCCCCAGGCTCTCCCCTGCTGATACACGGTAGAAGAGGGTTGAAAAGAGAGGGGGGGCACATAATTAGGCGCAAAAAAGTATATAAACAGCAGCTACTGGGTTAACATTAAGTTACTGTGTTATTCCTGGGTTATATAGCGCTGGGGTGTGTGCTGGCATTACTCCCTCTCTGTCTCTCCAAAGGGCCTCGTGAGGGAACTGTCTTCAGAAAGGACATTCTCTGTGTGTGTGGTGTGTCGGTACGCTTGTGTCGACATGTCTGATGTGGAAGGCTATGTGGGAGAGGAGCGGGAGCAAATGAATGTGGTGTCTCCGCCGACGGCGCCGACACCTGATTGGATGGATATGTGGAAGGTTTTAAATGATAATGTAAATTCCTTGCATAGAAGATTAGACAAGGCTGATGCATTGGGACAGGCAGGGTCTCAACCCTTGCCTGATCC
Organism: Pseudophryne corroboree; assembly: GCF_028390025.1. NCBI lineage: Eukaryota > Metazoa > Chordata > Amphibia > Anura > Myobatrachidae > Pseudophryne > Pseudophryne corroboree. The sequence continues at coordinate 62,751,390 of NC_086455.1, forward strand.
TATGTCGCAGGGACCGTCGGGGTCTCATAAGTGCCCACTATCCCAAATTGTTGACACAGATACCGACATGGATTCTGACTCCAGTGTCGATTACGATGATGCAAAGTTACAGCCAAAGTTGGCTAAATCACTCCGATATATGATTATAGCAATTAAGGAAGTTTTGCACATCACAGAGGAAACCCCTGTCCCTGACACAAGGGTTTATATGTATAAGGGAAAGAAACCTGAGGTAACTTTTCTCCCCTCACACGAACTGAATGAGTTATGTGAAAAAGCTTGGGAATCTCCAGATAAAAAACTGCAGATTTCCAAACGGATTCTTATGGCGTATCCTTTCCCGCCAACGGACAGGTTACGATGGGAATCCTCCCCTAGGGTGGACAAAGCTTTAACACGCTTATCCAAAAAGGTAGCCCTGCCGTCCCAGGATACGGCTACCCTCAAGGATGCTGCTGATCGCAAACAGGAGGGTACCCTGAAGTCCATTTATACACATTCAGGTACCTTGCTCAGACCGGCAATCGCGTCGGCCTGGGTCTGTAGTGCAGTAGCGGCATAGACTAATACCTTATCAGAGGAGTTTGATACCCTAGATAGGGATACTGTTTTATTGAGCCTGGGGCATATTAAAGACGCTGTCCTTTATATGAGAGATGCTCAAAGAGGCATTAGTCTGCTGGGTTCTAGAATAAACGCTATGTCGATTTCTGCTAGAAGGGTCCTGTGGACTCGGCAATGGACAGGTGATGCCGACTCTAAACGACATATGGAGGTTTTACCTTACAGGGGTGAGGAATTGTTCGGTGAGGGTCTCTCGGACCTGGGGGTATATTTACAAAGATTCGTGTTTTGGCCGTTTTGAAGGGTGTTTGAACTCGAATGGTATCGGATGCATTTTACTGCAACTTTTTGAATCCTGATACGATCATTCACTAAGCTGCCAAGTTTTGCACAATCGTTTTTTCCGATGTCGATGTGATTCGTAATATCAGGCAGTGTTTTACGGGAGTGATGAGTAAAACACTGCCTGACAAAACACAAGGAATCCCGGCCGGATCTGTGAGATCCGTGCAGGACTTCATTGTGTACCTTAAAAAGTTGATTAAAGTCTTAAAAAAACTGAAAAAAATTGCGTGGGGTCCCCCCTCTTAAGCACAACCAGCCTCGGGCTCTTTGAGCCGGTCCTGGTTGAAAAAATATGGGGGGAAAAATGACAGGGGTTCCCCCATATTTAATCAACCAGCACCGGGCTCTGCGCCTGGTCCTGGTTCCAAAAATACGGGGGACAAAAAGCGTAGGGGTCCCCCGTATTTTTGAAACCAGCACCGGGCTCCACTAGCCAGGTACATAATGCCACAGCCGGGGGACACTTTTATACTGGTCCCTGCGGCCCTGGCATTACATACCCAACTAGTCACCCCTGGCCGGGGTACCCTGGAGGAGTGCGAACCCCTTAAATCAAGGGGTCCCCCCCCTCCAGCCACCCAAGGGCCAGGGGTGAAGCCCGAGGCTGTCCCCCCCATCCAAGGGCGGCAGATGGGGGGCTGATAGCCTTTTGAAAAAATGTGAATATTGTTTTTTGTAGCAGTACTACAAGTCCCAGCAAGCCTCCACCGCAAGCTGGTACTTGGAGAACCACAAGTACCAGCATGCGGTGGAAAACCGGGCCCGCTGGTCCCTGTAGTACTACTACTAAAAAAATACCCCAAAAAAAACAGGACACACACACCGTGAAAGTATAAGTTTATTACATACATGCACACCTCCATACATACTTACCTATGTTCCCACGAGGCTCGGTCCTCTTCTCCATGTAGAATCCTTGGGGTACCTGTGAAAAAAATTATACTCACATAATCCAGTGTAGAATCAGACCTTTGTATAATCCACGTACTTGGCAAAATAATAAAACGGAAACCCGACCACGCACTGAAAGGGGTCCCATGTTTACACATGGGACCCCTTTCTCCGACTGCCAGAACCCCCCCTGACTCCTGTCAAAGAGGGTCCCTTCAGCCAATCAGGGAGCGCCACGTCGTGGCACTCTCCTGATTGGCTGTGTGCTCCTGTAGTGTCTGTGAGGCAGCACACGGCACAGATACAATGTAGCGCCTATGCGCTCCATTGTAGCCAATGGTGGGAACTTGGCGGTCAGCGGTGAGGGTCTGTTTTTGCGGGTCTGTTTTTTTTCGATTCGTTAAAAAAAGCAGCAAAAAAATAGACCTGCTTTTTCCAGTCGCGTTTGGATAACCATGCACGGATCAGTGAGATCTGTGCATGTTTATCTATGGGAAAGGGTCTGTTTAGTGTAAAAACTGTAAAAAAAAATTGCGTTGGGTCCCCCCTCCTAAGCATAACCAGCCTCGGGCACTTTGAGCCGGTCCTGGTTGAAAAAATATGGGGAGGGGCAGAGGAAAGAAGCTGCACAATACAGCTAGTTCCCAGGAACAGAAGTCCTCCCCGGCCTCTGCAAAATCCACCGCATGACGCTGGGGCTCCACTGGCGGAGTCGGGGCCAGTGGGGGCGCGTCTTCGGAATTTCAGCCACATGTGGGTTCACTCCCAGGTGGATCCCTGGGCAATAGAAATTGTGTCTCAGGGTTACAAGCTGGAATTCGAAGAGGTGCCTCCTCGCCGGTTTTTCAAATCGGCCCTACCGTCTTCCCCCCTAGAGAGGGAGATAGTGTTAAATGCAATACAAAAATTGTATCTTCAGCAGGTGGTGGTCGAGGTTCCCCTCCTTCAACAGGGAAGGGGTTATTATTCGACCATGTTTGTGGTTCCGAAACCGGACAGTTCGGTCAGACCCATATTGAATTTAAAATCTCTGAACCTATACTTGAAGAGGTTCAAGTTCAAGATGGAATCGCTAAAAGAGCGGTCATCGCCAGCCTGGAAGGGGGGGATTTTATGGTGTCACTGGACATAAAGGATGCGTACCTTCATGTCCCCATTTATCCACCTCATCAGGCGTACCTAAGATTTGCGGTACATGACTGTCATTACCAATTTCAGACGTTGCCGTTTGGTCTCTCAACGGCTCCGAGGATTTTCACCAAGGTAATGGCGGAAATGATGGTGCTCCTGCGCAAGCAGGGTGTCACAATTATCCCGTACTTGGACAATCTCCTCATAAAAGCGAGATCAAGAGAGCAGTTGCTGAACAGCGTATCTCTTTCACTGAAAGTGTTACAACAACACGGCTGGATTCTCAATATCCCAAAGTCGCAGTTGGTTCCTACGACTCGTCTGCCTTTCTTGGGCATGATTCTGGACACGACCCAGAAAAGGGTTTATCTTCCGATAGAAAAAGCCCAGGAACTTATGACTCTGGTCAGGAACCTTTTGAAATCAAGACAGGTGTCCGTGCACTCGAGTCCTGGGAAAGATGGTGGCCTCATACGAGGCCATTCCCTTTGGCAGGTTCCATGCGAGGACTTTCCAATGGGATCTGTTGGACAAGTGGTCCGGATCACATCTACAGATGCATCGGTTGATCACCCTGTCCCCCAGGGCCAGGGTGTCGCTCCTGTGGTGGCTGCAGAGTGCTCACCTTCTCGAGGGCCGCAGATTCAGCATTCAGGATTGGATCCTGGTGACCACGGACGCAAGCCTCCGAGGTTGGGGAGCAGTCACACAGGGAAGAAATTTCCAGGGTCTTTGGTCAAGTCAAGAGACTTGTCTGCACATCAACATCCTGGAACTAAGGGCCATATACAACGCCCTACGTCAAGCGGAGGCCTTACTTCGCGACCAACCAGTTCTGATCCAGTCAGACAACATCACCGCAGTGGCTCATGTAAACCGCCAAGGCGGCACAAGGAGCAGAGCGGCAATGGCGGAAGCTACCAGGATTCTTCGCTGGGCGGAGAATCATGTAAGCGCACTGTCAGCAGTGTTCATTCTGGGAGTGGACAACTGGGAAGCAGACTTCCTCAGCAGACACGACCTACACCCGGGAGAGTGGGGACTTCATCCAGAAGTCTTCGCACAGATTGTGAGTCGGTGGGAACTGCCACAGATAGACATGATGGCGTCCCGCCTCAACAAAAAGCTACAGAGGTATTGCGCCAGGTCCAGAGACCCTCAGGCAGTAGCGGTAGACACCCTCGTGACACCGTGGGTGTTCCGGTCCGTCTATGTTTTTCCTCCTCTTCCTCTCATACCCAAGGTGTTGAGAATAGTAAGAAGAAAAGGAGTGAGAACAATCCTCGTTATTCCAGATTGGCCACGACGGACCTGGTATCCAGATCTGCAGGAAATGCTCACGGAAGATCCGTGGCCTCTTCCTCTAAGGCAGGACCTGTTGCAACAGGGACCCTGTCTGTTCCAAGACTTACCGCGGCTGCGTTTGACGGCATGGCGGTTGAACGCCGGATCCTAGCGGAAAAAGGTATTCCGGTTGAAGTTATCCCTACGCCGATAAAGGCTAGGAAGGAAGTATCAGCAAAACATTATCACCGTATATGGCGAAGATATGTTTCTTGGTGTGAGGCCAGGAATGCTCCTACGGAAGAATTCCATCTGGGCCGTTTCCTTCACTTCCTACAAACTCGAGTGGATTTGGGCCTTAAATTAGGCTCCATTAAGGTCCAGATTTCAGCCCTATCCATTTTCTTTCAAATAGAATTGGCTTCTCTCCCAGAAGTTCAGACTTTTGTTAAGGGAGTACTGCATATTCATCCTCCGTTTGTGCCTCCGGTGGCGCTTTGGGACCTTAATGTGGTCTTGGACTTCCTAAAGTCACACTGGTTTGAACCGCTGAAAACGGTGGAGTTGAAATATCTCACTTGGAAGGTGGTAATGTTATTAGCCCTAGCTTCGGCTAGGCGAGTGTCGGAATTAGCGGCTTTATCACATAAAAGCCCCTATCTGGTTTTCCATATGGATAGAGCGGAATTGCGGACACGTCCTCAGTTCCTGCCAAAAGCGGTTTCATCTTTTCATATGAACCAACCTATTGTGGTGCCTGTGGCTACACGGGACTTAGAGGATTCCGAGTCCCTTGATGTGGTCAGGGCTTTGAAGATTTATGTAGCCAGGACGGCTAGAGTCCGAAAAACAGAAGCACTGTTTGTTCTGTATGCAGCCAACAAGGTTGGCGTCCCTGCTTCAAAGCAGACTCTTGCTCACTGGATTTGTAACACGATTCAGCAAGCGCAGTCTACGGCTGGTTTGCCGTTACCAAAATCGGTCAAGGCCCATTCCACTAGAAAGTGGGCTCTTCTTGGTCGGCTGCCCGAGGGGTCTCGGCACTACAGCTGTGTCGAGCTGCTACTTGGTCGGGTACAAACACCTTTGCAAAATTCTATAAGTTTGATACCCTGGCTGAGGAGGACCTCATGTTTGCTCAATCGGTGCTGCAGAGTCATCCGCACTCTCCCGCCCGTTTGGGAGCTTTGGTATAATCCCCATGGTCCTTACGGAGTCCCCAGCATCCTCTAGGACGTTAGAGAAAATAAGATTTTACTTACCGGTGAATCTATTTCTCGTAGTCCGTAGAGGATGCTGGGCGCCCGCCCCAAGTGCGGACTTCTTCTGCAATACTTGTATATAGTTATTGCTTCAATAAGGGTTACGTTATTGTTGCATCGGGCGTGAACTGATGCTATGTTATTGTCATACTGTTTACTGGATTGTTATCACAAGTTATACGGTGTGATTAGTGCGGCTGGTATTAATCTTGCCCTTGGATTAACAAAAATCCTTTCCTCGTACTGTCTATCTCCTCTGGGTACAGTTCTCTAACTGAGGTCTGGAGGAGGGGCAGAGAGGGAGGAGCCAGTGCACACCAGGAACTAAATTCTTTCTTAAAGTGCCCATGTCTCCTGCGGAGCCCGTCTCTTCCCATGGTCCTTACGGAGTCCCCAGCATCCTCTACGGACTACGAGAAATAGATTTACCGGTAAGTAAAATCTTATTTTCTGTTTGCACTCTGGTTAACGACATTGTAATAATATGCTAATCTTTTTTTTTTTTTTATTTACTCATATTGCTCATCTGCATTTAAAGGACGGCAACATGGTGACATAGAGGTAAGCATTGTGGCTTCATAGCACCATGGTCATTAGCGAGGCCCGATTGGTGTGAATTTTGTGTGTTCTCACCATTTTTACTTGGGTTTCTTCTAGTGATGAGCGGGTTCGGTTCCTCGGGATCCGAACCCCCCCCCCCCTTCCCCGAACTTCACCCATTTTACACGGTTCCGAGGCAGCCTCGGATCTTCCCGCCTTGCTCGGTTAACCCGAACGCGCCCGAACGTCATCATCCCGTTGTCAGATTCTCGCGAGATTCGTATTCTATATAAGGAGCCGCGTGTCGCCGCCATTTTCACTCGTGCTTTGGAGATGATAGCGAGAGGACTTGGCTGCGTTCTCTCAGTTTCTGTGTTCAGTGTGCTGCAAATATCTGTGCTCCGTGTGCTGCAAATATATGTGCTCAGTGTGCTGCAAATATCTGTGCTCAGTGTGCTGCAAATATCTGTGCTCAGTGTGCTTGCAAATATCTGTGCTCAGTGTGCTAAAAATATCTATGTTCTCTGCCTGAAAAACGCTCCATATCTGTGCTGCGTTGTAGTATATAGTAGGAGGACAGTGCAGAATTTTGCTGTGACCACCAGTATAAATATAGCAGTACGGTACAGTAGTCCACTGCTCTTCCTCTGTGTCGTCAAGTATACTATGCATCCATACCTGTGCTGCATTTTAGTTGTGCACAGTATATAGTAGGCGAACAGTGCAGAATTTTGCTGACCACCAGTATATATATATATAGCAGTACGGTACAGTAGTCCACTGCTCTACATCTGTGTCGTCAAGTATACTACAAAAGTTCAGTAAAATGACCCAAAAATCAAAATTAAAAGCATCTGATGAGAAGCGTAAACTTGCCAATATATGCCATTTACGACACGGAGTGGCAAGGAACGGCTGAGGCCCTGGCCTATGTTCATGGCTAGTGGTTCAGATTCAGCACTCATCCTCTCGATAGAAAACTGCTGTGCCACTCCTAGATGGGCCAGGTGTTTGTGTCGGCCACTTGGGTCGCTTAGCTTAGCCATCCAGCGACCTTGGTGCACCTCTTTTTTTCTTTGCATCATGTGCTGTTTGGGGACTATTTTTTAAATCTGCCATCCTGTCTGACACTGCAGTGCCACTCCTAGATGGGCCAGGTGTTTGTGTCGGCCACTTGGGTCGCTTAGCTTAGTCACACAGCTACCTCATTGCACCTCTTTTTTTCTTTGCATCATGTGCTGTTTGGGGACTATTTTTTAAATCTGCCATCATGTCTGACACTGCAGTGCCACTCCTAGATGGGCCGGGTGTTTGTGCCGCCCTCTTGGGTCGCTTAGCTTAGCCATCCAGCGACCTCGGTGCAAATTTTAGGACTGAAAATATTATTGTGAGGTGTGAGGTGTTTAGAATAGACTGGAAATGAGTGGAAATTATGGTTATTGAGGTTAATAATACTATGGGATCAAAATGACCCCCAAATTCTATGATTTAAGCTGTTTTTGAGGGGTTTTTGTAAAAAAATACCCGAATCCAAAACACACCCGAATCCGACAAAAAATTTTCAGGGAGGTTTTGCCAAAACGCGTCCGAATCCAAAACACGGCCGCGGAACCGAATCCAAAACCAAAACACAAAACTAGAGATGAGCGGGTTCGGTTTCTATGAATCCGAACCCGCACGAACTTCATGTTTTTTTTCACGGGTCCGAGCAACTCGGATCTTCCCGCCTTGCTCGGTTAACCCGAGCGCGCCCGAACGTCATCATGACGCTGTCGGATTCTCGCGAGACTCGGATTCTATATAAGGAGCCGCGCGTCGCCGCCATTTTCACACGTGCATTGAGATTGATAGGGAGAGGACGTGGCTGGCGTCCTCTCCATTTAGATTAGAAGAGAGAGAGAGAGAGATTGACCTGATTTACTGGAGCTTAGGAGTACTGTAGAACTGTAGAGAGTGCAGAGTTTACTAGTGACTGACCACAGTGACCACCAGACAGTGCAGTTTTATTTAATATATCCGTTCTCTGCCTGAAAAAAACGATACACAGTGACTCAGTCACATACCATATCTGTGTGCACTGCTCAGCCCAGTGTGCTGCATCATCTATGTATATATCTGACTGTGCTCAGCTCACACATCTTATAATTGTGGGGGAGACTGGGGAGCACTGCAGTGCCAGTTATAGGTTATAGCAGGAGCCAGGAGTACATATTATTATTAAAATTAAACAGTGCACACTTTTGCTGCAGGAGTGCCACTGCCAGTGTGACTGACCAGTGACCTGACCACACTGACTACCAGTATAGTTAGTAGTATAGTATACTATATTGTGATTGCCTGAAAAAGTTAAACACTCGTATCTGACTGTGCTCAGCTCACACATCTTATAATTGTGGGGGAGACTGGGGAGCACTGCAGTGCCAGTTATAGGTTATAGCAGGAGCCAGGAGTACATATTATTATTAAAATTAAACAGTGCACACTTTTGCTGCAGGAGTGCCACTGCCAGTGTGACTGACCAGTGACCTGACCACACTGACCACCAGTATAGTTAGTAGTATAGTATACTATATTGTGATTGCCTGAAAAAGTTAAACACTCGTCGTGTGACTTCACTTGTGTGGTGTTTTTTTTTTTATTCTATAAAAAACTCATTCTGCTGACAGACAGTGTCCAGCAGGTCCGTCATTATATAATATATACCTGTCCGGCTGCAGTAGTGATATATATATATTTTTTATATCATTATGTATCATCCAGTCGCAGCAGACACAGTACGGTAGTTCACGGCTGTAGCTACCTCTGTGTCGGCACTCGGCAGTCCGTCCATAATTGTATACCACCTACCCGTGGTTTTTTTTTCTTTCTTCTTTATACATACATACTACTACTACATCTCTTTATCAACCAGTCTATATTAGCAGCAGACACAGTACAGTACGGTAGTCCACGGCTGTAGCTACCTCTGTGTCGGCACTCGGCAGTCCGTCCATAATTGTATACCACCTACCCGTGGTTTTTTTTTCTTTCTTCTTTATACATACATACTACTACTACTACATCTCTTTATCAACCAGTCTATATTAGCAGCAGACACAGTACAGTACGGTAGTCCACGGCTGTAGCTACCTCTGTGTCGGCACTGGGCAGTCCGTCCATAATTGTATACCACCTACCCGTGTTTTTTTTTTCTTTCTTCTTTATACATACATACTACTACTACATCTCTTTATCAACCAGTCTATATTAGCAGCAGACACAGTACAGTACGGTAGTCCACGGCTGTAGCTACCTCTGTGTCGGCACTGGGCAGTCCGTCCATAATTGTATACCACCTACCCGTGGTTTTTTTTTCTTTCTTCTTTATACATACATACTACTACTACTACATCTCTTTATCAACCAGTCTATATTAGCAGCAGACACAGTACAGTACGGTAGTCCACGGCTGTAGCTACCTCTGTGTCGGCACTGGGCAGTCCGTCCATAATTGTATACCACCTACCCGTGTTTTTTTTTTCTTTCTTCTTTATACATACATACTACTACTACATCTCTTTATCAACCAGTCTATATTAGCAGCAGACACAGTACAGTACGGTAGTCCACGGCTGTAGCTACCTCTGTGTCGGCACTGGGCAGTCCGTCCATAATTGTATACCACCTACCCGTGGTTTTTTTTTCTTTCTTCTTTATACATACATACTACTACTACATCTCTTTATCAACCAGTCTATATTAGCAGCAGACACAGTACAGTACGGTAGTCCACGGCTGTAGCTACCTCTGTGTCGGCACTGGGCAGTCCGTCCATAATTGTATACCACCTACCCGTGGTTTTTTTTTCTTTCTTCTTTATACATACATACTACTACTACTACATCTCTTTATCAACCAGTCTATATTAGCAGCAGACACAGTACAGTACGGTAGTCCACGGCTGTAGCTACCTCTGTGTCGGCACTGGGCAGTCCGTCCATAATTGTATACCACCTACCCGTGGTTTTTTTTTCTTTCTTCTTTATACATACATACTACTACTACATCTCTTTATCAACCAGTCTATATTAGCAGCAGACACAGTACAGTACGGTAGTCCACGGCTGTAGCTACCTCTGTGTCGGCACTCGGCAGTCCGTCCATAATTGTATACCACCTACCCGTGGTTTTTTTTTCTTTCTTCTTTATACATACATACTACTACTACATCTCTTTATCAACCAGTCTATATTAGCAGCAGACACAGTACAGTACGGTAGTCCACGGCTGTAGCTACCTCTGTGTCGGCACTCGGCAGTCCATCCATAATTGTATACTAGTATCCATCCATCTCCATTGTTTACCTGAGGTGCCTTTTAGTTGTGCCTATTAAAATATGGAGAACAAAAATGTTGAGGTTCCAAAATTAGGGAAAGATCAAGATACACTTCCACCTCGTGCTGAAGCTGCTGCCACTAGTCATGGCCGAGACGATGAAATGCCAGCAACGTCGTCTGCCAAGGCCGATGCCCAATGTCATAGTACAGAGCATGTCAAATCCAAAACACCAAATATCAGTAAAAAAAGGACTCCAAAACCTAAAATAAAATTGTCGGAGGAGAAGCGTAAACTTGCCAATATGCCATTTACCACACGGAGTGGCAAGGAACGGCTGAGGCCCTGGCCTATGTTCATGGCTAGTGGTTCAGCTTCACATGAGGATGGAGGCACTCAGCCTCTCGCTAGAAAAATGAAAAGACTCAAGCTGGCAAAAGCAGTAGCACCGCAAAGAACTGTGCGTTCTTCGAAATCCCAAATCCACAAGGAGAGTCCAATTGTGTCGGTTGCGATGCCTGACCTTCCCAACACTGGACGTGAAGAGCATGCGCCTTCCACCATTTGCACGCCCCCTGCAAGTGCTGGAAGGAGCACCCGCAGTCCAGTTCCTGATAGTCAGATTGAAGATGTCAGTGTTGAAGTACACCAGGATGAGGAGGATATGGGTGTTGCTGGCGCTGGGGAGGAAATTGACCAGGAGGATTCTGATGGTGAGGTGGTTTGTTTAAGTCAGGCACCCGGGGAGACACCTGTTGTCCGTGGGAGGAATAGGGCCGTTGACATGCCTGGTGAAAATACCAAAAAAATCAGCTCTTCGGTGTGGAAGTATTTCACCAGAAATGCGGACAACAGGTGTCAAGCCGTGTGTTCCCTTTGTCAAGCTGTAATAAGTAGGGGTAAGGACGTTAACCACCTCGGAACATCCTCCCTTATACGTCACCTGCAGCGCATTCATAATAAGTCAGTGACAAGTTCAAAAACTTGGGCCGACAGCGGAAGCAGTCCACTGACCAGTAAATCCCTTCCTCTTGTAACCAAGCTCACGCAAACCACCCCACCAACTCCCTCAGTGTCAATTTCCTCCTTCCCCAGGAATGCCAATAGTCCTGCAGGCCATGTCACTGGCAATTCTGACGAGTCCTCTCCTGCCTGGGATTCCTCCGATGCATCCTTGCGTGTAACGCCTACTGCTGCTGGCGCTGCTGTTGTTGCTGCTGGGAGTCGATGGTCATCCCAGAGGGGAAGTCGTAAGCCCACTTGTACTGCTTCCAGTAAGCAATTGACTGTCCAACAGTCCTTTGCGAGGAAGATGAAATATCACAGCAGTCATCCTGTTGCAAAGCGGATAACTGAGTCCTTGACAACTATGTTGGTGTTAGACGTGCGTCCGGTATCCGCCGTTAGTTCACAGGGAACTAGACAATTTATTGAGGCAGTGTGCCCCCGTTACCAAATACCATCTAGGTTCCACTTCTGTAGGCAGGCGATACCGAGAATGTACACGGACGTCAGAAAAAGACTCACCAGTGTCCTAAAAAATGCAGTTGTACCCAATGTCCACTTAACCACGGACATGTGGACAAGTGGAGCAGGGCAGGGTCAGGACTATATGACTGTGACAGCCCACTGGGTAGATGTATGGACTCCCGCCGCAAGAACAGCAGCGGCGGCACCAGTAGCAGCATCTCGCAAACGCCAACTCTTTCCTAGGCAGGCTACGCTTTGTATCACCGCTTTCCAGAATACGCACACAGCTGAAAACCTCTTACGGCAACTGAGGAAGATCATCGCAGAATGGCTTACCCCAATTGGACTCTCCTGTGGATTTGTGGCATCGGACAACGCCAGCAATATTGTGTGTGCATTAAATATGGGCAAATTCCAGCACGTCCCATGTTTTGCACATACCTTGAATTTGGTGGTGCAGAATTTTTTAAAAAACGACAGGGGCGTGCAAGAGATGCTGTCGGTGGCCAGAAGAATTGCGGGACACTTTCGGCGTACAGGCACCACGTACAGAAGACTGGAGCACCACCAAAAACTACTGAACCTGCCCTGCCATCATCTGAAGCAAGAAGTGGTAACGAGGTGGAATTCAACCCTCTATATGCTTCAGAGGTTGGAGGAGCAGCAAAAGGCCATTCAAGCCTATACAATTGAGCACGATATAGGAGGTGGAATGCACCTGTCTCAAGTGCAGTGGAGAATGATTTCAACGTTGTGCAAGGTTCTGATGCCCTTTGAACTTGCCACACGTGAAGTCAGTTCAGACACTGCCAGCCTGAGTCAGGTCATTCCCCTCATCAGGCTTTTGCAGAAGAAGCTGGAGGCATTGAAGAAGGAGCTAAAAGGGAGCGATTCCGCTAGGCATGTGGGACTTGTGGATGCAGCCCTTAATTCGCTTAACAAGGATTCACGGGTGGTCAATCTGTTGAAATCAGAGCACTACATTTTGGCCACCGTGCTCGATCCTAGATTTAAAACCTACCTTGGATCTCTCTTTCCGGCAGACACAAGTCTGCTGGGGTGCAAAGACCTGCTGGTGACAAAATTGTCAAGTCAAGCGGAACGCGACCTGTCAACATCTCCTCCTTCACATTCTCCCGCAACTGGGGGTGCGAGGAAAAGGCTCAGAATTCCGAGCCCACCCGCTGGCGGTGATGCAGGGCAGTCTGGAGCGACTGCTGATGCTGACATCTGGTCCGGACTGAAGGACCTGACAACGATTACGGACATGTCGTCTACTGTCACTGCATATGACTCTCTCAACATTGAAAGAATGGTGGAGGATTATATGAGTGACCGCATCCAAGTAGGCACGTCACACAGTCCGTACTTATACTGGCAGGAAAAAGAGGCAATTTGGAGGCCCTTGCACAAACTGGCTTTATTCTACCTAAGTTGCCCTCCCACAAGTGTGTACTCCGAAAGAGTGTTTAGTGCCGCCGCTCACCTTGTCAGCAATCGGCGTACGAGGTTACATCCAGAAAATGTGGAGAAGATGATGTTCATTAAAATGAATTATAATCAATTCCTCCGCGGAGACATTGACCAGCAGCAATTGCCTCCACAAAGTACACAGGGAGCTGAGATGGTGGATTCCAGTGGGGACGAATTGATAATCTGTGAGGAGGGGGATGTACACGGTGATATATCGGAGGATGATGATGAGGTGGACATCTTGCCTCTGTAGAGCCAGTTTGTGCAAGGAGAGATTAATTGCTTCTTTTTTGGTGGGGGTCCAAACCAACCCGTCATATCAGTCACAGTCGTGTGGCAGACCCTGTCACTGAAATGATGGGTTGGTTAAAGTGTGCATGTCCTGTTTATACTAGAGATGAGCGGGTTCGGTTTCTCTGAATCCGAACCCGCCAGAACTTCATGTTTTTTTTCACGGGTCCGAGCGACTCGGATCTTCCCGCCTTGCTCGGTTAACCCGAGCGCGCCCGAACGTCATCATGACGCTGTCGGATTCTCGCGAGGCTCGGATTCTATCGCGAGACTCGGATTCTATATAAGGAGCCGCGCGTCGCCGCCATTTTCACACGTGCATTGAGATTGATAGGGAGAGGACGTGGCTGGCGTCCTCTCCATTTAGATTATAAGAGACTGAGAGAGATTTACTGGAGCTGACTAGGAGGAGTACTGTTACTGTAGAAGTGTAGAGACTGAGTGGAGAGAGTTTACTAGTGAGGACAGTGCAGTTTACTTTATAATCCGTTCTCTGCCTGAAAAAAGCGATACACAGCACACAGTGACTCAGTCACATACCATATCTGTGTGCACTGCTCAGGCTCAGGCCAGTGTGCTGCATCATCTATTATCTATATATAATATTATATATATATCTGTCTGACTGCTCAGCTCACACAGCTTATAATTGTGGGGGAGACTGGGGAGCACTACTGCAGTGCCAGTTATAGGTTATAGCAGGAGCCAGGAGTACATAATATATTATATAGTGAGTGACCACCAGACACACAGTGCAGTTTATTTAATATATCCGTTCTCTGCCTGAAAAAAGCGATACACACAGTGACTCAGTCAGTCACATACCATATCTGTGTGCACTGCTCAGGCTCAGGCCAGTGTGCTGCATCATCTATATATATTATATATCTGTCTGACTGCTCAGCTCACACAGCTTATAATTGTGGGGGAGACTGGGGAGCACTACTGCAGTGCCAGTTATAGGTTATAGCAGGAGCCAGGAGTACATAATATTATATTAAAATTAAACAGTGCACACTTTTGCTGCAGGAGTGCCACTGCCAGTGTGACTAGTGACCAGTGACCTGACCACCAGTATATATAATATTAGTAGTATACTATCTCTTTATCAACCAGTCTATATTAGCAGCAGACACAGTACAGTGCGGTAGTTCACGGCTGTGGCTACCTCTGTGTCGGCACTCGGCAGCCCGTCCATAATTGTATATACCACCTAACCGTGGTTTTTTTTTCTTTCTTTATACATACATACTAGTTACGAGTATACTATCTCTTTATCAACCAGTCTATATATTAGCAGCAGACACAGTACAGTGCGGTAGTTCACGGCTGTGGCTACCTCTGTGTCGGCACTCGGCAGCCCGTCCATAATTGTATATACCACCTAACCGTGGTTTTTTTTTCTTTCTTTATAGTCATACTAGTTACGAGTATACTATCTCTTTATCAACCAGTCTATATTAGCAGCAGACACAGTACAGTGCGGTAGTTCACGGCTGTGGCTACCTCTGTGTCGGCACTCGGCAGCCCGTCCATAATTGTATATACCACCTAACCGTGGTTTTTTTTTCTTTCTTTATACATACATACTAGTTACGAGTATACTATCTCTTTATCAACCAGTCTATATTAGCAGCAGACACAGTACAGTGCGGTAGTTCACGGCTGTGGCTACCTCTGTGTCGGCACTCGGCAGCCCGTCCATAATTGTATATACCACCTAACCGTGGTTTTTTTTTCTTTCTTTATACATACATACTAGTTACGAGTATACTATCTCTTTATCAACCAGTCTATATATTAGCAGCAGACACAGTACAGTGCGGTAGTTCACGGCTGTGGCTACCTCTGTGTCGGCACTCGGCAGCCCGTCCATAATTGTATATACCACCTAACCGTGGTTTTTTTTTCTTTCTTTATACATACATACTAGTTACGAGTATACTATCTCTTTATCAACCAGTCTATATTAGCAGCAGACACAGTACAGTGCGGTAGTTCACGGCTGTGGCTACCTCTGTGTCGGCACTCGGCAGCCCGTCCATAATTGTATATACCACCTAACCGTGTTTTTTTTTTCTTTCTTTATACATACATACTAGTTACGAGTATACTATCTCTTTATCAACCAGTCTATATTAGCAGCAGACACAGTACAGTGCGGTAGTTCACGGCTGTGGCTACCTCTGTGTCGGCACTCGGCAGCCCGTCCATAATTGTATATACCACCTAACCGTGGTTTTTTTTTCTTTCTTTATACATACATACTAGTTACGAGTATACTATCTCTTTATCAACCAGTCTATATATTAGCAGCAGACACAGTACAGTGCGGTAGTTCACGGCTGTGGCTACCTCTGTGTCGGCACTCGGCAGCCCGTCCATAATTGTATATACCACCTAACCGTGGTTTTTTTTTCTTTCTTTATAGTCATACTAGTTACGAGTATACTATCTCTTTATCAACCAGTCTATATTAGCAGCAGACACAGTACAGTGCGGTAGTTCACGGCTGTGGCTACCTCTGTGTCGGCACTCGGCAGCCCGTCCATAATTGTATATACCACCTAACCGTGGTTTTTTTTTCTTTCTTTATACATACATACTAGTTACGAGTATACTATCTCTTTATCAACCAGTCTATATATTAGCAGCAGACACAGTACAGTGTGGTAGTTCACGGCTGTGGCTACCTCTGTGTCGGCACTCGGCAGCCCGTCCATAATTGTATATACCACCTAACCGTGGTTTTTTTTTCTTTCTTTATACATACATACTAGTTACGAGTATACTATCTCTTTATCAACCAGTCTATATATTAGCAGCAGACACAGTACAGTGCGGTAGTTCACGGCTGTGGCTACCTCTGTGTCGGCACTCGGCAGCCCGTCCATAATTGTATATACCACCTAACCGTGGTTTTTTTTTCTTTCTTTATACATACATACTAGTTACGAGTATACTATCTCTTTATCAACCAGTCTATATATTAGCAGCAGACACAGTACAGTGCGGTAGTTCACGGCTGTGGCTACCTCTGTGTCGGCACTCGGCAGCCCGTCCATAATTGTATACTAGTATCCAATCCATCCATCTCCATTGTTTACCTGAGGTGCCTTTTAGTTGTGCCTATTAAAATATGGAGAACAAAAATGTTGAGGTTCCAAAATTAGGGAAAGATCAAGATCCACTTCCACCTCGTGCTGAAGCTGCTGCCACTAGTCATGGCCGAGACGATGAAATGCCAGCAACGTCGTCTGCCAAGGCCGATGCCCAATGTCATAGTACAGAGCATGTCAAATCCAAAACACCAAATATCAGTAAAAAAAGGACTCCAAAACCTAAAATAAAATTGTCGGAGGAGAAGCGTAAACTTGCCAATATGCCATTTACCACACGGAGTGGCAAGGAACGGCTGAGGCCCTGGCCTATGTTCATGGCTAGTGGTTCAGCTTCACATGAGGATGGAAGCACTCAGCCTCTCGCTAGAAAAATGAAAAGACTCAAGCTGGCAAAAGCAGCACAGCAAAGAACTGTGCATTCTTCGAAATCCCAAATCCACAAGGAGAGTCCAATTGTGTCGGTTGCGATACCTGACCTTCCCAACACTGGACGTGAAGAGCATGCGCCTTCCACCATTTGCACGCCCCCTGCAAGTGCTGGAAGGAGCACCCGCAGTCCAGTTCCTGATAGTCAGATTGAAGATGAAGATGTTGAAGTACACCAGGATGAGGAGGATATGGGTGTTGCTGGCGCTGGGGAGGAAATTGACCAGGAGGATTCTGATGGTGAGGTGGTTTGTTTAAGTCAGGCACCCGGGGAGACACCTGTTGTCCGTGGGAGGAATATGGCCGTTGACATGCCAGGTGAAAATACCAAAAAAATCAGCTCTTCGGTGTGGAGGTATTTCACCAGAAATGCGGACAACAGGTGTCAAGCCGTGTGTTCCCTTTGTCAAGCTGTAATAAGTAGGGGTAAGGACGTTAACCACCTCGGAACATCCTCCCTTATACGTCACCTGCAGCGCATTCATAATAAGTCAGTGACAAGTTCAAAAACTTTGGGTGACAGCGGAAGCAGTCCACTGACCAGTAAATCCCTTCCTCTTGTAACCAAGCTCACGCAAACCACCCCACCAACTCCCTCAGTGTCAATTTCCTCCTTCCCCAGGAATGCCAATAGTCCTGCAGGCCATGTCACTGGCAATTCTGACGAGTCCTCTCCTGCCTGGGATTCCTCCGATGCATCCTTGCGTGTAACGCCTACTGCTGCTGGCGCTGCTGTTGTTGCCGCTGGGAGTCGATGGTCATCCCAGAGGGGAAGTCGTAAGCCCACTTGTACTACTTCCAGTAAGCAATTGACTGTTCAACAGTCCTTTGCGAGGAAGATGAAATATCACAGCAGTCATCCTACTGCAAAGCGGATAACTGAGGCCTTGACAACTATGTTGGTGTTAGACGTGCGTCCGGTATCCGCCGTTAGTTCACAGGGAACTAGACAATTTATTGAGGCAGTGTGCCCCCGTTACCAAATACCATCTAGGTTCCACTTCTCTAGGCAGGCGATACCGAGAATGTACACGGACGTCAGAAAAAGACTCACCAGTGTCCTAAAAAATGCAGTTGTACCCAATGTCCACTTAACCACGGACATGTGGACAAGTGGAGCAGGGCAGGGTCAGGACTATATGACTGTGACAGCCCACTGGGTAGATGTATGGACTCCCGCCGCAAGAACAGCAGCGGCGGCACCAGTAGCAGCATCTCGCAAACGCCAACTCTTTCCTAGGCAGGCTACGCTTTGTATCACCGCTTTCCAGAATACGCACACAGCTGAAAACCTCTTACGGCAACTGAGGAAGATCATCGCGGAATGGCTTACCCCAATTGGACTCTCCTGTGGATTTGTGGCATCGGACAACGCCAGCAATATTGTGTGTGCATTAAATATGGGCAAATTCCAGCACGTCCCATGTTTTGCACATACCTTGAATTTGGTGGTGCAGAATTTTTTAAAAAACGACAGGGGCGTGCAAGAGATGCTGTCGGTGGCCAGAATAATTGCGGGACACTTTCGGCGTACAGGCACCACGTACAGAAGACTGGAGCACCACCAAAAACTACTGAACCTGCCCTGCCATCATCTGAAGCAAGAAGTGGTAACGAGGTGGAATTCAACCCTCTATATGCTTCAGAGGTTGGAGGAGCAGCAAAAGGCCATTCAAGCCTATACAATTGAGCACGATATAGGAGGTGGAATGCACCTGTCTCAAGTGCAGTGGAGAATGATTTCAACGTTGTGCAAGGTTCTGATGCCCTTTGAACTTGCCACACGTGAAGTCAGTTCAGACACTGCCAGCCTGAGTCAGGTCATTCCCCTCATCAGGCTTTTGCAGAAGAAGCTGGAGGCATTGAAGAAGGAGCTAAAAGGGAGCGATTCCGCTAGGCATGTGGGACTTGTGGATGCAGCCCTTAATTCGCTTAACAAGGATTCACGGGTGGTCAATCTGTTGAAATCAGAGCACTACATTTTGGCCACCGTGCTCGATCCTAGATTTTAAACCTACCTTGGATCTCTCTTTCCGGCAGACACAAGTCTGCTGGGGTGCAAAGACCTGCTGGTGACAAAATTGTCAAGTCAAGCGGAACGCGACCTGTCAACATCTCCTCCTTCACATTCTCCCGCAACTGGGGGTGCGAGGAAAAGGCTCAGAATTCCGAGCCCACCCGCTGGCGGTGATGCAGGGCAGTCTGGAGCGACTGCTGATGCTGACATCTGGTCCGGACTGAAGGACCTGACAACGATTACGGACATGTCGTCTACTGTCACTGCATATGACTCTCTCAACATTGAAAGAATGGTGGAGGATTATATGAGTGACCGCATCCAAGTAGGCACGTCACACAGTCCGTACTTATACTGGCAGGAAAAAGAGGCAATTTGGAGGCCCTTGCACAAACTGGCTTTATTCTACCTAAGTTGCCCTCCCACAAGTGTGTACTCCGAAAGAGTGTTTAGTGCCGCCGCTCACCTTGTCAGCAATCGGCGTACGAGGTTACATCCAGAAAATGTGGAGAAGATGATGTTCATTAAAATGAATTATAATCAATTCCTCCGCGGAGACATTGACCAGCAGCAATTGCCTCCACAAAGTACACAGGGAGCTGAGATGGTGGATTCCAGTGGGGACGAATTGATAATCTGTGAGGAGGGGGATGTACACGGTGATATATCGGAGGATGATGATGAGGTGGACATCTTGCCTCTGTAGAGCCAGTTTGTGCAAGGAGAGATTAATTGCTTCTTTTTTGGTGGGGGTCCAAACCAACCCGTCATATCAGTCACAGTCGTGTGGCAGACCCTGTCACTGAAATGATGGGTTGGTTAAAGTGTGCATGTCCTGTTTATACTAGAGATGAGCGGGTTCGGTTTCTCTGAATCCGAACCCGCCAGAACTTCATGTTTTTTTTCACGGGTCCGAGCGACTCGGATCTTCCCGCCTTGCTCGGTTAACCCGAGCGCGCCCGAACGTCATCATGACGCTGTCGGATTCTCGCGAGGCTCGGATTCTATCGCGAGACTCGGATTCTATATAAGGAGCCGCGCGTCGCCGCCATTTTCACACGTGCATTGAGATTGATAGGGAGAGGACGTGGCTGGCGTCCTCTCCATTTAGATTATAAGAGACTGAGAGAGATTTACTGGAGCTGACTAGGAGGAGTACTGTTACTGTAGAAGTGTAGAGACTGAGTGGAGAGAGTTTACTAGTGAGGACAGTGCAGTTTACTTTATAATCCGTTCTCTGCCTGAAAAAAGCGATACACAGCACACAGTGACTCAGTCACATACCATATCTGTGTGCACTGCTCAGGCTCAGGCCAGTGTGCTGCATCATCTATTATCTATATATAATATTATATATATATCTGTCTGACTGCTCAGCTCACACAGCTTATAATTGTGGGGGAGACTGGGGAGCACTACTGCAGTGCCAGTTATAGGTTATAGCAGGAGCCAGGAGTACATAATATATTATATAGTGAGTGACCACCAGACACACAGTGCAGTTTATTTAATATATCCGTTCTCTGCCTGAAAAAAGCGATACACACAGTGACTCAGTCAGTCACATACCATATCTGTGTGCACTGCTCAGGCTCAGGCCAGTGTGCTGCATCATCTATATATATTATATATCTGTCTGACTGCTCAGCTCACACAGCTTATAATTGTGGGGGAGACTGGGGAGCACTACTGCAGTGCCAGTTATAGGTTATAGCAGGAGCCAGGAGTACATAATATTATATTAAAATTAAACAGTGCACACTTTTGCTGCAGGAGTGCCACTGCCAGTGTGACTAGTGACCAGTGACCTGACCACCAGTATATATAATATTAGTAGTATACTATCTCTTTATCAACCAGTCTATATTAGCAGCAGACACAGTACAGTGCGGTAGTTCACGGCTGTGGCTACCTCTGTGTCGGCACTCGGCAGCCCGTCCATAATTGTATATACCACCTAACCGTGGTTTTTTTTACTTTCTTTATACATACATACTAGTTACGAGTATACTATCTCTTTATCAACCAGTCTATATATTAGCAGCAGACACAGTACAGTGCGGTAGTTCACGGCTGTGGCTACCTCTGTGTCGGCACTCGGCAGCCCGTCCATAATTGTATATACCACCTAACCGTGGTTTTTTTTTTTCTTTCTTTATAGTCATACTAGTTACGAGTATACTATCTCTTTATCAACCAGTCTATATTAGCAGCAGACACAGTACAGTGCGGTAGTTCACGGCTGTGGCTACCTCTGTGTCGGCACTCGGCAGCCCGTCCATAATTGTATATACCACCTAACCGTGGTTTTTTTTTTCTTTCTTTATACATACATACTAGTTACGAGTATACTATCTCTTTATCAACCAGTCTATATTAGCAGCAGACACAGTACAGTGCGGTAGTTCACGGCTGTGGCTACCTCTGTGTCGGCACTCGGCAGCCCGTCCATAATTATATATACCACCTAACCGTGGTTTTTTTTTCATTCTTTATACATACATACTAGTTACGAGTATACTATCTCTTTATCAACCAGTCTATATATTAGCAGCAGACACAGTACAGTGCGGTAGTTCACGGCTGTGGCTACCTCTGTGTCGGCACTCGGCAGCCCGTCCATAATTGTATATACCACCTAACCGTGGTTTTTTTTTCTTTCTTTATACATACATACTAGTTACGAGTATACTATCTCTTTATCAACCAGTCTATATTAGCAGCAGACACAGTACAGTGCGGTAGTTCACGGCTGTGGCTACCTCTGTGTCGGCACTCGGCAGCCCGTCCATAATTGTATATACCACCTAACCGTGTTTTTTTTTTCTTTCTTTATACATACATACTAGTTACGAGTATACTATCTCTTTATCAACCAGTCTATATTAGCAGCAGACACAGTACAGTGCGGTAGTTCACGGCTGTGGCTACCTCTGTGTCGGCACTCGGCAGCCCGTCCATAATTGTATATACCACCTAACCGTGGTTTTTTTTTCTTTCTTTATACATACATACTAGTTACGAGTATACTATCTCTTTATCAACCAGTCTATATATTAGCAGCAGACACAGTACAGTGCGGTAGTTCACGGCTGTGGCTACCTCTGTGTCGGCACTCGGCAGCCCGTCCATAATTGTATATACCACCTAACCGTGGTTTTTTTTTCTTTCTTTATAGTCATACTAGTTACGAGTATACTATCTCTTTATCAACCAGTCTATATTAGCAGCAGACACAGTACAGTGCGGTAGTTCACGGCTGTGGCTACCTCTGTGTCGGCACTCGGCAGCCCGTCCATAATTGTATATACCACCTAACCGTGGTTTTTTTTTCTTTCTTTATACATACATACTAGTTACGAGTATACTATCTCTTTATCAACCAGTCTATATATTAGCAGCAGACACAGTACAGTGCGGTAGTTCACGGCTGTGGCTACCTCTGTGTCGGCACTCGGCAGCCCGTCCATAATTGTATATACCACCTAACCGTGGTTTTTTTTTCTTTCTTTATACATACATACTAGTTACGAGTATACTATCTCTTTATCAACCAGTCTATATATTAGCAGCAGACACAGTACAGTGCGGTAGTTCACGGCTGTGGCTACCTCTGTGTCGGCACTCGGCAGCCCGTCCATAATTGTATATACCACCTAACCGTGGTTTTTTTTTCTTTCTTTATACATACATACTAGTTACGAGTATACTATCTCTTTATCAACCAGTCTATATATTAGCAGCAGACACAGTACAGTGCGGTAGTTCACGGCTGTGGCTACCTCTGTGTCGGCACTCGGCAGCCCGTCCATAATTGTATACTAGTATCCAATCCATCCATCTCCATTGTTTACCTGAGGTGCCTTTTAGTTGTGCCTATTAAAATATGGAGAACAAAAATGTTGAGGTTCCAAAATTAGGGAAAGATCAAGATCCACTTCCACCTCGTGCTGAAGCTGCTGCCACTAGTCATGGCCGAGACGATGAAATGCCAGCAACGTCGTCTGCCAAGGCCGATGCCCAATGTCATAGTACAGAGCATGTCAAATCCAAAACACCAAATATCAGTAAAAAAAGGACTCCAAAACCTAAAATAAAATTGTCGGAGGAGAAGCGTAAACTTGCCAATATGCCATTTACCACACGGAGTGGCAAGGAACGGCTGAGGCCCTGGCCTATGTTCATGGCTAGTGGTTCAGCTTCACATGAGGATGGAAGCACTCAGCCTCTCGCTAGAAAAATGAAAAGACTCAAGCTGGCAAAAGCAGCACAGCAAAGAACTGTGCATTCTTCGAAATCCCAAATCCACAAGGAGAGTCCAATTGTGTCGGTTGCGATGCCTGACCTTCCCAACACTGGACGTGAAGAGCATGCGCCTTCCACCATTTGCACGCCCCCTGCAAGTGCTGGAAGGAGCACCCGCAGTCCAGTTCCTGATAGTCAGATTGAAGATGTCAGTGTTGAAGTACACCAGGATGAGGAGGATATGGGTGTTGCTGGCGCTGGGGAGGAAATTGACCAGGAGGATTCTGATGGTGAGGTGGTTTGTTTAAGTCAGGCACCCGGGGAGACACCTGTTGTCCGTGGGAGGAATATGGCCGTTGACATGCCAGGTGAAAATACCAAAAAAATCAGCTCTTCGGTGTGGAGGTATTTCACCAGAAATGCGGACAACAGGTGTCAAGCCGTGTGTTCCCTTTGTCAAGCTGTAATAAGTAGGGGTAAGGACGTTTACCACCTCGGAACATCCTCCCTTATACGTCACCTGCAGCGCATTCATAATAAGTCAGTGACAAGTTCAAAAACTTTGGGTGACAGCGGAAGCAGTCCACTGACCAGTAAATCCCTTCCTCTTGTAACCAAGCTCACGCAAACCACCCCACCAACTCCCTCAGTGTCAATTTCCTCCTTCCCCAGGAATGCCAATAGTCCTGCAGGCCATGTCACTGGCAATTCTGACGAGTCCTCTCCTGCCTGGGATTCCTCCGATGCATCCTTGCGTGTAACGCCTACTGCTGCTGGCGCTGCTGTTGTTGCCGCTGGGAGTCGATGGTCATCCCAGAGGGGAAGTCGTAAGCCCACTTGTACTACTTCCAGTAAGCAATTGACTGTTCAACAGTCCTTTGCGAGGAAGATGAAATATCACAGCAGTCATCCTACTGCAAAGCGGATAACTGAGGCCTTGACAACTATGTTGGTGTTAGACGTGCGTCCGGTATCCGCCGTTAGTTCACAGGGAACTAGACAATTTATTGAGGCAGTGTGCCCCCGTTACCAAATACCATCTAGGTTCCACTTCTCTAGGCAGGCGATACCGAGAATGTACACGGACGTCAGAAAAAGACTCACCAGTGTCCTAAAAAATGCAGTTGTACCCAATGTCCACTTAACCACGGACATGTGGACAAGTGGAGCAGGGCAGGGTCAGGACTATATGACTGTGACAGCCCACTGGGTAGATGTATGGACTCCCGCCGCAAGAACAGCAGCGGCGGCACCAGTAGCAGCATCTCGCAAACGCCAACTCTTTCCTAGGCAGGCTACGCTTTGTATCACCGCTTTCCAGAATACGCACACAGCTGAAAACCTCTTACGGCAACTGAGGAAGATCATCGCGGAATGGCTTACCCCAATTGGACTCTCCTGTGGATTTGTGGCATCGGACAATGCCAGCAATATTGTGTGTGCATTAAATATGGGCAAATTCCAGCACGTCCCATGTTTTGCACATACCTTGAATTTGGTGGTGCAGAATTTTTTAAAAAACGACAGGGGCGTGCAAGAGATGCTGTCGGTGGCCAGAAAAATTGCGGGACACTTTCGGCGTACAGGCACCACGTACAGAAGACTGGAGCACCACCAAAAACTACTGAACCTGCCCTGCCATCATCTGAAGCAAGAAGTGGTAACGAGGTGGAATTCAACCCTCTATATGCTTCAGAGGTTGGAGGAGCAGCAAAAGGCCATTCAAGCCTATACAATTGAGCACGATATAGGAGGTGGAATGCACCTGTCTCAAGTGCAGTGGAGAATGATTTCAACGTTGTGCAAGGTTCTGATGCCCTTTGAACTTGCCACACGTGAAGTCAGTTCAGACACTGCCAGCCTGAGTCAGGTCATTCCCCTCATCAGGCTTTTGCAGAAGAAGCTGGAGGCATTGAAGAAGGAGCTAAAAGGGAGCGATTCCGCTAGGCATGTGGGACTTGTGGATGCAGCCCTTAATTCGCTTAACAAGGATTCACGGGTGGTCAATCTGTTGAAATCAGAGCACTACATTTTGGCCACCGTGCTCGATCCTAGATTTAAAGCCTACCTTGGATCTCTCTTTCCGGCAGACACAAGTCTGCTGGGGTTGAAAGACCTGCTGGTGACAAAATTGTCAAGTCAAGCGGAACGCGACCTGTCAACATCTCCTCCTTCACATTCTCCCGCAACTGGGGGTGCGAGGAAAAGGCTCAGAATTCCGAGCCCACCCGCTGGCGGTGATGCTGGGCAGTCTGGAGCGACTGCTGATGCTGTCATCTGGTCCGGACTGAAGGACCTGACAACGATTACGGACATGTCGTCTACTGTCACTGCATATGATTCTCTCAACATTGATAGAATGGTGGAGGATTATATGAGTGACCGCATCCAAGTAGGCACGTCACACAGTCCGTACTTATACTGGCAGGAAAAAGAGGCAATTTGGAGGCCCTTGCACAAACTGGCTTTATTCTACCTAAGTTGCCCTCCCACAAGTGTGTACTCTGAAAGAGTGTTTAGTGCCGCCGCTCACCTTGTCAGCAATCGGCGTACGAGGTTACATCCAGAAAATGTGGAGAAGATGATGTTCATTAAAATGAATTATAATCAATTCCTCCGCGGAGACATTGACCAGCAGCAATTGCCTCCACAAAGTACACAGGGAGCTGAGATGGTGGATTCCAGTGGGGACGAATTGATAATCTGTGAGGAGGGGGATGTACACGGTGATATATCGGAGGGTGAAGATGAGGTGGACATCTTGCCTCTGTAGAGCCAGTTTGTGCAAGGAGAGATTAATTGCTTCTTTTTTGGGGGGGGGTCCAAACCAACCCGTCATATCAGTCACAGTCGTGTGGCAGACCCTGTCACTGAAATGATGGGTTGGTTAAAGTGTGCATGTCCTGTTTTGTTTATACAACATAAGGGTGGGTGGGAGGGCCCAAGGACAATTCCATCTTGCACCTCTTTTTTCTTTTCTTTTTCTTTGCATCATGTGCTGATTGGGGAGGGTTTTTTGGAAGGGACATCCTGCGTGACACTGCAGTGCCACTCCTAGATGGGCCCGGTGTTTGTGTCGGCCACTAGGGTCGCTAATCTTACTCACACAGTCAGCTACCTCATTGCGCCTCTTTTTTTCTTTGCGTCATGTGCTGTTTGGGGAGGGTTTTTTGGAAGGGACATCCTGCGTGACACTGCAGTGCCACTCCTAGATGGGCCCGGTGTTTGTGTCGGCCACTAGGGTCGCTAATCTTACTCACACAGCTACCTCATTGCGCCTCTTTTTTTCTTTGCGTCATGTGCTGTTTGGGGAGGGTTTTTTGGAAGGGACATCCTGCGTGACACTGCAGTGCCACTCCTAGATGGGCCCGGTGTTTGTGTCGGCCACTAGGGTCGCTAATCTTACTCACACAGCTACCTCATTGCGCCTCTTTTTTTCTTTGCGTCATGTGCTGTTTGGGGAGGGTTTTTTGGAAGGGCCATCCTGCGTGACACTGCAGTGCCACTCCTAGATGGGCCCGGTGTTTGTGTCGGCCACTAGGGTCGCTAATCTTACTCACACAGCTACCTCATTGCGCCTCTTTTTTTCTTTGCGTCATGTGCTGTTTGGGGAGGGTTTTTTGGAAGGGACATCCTGCGTGACACTGCAGTGCCACTCCTAGATGGGCCCGGTGTTTGTGTCGGCCACTAGGGTCGCTTATCTTACTCACACAGCGACCTCGGTGCAAATTTTAGGACTAAAAATAATATTGTGAGGTGTGAGGTATTCAGAATAGACTGAAAATGAGTGTAAATTATGGTTTTTGAGGTTAATAATACTTTGGGATCAAAATGACCCCCAAATTCTATGATTTAAGCTGTTTTTTAGTGTTTTTTGAAAAAAACACCCGAATCCAAAACACACCCGAATCCGACAAAAAAAATTCGGTGAGGTTTTGCCAAAACGCGTTCGAACCCAAAACACGGCCGCGGAACCGAACCCAAAACCAAAACACAAAACCCGAAAAATTTCAGGCGCTCATCTCTAGTTTATACAACATAAGGGTGGGTGGGAGGGCCCAAGGACAATTCCATCTTGCACCTCTTTTTTCTTTTATTTTTCTTTGCGTCATGTGCTGTTTGGGGAGGGTTTTTTGGAAGGGACATCCTGCGTGACACTGCAGTGCCACTCCTAGATGGGCCCGGTGTTTGTGTCGGCCACTAGGGTCGCTAATCTTACTCACACAGCTACCTCATTGCGCCTCTTTTTTTCTTTGCGTCATGTGCTGTTTGGGGAGGGTTTTTTGGAAGGGACATCCTGCGTGACACTGCAGTGCCACTCCTAGATGGGCCAGGTGTTTGTGTCGGGCACTTGGGTCGCTGAGCTTAGTCACACAGCTACCTCATTGCACCTCTTTTTTTCTTTGCGTCATGTGCTGTTTGGGGAGTGTTTTTTGGAAGGGCCATCCTGCGTGACACTGCAGTGCCACTCCTAGATGGGCCAGGTGTTTGTGTCGGCCACTAGGGTCGCTTAGCTTAGTCATCCAGCGACCTCGGTGCAAATTTTAGGACTAAAAATAATATTGTGAGGTGTGAGGTATTCAGAATAGACTGAAAATGAGTGGAAATTATGGTTTTTGAGGTTAATAATAATATGGGATCAAAATGACCCCCAAATTCTATGATTTAAGCTGTTTTTTAGGGTTTTTTGAAAAAAACACCCGAATCCAAAACACACCCGAATCCGACAAAAAAAATTCGGTGAGGTTTTGCCAAAACGCGGTCGAACCCAAAACACGGCCGCGGAACCGAACCCAAAACCAAAACACAAAACCCGAAAAATTTCAGGCGCTCATCTCTACACAAAACCCGAAAAATTTCCGGTGCACATCACTAGTTTCTTCCCACACTACAACAGCATACTAGTATGTTATTTGGCTGCTATTATATACCCTGCGGGGTTATTCAGAGCTGGTGATAGCAAAATCTGCAACAACTAAAATCACACGCAGGCGACGTCATCGGGCCGCCCAGAAAATGCCCATGCTACACCTGCGTTTTCTGCTCACCCCTCCCCCCAACGCTGCACCACCGCCCCTGGACACCTGTCGCCTGTCAATCATGACACGATTGCACCTTTCCAGGATGCAATCACATCATGATAGCCCGTGCATTGCGGCCGCTATGTGTGCGCAGATGGGAAAAACATGGCCTTCAGTGCGATCGCAGCCATAGCAAACAGTTTTGAATAAGGCCCTATGTGTGCTATGAGTTTAGACTGTAAGCTTCAATTGTGCAGGGACAGATGTGAATGACGGATATACTGTGTACAGCACCGTGTAACTGGTGGCACTAAATAAAAGATAATGATAATATCTGTTATTTGCCCTCTAAACTCTTCCACGCCCCTGTACATTTATGTTATTAATTCCTATTTCAAAATTTCACCTACTATCTGCTTTACATGAAACCCTCCACTTTCTTTGTTGTTATATTTGTCTTATTTTACTTTTATTTGTGTTGTGTGGGGTTTATTCCTGATATAATTGTTATTTTTTTGTATAACCATCTTTGCCATACTGTGCAATTATTACAGAGAGTCTTCTCTAGATTAAGAAGCGTATTGTTTTACTTTCAGAGTGATCAATCATCACATGTCTCTCCCCTCTGAGTTTATGCACAAGATATCCAGATTCAAGCCAATCTGGGGTCAAACGTCACCCCTAAAAGCCCAGGTTTTAAGGATAATAGCTTTGACTTATGGATAGCCCTAAAACATAGGTAAGCCAGGACGGGGAAGGGGGTAGGGTGGCGCAATCAAGTGGGAGGCGTGGGGGGGGGGCACATGGCACCCTGGGCAAATGCCCCCTAACCCGCAATCCCCACCAACACCTCTCGGAGGGGAGATGCCGGTGGCTACTAGGTGGGCTGGGGTGAATTGCATCATTATACATGTACAGGACTTTTTATGTGGATCTAGCTTTGTCAATGCTTTTTTATGTGGATCTGGCTTATTTTTATGTGGATCTGCAGTTTTTGTATGTGGATCCTGGGGGTACAGGGTGCAAATCTGGGGTGTAAGGTAGTCTTTACCTGAGAGGCCATGCCCCTTGCAGTGAGGCCACACCCCTTTTTGCACGCACAAATGTTTCTTATTATCCTACATTTTTTAAATATCCATAGGGGGGGGGGGGGGGGGGAGAGCGCATTTTTAATGTTCACACTGGAATCCATATTGTCTAGAAACAGCCCTGCTCCCAGACATTCCGGGAGAGTAGGCAAGTTTGCCTTATGACCTTACTATTAGGGGGACGTGTGGTCTGAATTTGCTAAACACTGTAGATTATTTGAGGAATGTTCTACTTTTTTTTATCTTTAACAAACAAAAAAGGTACCATGCACAGCAAGCACGAGATGAGTGACTCAGTAAAAATTACAGAAACATCTTTTGAAAGATTTTTAAATATAATTTTTTTAAACATTTCTGGGTTATTGTAACAGAGTGCACATTTAGTAGGAACTGGCAGACTCTAACCAATCAGCACAGCCCTGTTCATCGTAGGGAAAGTTTACGAGAGTGACCTCTCATTAGCGGTGGGGACACGTAATGTCGTCACATTTGGGGATTCACAATCTCTAGTGCTAGTAATGGAAAAATTGGGAAGACACCTTACTCTTTGTCACCCTAATTTCTCCAATACCAGAATCGGCAGAAGAGCTAGTTGGCTATGGTGGTTGTGTTTAGAGGGGGGACCCTATGCTTGTCTTCATTTTAATGATTGGAGTATTTCCAGCAAACACGATGGAAATAAGCTGGAACGCCAGTGATTGTGGCTTTATAGCACACCACAGGGAAGGTGCAGAGTCAGACGGAAACTGTCAAACTCCCAGGAAATTCAGCGTGGATTCTAAAAAGTTTCATCTTGCTGAAAATATTACACATACCCCCTAGTTCTTATGTCATTGCTTCTAATAAGCATGTCTGTATGTGTAGGGGTGAGGCCTATGCAAGTTGTGCCGTTGTCCAATGCTCTGTTGGCAACACCATTGCTGCCCTACTGAACCTGTTTCCTGTCTATCATCGTGCCAGTAGTACTGCTTCAAGGCACACACCCGGCAGTGTGTAGAGAGTCCAGGCAGCTCTCCACTTTCCCCTGCTGGCGGCCCCACCCCTTGCATGACATCACGTGTTCAGAGTGAGTACGGCACAGGGCGGCAGTGAGCCTTTCTCCAGTGCTGATAATCAGTTCTGATGTCAGCCCTTCAGAGTTCATTAGTAATAATGAATATTTTATGGTGCACATTGCTCTGCATTGTATGTTTGAAATGTGCTCTATAAATAAAGACTGATAAGGAATAATGCACCACCCATTGTAATTCATAACAAACATCAGACGTCACCCGGAATTTCTGGATCCTGCATAGAAGTACTCAGCCTTTAGCTTCCTGGTTCTATATGATCAGATAATTCCCCTGTGACTTCTAATATGCTTCTAATCCCCAGTAGGGATCTAATCCCCAGTAGGGAATCCTACACACATTCACGACCACCAGAACATCAAATAGCATACTTGGCTACTTTTGAAAACTATCTTCAGGGCGATTACATGTAGTAGCAGAATGCGCCCATGGTGTCGCGCAAGCTGGCAGCCGCAGAAACAACAAAAGGGGAAAGGAAATCTCTGTACTCTGTACCACCTCTATGCTGATGACACACAACTCTACCTCTCCTCTCCTGATCTGTCCCCCTCTGTCCTCTCCCAGGTTTCCAGCTGCCTCTCCGCAATCTCCTCCTGGATGTCTGAGCGCTCTCTGAAGCTCAACATGGACAAAACTGAACTCATCATCTTCCTCTCATCCAGAGCAACACCCCCAACCAATATCTCTATCATTGTTGACAACACCATAAACCCCCCCAGTTCTACAACTCCACTGCTTGGGTGTCACTCTTGACTCCTCCCTCTCCTTTGCACCCCACATCCAAGCTCTGGCACAATCCTGTCGTTTCCAGCTATGCAACATTGCTCGTATCAGGCCATATCTCTCCCAGAGTGCAACTAAACTCATCATCCACTCACTGGTCATCTCACGACTTGGCTACTGCAATGTTCTCCTCACTGGCCTCGCTTGCTCCCATCTTGCTCCCCTCCAATCTGTCCTAAACTCTGCAGCTAAGCTTATCTTCCTCTCCCGCCGCACCACATCTGCCACTCCCCTTGGCCAAAATCTACACTGGCTCCCATTCCCCTACAGAATCCTCTTCAAACTCCTCACCCTCACATACAAGGCCATCTCTAATTCCACTGCTCCCTACATCTCCAATCTCCTCTCCCTTCAAAATCCCTCCCGCCCCTTACGGTCGACCAATGACCGTCGCCTCTCCACCGCCCTGGTCACTGCTTCCCATGCTCATGTTCAAGACTATGCCCGTGCTGCACCCCTTCAGTGGAACGCACTCCCCCACTCCATTAGACTCTCCCGACCTTGCAAAGCTTCAAACGGGCACTAAAAACCCACCTATTCATTAAAGCATACTCTCCCGATGCATAACCCAGTCCTGAAGCCGTGCCTCCACCCCCTGCCTCCTGCTGTGAACATCTCAGCTTTGCTTGCATACTGCCATCAGGCTAATTCCCGCTTGCCTGCACCTCTTGTCTTCTGTCTGTCGCCCCTCCCCACTAGATTGTCAGCTCTTCAGAGCAGGGCCCTCTTTCCTCTTGTTAACTAAGCCCTCGTCTCGACACATTTCACTTGCAGCTCTCCCCTACTCAAAGACCATCTTTACCCTGCTAGTAAAGGCTCATCTCCTCCATCTATGGCCACCAGCATCTAGTAGTACGATGATCACTCCCTCAATACTTACATCTTAGCTGTATTATGTCTTGACAATGTGTGGTGCTCTATGTTACCTGTACATTATTTCTGTTATTTATTTACTGTAATGCTATGTTTTGTCTCCCTGTACTGTCCTTTGTACGGCGCTGCGAAACAGATGTGGCGCCTTATAAATAAAATGTAATAATAATAATAATACTCGGACGGAGATCCTGGTCTCATCAATATGCCGCCACCAAAGTATCAAATTGTCAATCACAAACTGACAGTCTGTTGCTGATCTGCGTGCTACGTCGCAGACCTGTATTGTAAATGCGCAGTATGGGTCCGGAGCATGCGCAAAGTACCGACAATCAGTACATTGAGGCACGTGCCGCTACTACAGCGGGACCTGATTCAGACCCACTGGACCTCCGCCACTCTGCCATCAATAGTAACACCATCGACCATCCGTAGCAAACCATCAGTGACTGCTAGTACTTGATGGACGATGGCCAACTCTAATTGAGTACATGATCGCTCGCTAGCGTTTTTTGCACTGCTGCGATCAGGTCAGAACTGCACATGCTTATGCACTGCAATGCGCAGGTGCGTCGCACGGGTACAAAGTGGATCATTGCTGTGCAATGGGTTTTACGAAGAATCCATTCGCACAGCCGAGCAAGGTGATTGACAGGAAGAAGGCATTTGTGGGTGGCAACTGACCGTTTTCAGGGAGTGTTTGGAAAAACGCAGACGTGTCCAAGCGTTTGTAGGGCGAGTGTCTGACGTCAGTTCCGGCCCCGGACAGGCTGAAGTGATCGCAGCAAAACTGCACAAAGGGGGTCATTCCAAGTTGATCGCAGCAGGATTTTTGATAGCAACTGGGCAAAACCATGGGGGTCATTCCGAGTTGTTCGCTCGTTATTTTTTTCTCGCAACGGAGCGATTAGTCGCTAATGCGCATGCGCAATGTCCGCAGTGCGACTGCGCCAAGTAAATTTGCTATGCAGTTAGGTATTTTACTCACGGCATTACAAGGTTTTTTCTTCGTTCTGGTGATCGTAATGTGATTGACAGGAAGTGGGTGTTTCTGGGCGGAAACTGGCCGTTTTATGGGTGTGTGTGAAAAAACGCTACCGTTTCTGGGAAAAACGCAGGAGTGGCTGGAGAAACGGAGGAGTGTCTGGGCGAACGCTGGGTGTGTTTGTGACGTCAAACCAGGAACGACAAGCACTGAACTGATCGCACTGGCAGAGTAAGTTTCGAGCTACTCAGAAACTGCTAAGAAGTGTCTATTCGCAATTCTGCTAATCTTTCGTTCGCAATTTTTATAAGCTAAGATTCACTCCCAGTAGGCGGCGGCTTAGCGTGTGCAAACTGCAAAGCTGCTAAAAGCAGCTTGCGAGCGAACAACTCGGAATGACCACCGATGTGCACTGCAGGGGAGGCAGATATAACATGTGCAGAAAAAGAAGTTAGATTTGGGTGGGTTATTTTATTTCTGTGCAGGGTAAATACTGGCTGCTTTATTTTTACACTGCAAATTAGATTGCAGAGTGAACACACCACACCCAAATCTAACTCTCTCTGCACATGTTATATCTGCCTCCCCTGCAGTGCACATGGTTTTGCCCAGTTGCTATCAAAAATCCTCCTGCGATCAACTTGGAATTACCCCCAAAGTTTTTTTGTACCGCTTGGCTACACATGCGATTGCACACTTGCACAGCTGAAATACACTCCCGGTGGGCTGCGACTATGCGAACGCGGGGCTGCAAAAAAACACTAGCGAGCGATCAGGTCTGAATTACCCACGAAGTGTCTCAGGAACTAAATGCACCTTGGGTCAGGTTTATCCGTAACTGCAATGTTGCAAAACATTTGGTATAGGCAAATCCCGGTTTCGGCAGAAGGTGGACGGCATGGTGTGCTGTGATTAGTACATAGAGATCCATGGTATAATGCCTGGACCACTAACCACACACTGCCAATCAGCATTCTGACCTAGTTATAATATAGACAGGCACCAAATACTGCACAATATGGAAACAGAACCTCACCACCTTTTAAAGCTTATGTAAAATATTTACTATAGAAAGGATTTTAAATTGCCCCATAAAGGTGAATTACAGTATGACTGCGATGATTCACGTGGGACTGGCCACGTACAGTGTATTTTACATCCGCCTTCTGGTTATTTTTTGTGGCAAATATGACTACTATTATTTAACCGGATAAAACTGGTTACATAATACTTGGATGCATTTAGCTGTTCCGGTGAGGGAGCGACATTATCACAAAGCACTTCTGAGAGCCCAGGACTGATTTACAAATCTTTACGGCCTGAGGAGTGAGAGGCGCACACAGGGGGTCATTCCGACCCGTTCGCACGCAGCGTTTTTTCGCTGCGATGCGAACGGGTGCGGAATGCGCAGCGGCCGCTGTGCGCGACGTTGCCCGGCAACAGGGGTCACCGGGTTACGTCGCTGCTGCCGGCGGAAGCGGTAGCAGCGGCGACCGCTAAGAAGATTGACATGAAGGAGGCATGGATCCAGACCGTTGGGAGAGCATTTTCGGGGAGTGGTGAGTAAAACGCAGGTGTATCCAGGACAACAGAGGGTGGAGATGTGACATCAAAGCTGGCCCCATCATCGCTGGTTCCATCGCGCAGGGTATGTCCAGGGCTGGTCTACTTCTGCTAGAATTTTTTTTATCTTAGCAGGGCTGCACAAGCGATCGCAGCCCTGCTAAGCTAAAATACACTCCCCCATAGGCGTGGACTACTGATCGCAGCAGCAGCTAAAAGCTGCTGGCTGCGATCAACTCGGAATGATCACCACAATACCAATGTTTCCGCAGCTGAGTGATAATTTGCTATTGCGCATGCAGGAAAAGTCCCGGAAACCCCTACGGCGCATACGCACCACTGACTGTACGCACAGAGCGCTGCTGTGTACAGAAGGCCTGATTCAGAGAAGGACGCAATGTCTAAGCCAGTGGTTCCCAATCTGTGTGCCTAGACACCCTGGGGTGCCTCAGGACACTAGCAGGGGTGCCTAGGATTGGTGGTCCAGGACCAATTCAAACTATTTCTGGTCAAAGTAATAGACAAAACCAGCGCTTGTGGCTGCCAATTATAAAATATGAGGACAGACAGAAGCAAATATTGTCCCGCAACACGCTGAAGAAACTAAGGATGACACATAAACATAAATTACTTATTGTTTTCTAAAATTCTCAATACGAAACTTTTGGCCTAGGGGTGCCGTGAAAAAATTCTGATACTCTAGGGCGCCGTGATTCAAAAAAGTTTGGGAACCACTGGTCTATGCTGTATGCTGTGGAGCAATGTTTTGCCACCGCACATCCGTATAAGTGGCACTGTGCACATGCCATGATGCAGCGACCGCAGTGAGGATTTCCTCACACAGTGAGTGACAGGCCGGGAGAGTTTGTAGGAGGTGACTCAAACGCAGCTGTGTCTCGCCCATTTTGGGGGGGTGTCGGCGACTGATCTCATAGGCAGTAAAGAGTCTCCAAATCTTACTTACGCTAATTAGCAGAATTTGCAATCCTTTGGATCGCATGCTGGGGGCCGCTCATCGCAGGCCAAGGCCGCCCAGCATGCTGCTGACCTCCGCCCCCTCCCCCTTGATGAAGCAGAAATTCCGATCGCATCGCAATTTCTGCTTCATCGCAGAATATAGGGTTGCCTCCTGCCGCCATGTTCCTGATCGCATTGGCTGCGTGTGACGTCATGCAGCAGCCGCAATCACAACCCGCCACACTCCCATTCCGTTTACAGGCCACACCCCTGCAATGCTCTGTCTCTGCCTAGGAAACAG
The DNA here is from genome assembly GCF_028390025.1 of Pseudophryne corroboree. Classification (NCBI taxonomy): domain Eukaryota; kingdom Metazoa; phylum Chordata; class Amphibia; order Anura; family Myobatrachidae; genus Pseudophryne; species Pseudophryne corroboree. The sequence continues at coordinate 62,787,406 of NC_086455.1, forward strand.
AGCGTTGCCGCCCTGCCCCGCGAACGCCTCTGCCTGATTTACAGGCAGAGGCATCTGCAATTTCTGCGGGGCGCCCGCAGAAAGTGTGGGCACATGCACCAGGGACATGCAGTGAGCTAAATAGCTCAGGACGCACTGGCTAGCACAAGAGCCAGATTTAAGTGCAATATATGAGCCAAAAGGTACATCTGGGCATTATACACAGGTGCAGCAGTATAAACTTCTGGAAATTTGGTGAGTTTTGATCTGAGAAGTGCAGAAAAGGTCAGACCTGCCATAGACTTTTTACTCCAGAGTTTTGCCTATAAAAATGATTAGAATAATGCAAAGAAGATATTTCAAACATATTCATTGTATTTTTCATATACTTTATACAATAAAAACTCTGGTACAAACGTTAGTATAACAGGAAAGGCTCCTCTGCCTCACCTGCCTCACCCCACCGCACGTCACTGACATGCGCCCACGGGGCGAATGCACTAATTCCGATTGTATCGCAGTTTGCGATCCAATCTGCATTAGTCCCATAGTCTGGTGAAAGGGATATACTGATGATAATGATGATAAGCTATCACGCCAAGTGTATGTACTGTATAAGAGGCGGGTGAACTGCAAAGATGCTCGTAACTCTGCATAGAGCCAAACATTTTCTAGTTGTGCATGCAAAGTATGAACTACTGAGGGACTGCCCCAGGCCTTATATGTCTATAGCCTGCACTGAGGTGCATCTGGCTATGGGGGTCATTCCGACCCGTTTGCACGCAGCGGTTCTTTGCTGCGGTGCGAACGGGTCGGAAATGCGCATGTGCAGCGGACACATTGCACATGCGCGTCATTGCCGGGCAATGACGCCACCAGCGAGAAATGTGATCGCAGCGGTGATCGCAAGAAGACGGACAGGCGGGAGGCATTCCGGGGCGGATACTCACCGTTTTCCAGGCGTGGTGAGTCCAACACAGGCGTGTCCAGGCGTTTGGAGGGCGGATGTCTGACGTTAGGACCTTCATCACTGGATCCGTTGCACTGGGTGAGTAACTACAGCCCTGGTCTTGTTTTGCAGGAAACTTTTTTAGCATAGCAGGGCTGCACAAGCATTCGCAGCCCTGCTATGCTAAAATACACTCCCCTATAGGCGGCGTCAGGTTGATCGCATGAGCAGCAAAAAGTTGCTACGTGTGATCAACTCGGAATGACCCCCTATGTGTGGGTCTTCCTAATATCCAGCAAAGCGAACAAAGCTAGATACAGAAATAAGGGGAGCTGTCCTAACAAGCCATTGCATTGCTGACATGAAACGTAGTGAGGATCTTCCAGGCCGCTATCTCATGGCTAATGCACATAATGGACCCCAGAAGCTGCAAACTAGGAATTTAATCTGCCAAAAGTTTGAGTTCCTGCACTAAATGGCATTTTCTTTCTTCTGCCGCACATAGGGGGAAATTCAGAGTTGATCGCAGCAGCAAATTTGTTAGCAGTTGGGCAAAACCAAGGTGGTCATTCCGAGTTGATCGCTCGCTAGCAGTTTTTAGCAGCCGTGCAAACACTATGTCGCCGCCCACTGGGAGTGTATTTTAGCTTAGCTGAAGTGCGAACGAAAGGATCGCAGAGCGGCTACAAAACAATTTTGTGCAGTTTCAGAGTAGCTTCAAACCTACTCAGCGCTTGCGATCACTTCAGACTGTTCAGTTCCTGTTTTGACGTCACAAACACGCCCTGTGTTTGCCCAGCAACGCCTGCGTTTTTTCTGGCACGCTTGCGTTTTTCCGAACACTCCCCGAAAAAGGTCAGTTGACACCCAGAAACGCCCACTTCATGTGAATCACTCTGCGGCCAGCAGTGCGACTGAAAAGCTTTGCTAGACCCTATGTGAAAAGACATCGTTCGTTGTAATAGTACGTCGCGCGTGCGCACTGCACTGCATACGCAGAAGTGCCTTTTTTTGCCTCATTGCTGCACAGCGAACGAATGCAGCTAGCGATCAACTCTGAATGACCCCCCATGTGCACTGCAGGTGGAGCAGATATAACATTTGCAGAGAGAGTTAGATTTGGGTGTGTTATATTGTTTCTGTGCAGGGTAAATACTGGCTGCTTTATTTTTACACTGCAATTTAGATTTCAGTTTGAACACACCCCACCCAAATCTAACTCTCTCTGCACATGTTACATCTGCCCCCCCCCCCCCCCCCCCTGCAGTGCACATGATTTTCCCAACTGCTAACAAATTTGCTGCTGCGATCAACTCTGAATTACCCCCATAATGTAATCTGTGAAGGCCAGGACAAGATGTGGCAACTGAAGGAAGTTGTGTTGTCATCTAGTAAAACCACAAGTGTCTTTACCGCTGAAGTCACTGAAATGAACAGTGTAGTAAACCACACAGGCATAGAGCATTGTAGAGTGAAACACTAATCTGTCTGCTTATTTATAATTTATCACCATGTGTAGTGGTGCCAAGAGAGGGGGGGGGGGGAAGGGTACAAATTACTCGGTCCCAAATCTGATGGAGGGGTCCAGTGAGGGCCCCCTTATCTGGCAGCAGCAGCTGCAGCTCTTCTCAACCCAGCACATACTGCTGTGTGTGCTGGGCTGCAGTGTGGCCATGGAGGCGCTTAAAATACAATTTTTTTCCTGTTTTTCTTCTAAGGGTGCATGACCACGCCTCCTGTGATTAGGCCACACCCCCTGAAAAGTACCTGGGCCCAGCCAAGCGCTCTACTGCCCTAAACATGTGTCAGAGATACCAATTATGCTATGATGAAATATGGGTACAAAATGCCTCAGATGATGTTTAGGTTTATAGATTTGGATTTGCATAATGTAAAAATTAATAGATGAATTAAGAAAATATTTCATTCTGCCAGGCCTGCTAGAATACTATAAACTGGTTTTCCCAAACGTGGTCTTCATGGGCCCCCTAATGCAGTGGATCTCAAACTTTTTGTAATTACGGCGCCCAAGGCATAGAGTATCAGAATTTTTTTCTCTGCACCCCTAGGCCAAAATTATCTTATTGAGAAATGTAAAAATACATATTATATTAAGTGCATTGTTTTTATATATCATCCTTAGGGTCAGTTGTGTTGTGAGGGACAAGATTTGCTTCTGTTTATCTACATATTGTATGTTTGTCAGCCACTAGCACTGGTTTTGCCTATTACATTGACCATAAATAATTTGAATTGGTCCAAGGCCACCAATCCAAGGCACCCCTGCACGTGTCCTTAGGCACCCCAGGGTGCCACGGCACACAGTTTGAGAACCACTGACTTAATGGTAAGCTTACCATATTATCTCTTTAAACTGGGATATTTATGAATCACACAAGTACTGTGGCTAGCTGAGTTCAAGCATACATGTCACCTGGTTGAAATCAGCCACAGAACCTGTGTAATCCATGCAGGACTAGTGCAAGGTTTCTCGGCACCCTAGGCAAAACTTCAGCCTACTACCCCCAACCACCACCAATACACACTTCCCCATACTTGCCTACCTGACCCTCTCCATGAGGGAGAAAATGCTCTGTTCCTGGACTTTCCTGGTAATGTATGATTGCCATCACCTGTGGTGAGCTAGTTAATTGATAAGAAAGGTGTTTCACCACAGGTGATGGCAATCATACATTACCAGGAAAGTCCAGGAACAGAGCATTTTCTCCCTCATGAAGAGGGTCAGGTAGGCAAGTATGCACTTCCCAGCCCATCAGATGACAGTGTGACTTACAAATTCAACAGCCACCACTTGCATTAAGTACAACAAGGATGTTTCTTTAGGAGACAGCCTTAATTGTGTAATTGGCAAGGGGTGTCCCCCAAGATTCAGGCCCCCTAGGCAGCTACCTAATGGTTGAGCAGGCCCTGTATCCCTGAGCTTCCTGGTTTAAAGTGATAGTATGGTAATCCTAGCTAATGGTGCAAGTTTTCCCAGATCTCCTAAAGTGCAATAATGAGCACCACTTGTGGATCTTTTATAATGTGACAGCCAGTAATGAATGCACCTGTGCACCAATTAAGAGATCTGGAAAACATTCCCTGATAGGGGTCCGTGAGCACTGGGTTTGGGAAACATTGCAGAAGACTGTCATTGTTTTTAATCTCTTCCCCACAATCCCTTGTATCTTGAAAGGAACTTGTGGGACATCATTGCACAGCGGTCTAATATCACATACAGTATATACTCGAGTATAAGTCGACCCGAATAAGGCGAATATAAGCCGAGCCACCTAATTTTACCACAAAAACCTGGGAAAACTTATTGACTCGAGTATAAGCCTAGGGTGGGAGATGCAGCTCTAGCCGTACACAGCCCTCAGTGCCAGATATGCCCTCATACTGCCAGATATGCCCCCACAGTGCCAGATATGCCCCACAGTGCCAGATATGCCCTCATGCTGCCAGATATGCCCCACAGTGCCAGATGTGCCAGATATGCCCCACAGTGCCAGATATGCCCTCATGCTGCCAGATATGCCCCACAGTGCCAGATGTGCCAGATATGACCCACAGTGCCAGCTATGCCCCACAGTGCCAGATATGTCCTCATGCTGCCAGATATGCCCCACAGTGCCAGATGTGCCAGATATGACCCACAGTGCCAGCTATGCCCCACAGTGCCAGATATGTCCTCATGCTGCCAGATATGCCCCACAGTGCCAGATGTGCCAGATATGCCCTACAGTGCCAGTTTGTTACTTACCCTCCGTCGCTCCCGCGCTGTCCCGTCGCTTCCGCACTGTCTTCTGAAGGAGGGACACGGAGGGCAAAGCGCGCGGCTTTCCTGTGTCACTCCTGCATCTCCGGCGGCAGCGGCGTGTATGTGTTAAAGGAAGTGCCGGTTCGTGCACTTCCTTTAACACATACACGCCGCTGCCGCCGGAGACGCAGGAGGGACACAGGAGAGCTGCGCGCTGTGCCCTCCGTGTCCCTCCTACAACTGACTCGAGTATAAGCCGAAGTGGCTTTTTCAGCACAAAAAAAAGGTGCTGAAAAAGTCGTCTTATACTCGAGTATATACGGTACATAATGAACAGTGCAGCGTTGAACGTAAGTGTGCCGCAATTACACAGGCAGCGCACGCAACTGAATGTGGATATTCGCCTGTATGCCGAGTAGTATGCACCTCTGCCAACACACCGTCCCTACCCTAACGCGTGTTTAAATAGCCATCATTATTCTCAGCATGCACTTGCACCAACCCTATACCTGGTACATGAGACACATCTGCAATCAGACACATCTCAGCGTGCACACAGCTCAGCATTGGGCCTAATTCAGACCTTATCGCAGCAGCAAATTTGTTATCTAATCGGCAAAACCATGTGCACTGCAGGGGGGCAGATATAACATGTGCAGAGAGAGTTAGGTTTGGGTGGGGTGTGTTCAAGCTGAAATCTAAATTGCAGTGTAAAAATAAAGCAGCCAGTATTTACCCTGCACAGAAACAATAAAACCCACCCAAACCTATCTCTCTCTGCATATGTATATCTGCCCCCCTGCAGTGCACATGCCATGGTTTTGCCCATTAGATAACATATTTGCTACTGCGATCAGGTCTGAATTAGGCCCAATGCTGAGATGTGTGCACACTGAGATGTGTCTGATTGCAGATGTGTCTCATGTACCAGGTAAGTATCACTATAGCAGTGACGCCTGCACACTTAACACCCCCTTTAGCAGTGACGCTTACAAGCGTAACGCACCCTGTAGCAGTGACGCTTATACACGTAACGCACCCTGTAGCAGTGACGCTTATACACGTAACGCACCCTGTAGCAGTGACGCTTATACACGTAACGCACCCTATAGCAGTGACGCTTATACACGTAACGCACCCTGTAGCAGTGACGCTTATACACGTAACGCACCCTGTAGCAGTGACGCTTATACACGTAACGCACCCTGTAGCAGTGACGCTTATACACGTAACGCACCCTATAGCAGTGACGCTTATACACGTAACGCACCCTGTAGCAGTGACGCTTATACACGTAACGCACCCTGTAGCAGTGACGCTTATACACGTAACGCACCCTATAGCAGTGACGCTTATACACGTAACGCACCCTGTAGCAGTGACGCTTACACACGTAACGCACCCTGTAGCAGTGACGCTTACACACGTAACGCACCCTGTAGCAGTGACGCTTATACACGTAACGCACCCTGTAGCAGTAACGCTTATACACGTAACGCACCCTGTAGCAGTGACGCTTATACACGTAACGCACCCTGTAGCAGTAACGCTTATACACGTAACGCACCCTATAGCAGTGACGCTTATACACGTAACGCACCCTATAGCAGTGACGCTTATACACGTAACGCACCCTGTAGCAGTGACGCTTACACACGTAACGCACCCTGTAGCAGTGACGCTTACACACGTAACGCACCCTATAGCAGTGACGCTTATACACGTAACGCACCCTGTAGCAGTAACGCTTATACACGTAACGCACCCTGTAGCAGTGACGCTTATACACGTAACGCACCCTGTAGCAGTGACGCTTATACACGTAACGCACCCTGTAGCAGTAACGCTTACACACGTAACGCACCCTGTAGCAGTAACGCTTATACACGTAACGCACCCTGTAGCAGTGACGCTTATACACGTAACGCACCCTGTAGCAGTGACGCTTATACATGTAACGCACCCTGTAGCAGTGACGCTTATACACGTAACGCACCCTGTAGCAGTGACGCTTATACACGTAACGCACCCTGTAGCAGTGACGCTTATACACGTAACGCACCCTATAGCAGTGACGCTTATACACGTAACGCACCCTGTAGCAGTGACGCTTATACATGTAACGCACCCTGTAGCAGTGACGCTTATACACGTAACGCACCCTGTAGCAGTGACGCTTATACACGTAACGCACCCTGTAGCAGTGACGCTTATACACGTAACGCACCCTATAGCAGTGACGCTTATACACGTAACGCACCCTGTAGCAGTGACGCTTATACACGTAACGCACCCTGTAGCAGTGACGCTTATACACGTAACGCACCCTATAGCAGTGACGCTTATACACGTAACGCACCCTGTAGCAGTGACGCTTATACACGTAACGCACCCTGTAGCAGTGACGCTTATACACGTAACGCACCCTATAGCAGTGACGCTTATACACGTAACGCACCCTGTAGCAGTGACGCTTACACACGTAACGCACCCTGTAGCAGTGACGCTTACACACGTAACGCACCCTGTAGCAGTGACGCTTATACACGTAACGCACCCTGTAGCAGTGACGCTTATACACGTAACGCACCCTGTAGCAGTAACGCTTACACACGTAACGCACCCTGTAGCAGTAACGCTTATACACGTAACGCACCCTGTAGCAGTGACGCTTATACACGTAACGCACCCTGTAGCAGTGACGCTTATACACGTAACGCACCCTGTAGCAGTGACGCTTATACACGTAACGCACCCTATAGCAGTGACGCTTATACACGTAACGCACCCTGTAGCAGTGACGCTTATACACGTAACGCACCCTGTAGCAGTGACGCTTATACACGTAACGCACCCTATAGCAGTGACGCTTATACACGTAACGCACCCTGTAGCAGTGACGCTTATACACGTAACGCACCCTGTAGCAGTGACGCTTATACACGTAACGCACCCTATAGCAGTGACGCTTATACACGTAACGCACCCTGTAGCAGTGACGCTTACACACGTAACGCACCCTGTAGCAGTGACGCTTATACACGTAACGCACCCTGTAGCAGTGACGCTTATACACGTAACGCACCCTGTAGCAGTGACGCTTATACACGTAACGCACCCTGTAGCAGTGACGCTTATACACGTAACGCACCCTGTAGCAGTGACCCTTGCACACGTAATGCCCCCTGTAGCAGTGATGCTTCCGCACCCTGTACCAGTGACACTTACACACATTATGCCACACAGACACACATACATACTATACATTACACACATACATATACACAGATACTGTATACATGTACACACACAGGGCCTAATTCAGAGTTGATCGCAGCAGGAACTTTGTTAGCAGTTGGGCAAAACCATGTGCACTGCAGGGGAGGCAGATATAACACGTGCAGAGAGAGTTAGATTTGGGTGTGGTGTGTTCAAACTGAAATCTAAATTACAGTGTAAAAATAAAGCAGCCAGTTTTTACCCTGCACAGAAACAAAATAACCCACCCAAATCTAACTGTCTCTGCACATGTTATATCTACCCCCCCCCCTGCAGTGCACATGGTGTTGCCCAACTGCTAACAAATTTGCGATCAACTCTGGATTGCCCCCACAGTCACACACACTTTCACTCACTCTCTCTACAGCCACTTACATAAGGCAGTCTGGCAGCTCATCATCCCTGTGTTGCAGGCTGCAGCCTGGTCCTGTGTAGCTCTGCCCCTTATTTCTGTGTAGCCCCGCCCTCTTTTAGGTCCTCACACTGCACTGTGATTCTGTGATAGGGGAGGGGGAGAGGAGGCTTCATGCTGCCGATGCAGGTACCTGTCATAGAGTGTGAGAGGCGCAGCAGCAGGGACATCAGCACAGGTACGCAGAGCAGGGAGAGCGCCTCTCCAGCCTGGCGCATCCCTTTGCTGAGCAGTTAGCGCCGGGCCTGCCTGTACCCCAATGGGCCAGTCCCACCATGAACTGCCATATTTCAAATACAGCCTGTGACATGACAGTTAGGAGCTGATTGGTTGGTACTATGGGGCAGATTTAGCAACGATTGATATTCTTGTTATCACTTGTTATGAATAATAAATGGTGCTCCAGACAATCAGCTCCTGTCATTTTTCACATGACAGTTAGGAGCTGATTGGCTGGAGCACCATTTATCATTCAGAACGAGTGATGACAAGAATATCACTTGTTGATAAATCTGCCCCTTTATCTCTCTCCCCCCTCAGTGTGGAATATTAAAACTACGTAGAATACATCATTGTATTAAATTTGGAAAAATGAAATTACTTGAGAATTCTGTTTGCTCATAATTAGGACCACCCATCACCATTTTGGATAATTACATTTCTATAATAACATCCCCAATTTTCGTTTCACTGCATGTTCACAGAATCTCTCTCCCTGACACTATCTCTCTATCTCTCTCTCTTATACTTTCTCTGTCTCCCTGGCACTCTCTCTTTCTGCCTGACACCCCCCCCCCCCCCCTCTCGTTCTCTCTCTCATTGACACCCTCTATCTCTCCCTCTCTATCTCTCACTGACGCGCTCACTCTCTCATTCCCCTCTGTTTCTCTCTCCCTACCTCCCTGACACACTCTCTCTCACTCCCGCTCGCTCCCCTCCCCCTCTCTCTCTTGCTCCTCCCAACTCTCTCTCACACCCTCTCTCTCCCTTACGCCCTCTCATCCCTTTCTTTCTCTCCGAGACCCTCTCTCTTTCTTTCTCTCATTCCTTCTTTCTCTGACGTCCTAGTGGATGCTGGGAACTCCGAAAGGACCATGGGGAATAGCGGCTCCGCAGGAGACTGGGCACAAAAGTAAAAGCTTTAGGACTAGCTGGTGTGCACTGGCTCCTCCCCCTATGACCCTCCTCCAAGCCTCAGTTAGATTTTTGTGCCCGAACGAGAAGGGTGCAATCTAGGTGGCTCTCCTGAGCTGCTTAGAGTAAAAGTTTAAATTAGGTTTTTTATTTTCAGTGAGTCCTGCTGGCAACAGGCTCACTGCATCGAGGGACTAAGGGGAGAAGAAGCGAACTCACCTGCGTGCAGAGTGGATTGGGCTTCTTAGGCTACTGGACATTAGCTCCAGAGGGACGATCACAGGCCCAGCCATGGATGGGTCCCAGAGCCGCACCGCCGTCCCCCTTACAGAGCCAGAAGAGCAGAAGAGGTCCGGAAAATCGGCGGCAGAAGACGTCCTGTCTTCAATAAGGTAGCGCACAGCACCGCAGCTGTGCGCCATTGCTCTCAGCACACTTCACACTCCGGTCACTGAGGGTGCAGGGCGCTGGGGGGGGGCACCCTGAGACGCAATAAAAATACCTTAGATGGCAAAAAATACATCACATATAGCTCCTGGGCTATATGGATGCATTTAACCCCTGCCAGTTTTTCCTTAAAAAAGCGGGAGAAAGGCCGCCGAGAAGGGGGCGGAGCCTATCTCCTCAGCACACTGGCGCCATTTTCCCTCACAGCTCCGTTGGAGGGAAGCTCCCTGACTCTCCCCTGCAGTCCTGCACTACAGAAACAGGGTAAAACAAGAGAGGGGGGGCACTAATTTGGCAGATAAATCAATACAGCAGCTATATAAGGGAAAAACACTTATATAAGGTTATCCCTGTATATATATATATATAGCGCTCTGGTGTGTGCTGGCAAACTCTCCCTCTGTCTCCCCAAAGGGCTAGTGGGGTCCTGTCCTCTATCAGAGCATTCCCTGTGTGTGTGCTGTGTGTCGGTACGTTGTGTCAACATGTATGAGGAGGAAAATGGTATGGAGGCGGAGCAATTGCCTGTAATAGTGATGTCACCCCCTAGGGAGTCGACACCTGACTGGATGGTCTTATGGAAGGAATTACGTGATAGCGTCAGCACTTTACAAAAGACTGTTGACGACATGAGACAGCCGGCAAATCAGTTATTACCTGTACAGGCGTCTCAAACACCGTCGGGGGCTCTAAAGCGCCCGTTACCTCAGATGGTCGACACAGACCCAGACACGGACACTGACTCCAGTGTCGACGGTGAGGAAACAAACGTATTTTCCAGTAGGGCCACACGTTACATGAGCACGGCAATGAAGGAGGTTTTGAACATTTCTGATACTACAAGTACCACAAAAAAGGGTATTATGTGGGGTGTGAAAAAACTACCCGTAGTTTTTCCTGAATCAGATGAATTAAATGAGGTGTGTGATGAAGCGTGGGTTTCCCCCGATAAAAAACTGCTAATTTCTAAAAAATTATTGGCATTATACCCTTTCCCGCCAGAGGTTAGGGCGCGTTGGGAAACACCCCCTAGGGTAGATAAGGTGCTCACACGCTTATCAAAACAAGTGGCGTTACCGTCTCCTGATACGGCCGCCCTCAAGGAACCAGCTGATAGGAAGCTGGAAAATATCCTTAAAAGTATATACACACATACTGGTATTATACTGCGACCAGCAATCGCCTCAGCCTGGATGTGCAGTGCTGGGGTGGCTTGGTCGGATTCCCTGACTGAAAATATTGATACCCTGGACAGGGACAGTATATTATTGACTATAGAGCATTTAAAGGATGCATTTCTATATATGCGAGATGCACAGAGGGATATTTGCACTCTGGCATCAAGAGTAAGTGCGCTGTCCATTTCTGCCAGAAGAGGGTTATGGACGCGACAGTGGTCAGGTGATGCGGATTCCAAACGGCATATGGAAGTATTGCCGTATAAAGGGGAGGAGTTATTTGGGGTCGGTCTATCGGACCTGGTGGCCACGGCAACGGCTGGGAAATCCACCTTTTTACCCCAGGTCACCTCTCAGCAGAAAAAGACACCGTCTTTTCAGGCTCAGTCCTTTCGTCCCCATAAGGGCAAGCGGGCAAAAGGCCACTCATATCTGCCCCGGGGCAGAGGAAGGGGAAAAAGACTGCAGCAGGCAGCCTCTTCCCAGGAACAGAAGCCCTCCCCCGCTTCTGCCAAGTCCTCAGCATGACGCTGGGGCCTTACAAGCGGACTCAGGCACGGTGGGGGCCCGTCTCAAGAATTTCAGCACGCAGTGGGCTCACTCGCAAGTGGACCCCTGGATCCTGCAGGTAGTATCTCAGGGGTACAAATTGGAATTCGAGACGTCTCCCCCTCGCCGGTTCCTGAAGTCTGCTTTACCAACGTCTCCCTCCAACAGGGAGGCGGTATTGGAAGCCATTCACAAGCTGTATTCCCAGCAGGTGATAATCAAGGTACCCCTCCTACAACAGGGAAAGGGGTATTATTCCACGCTGTTTGTGGTACTGACAATGCTAAATTCCTTTGTCGTATAACCAACCCTTATGAAGCTAAGAACACTGTACGCTGTTTACTTAAGAAGTACCGTAATGGTACGCTATCTGCGTAGCGATCGCTCAGCCGTAGGCGAGACGCTCAAGCGTCACGTTCGCTCGCGGCCCAGTGATCACAGGACACGTTATTGGTTAAGTCTAGGGGAAAGATTCGCTGTTACGTAGTGTACGCTAGAGACCACGAGGAGGTCACCAGCGATGCAGACGCTTACAACACTTTACCTTGATATTAAACCTTATACCAATGAAACACACAGAATACCTTAATGTGAGTACAGGGTGTAAATGCAACCTTGTGTAACCTGACTACCTACAAAGCTGTTTGAGCGTCACCGACGCTCAAATGAACACTTAACACTATAGTAAATACACAAATACTGATTTAGGGTTCCAAAGCCTATTATCTGTATTATATCTAGTATACTTGTAAAAGAGTAACACAGTACAAATGATACACTACAATATAACAAAGACTTCCTAACCAAACACCTAACTAAGGGATAAACTACAATACTATCCTGGTCTAACACAATACAATACAATACTATAAAGTTTAGTCTAGGGGAGATATGAGAGAAAAGAGAAAATAGAGAGAGAGAGAGATAGACACAGAGAGAGAGAGAGGAATTGGCTCACAGAAAGACAATGATTACGGAGAGAACTTACGCACAAAGGGTATGATCGCCAGCGCCTCGATATCCAGCTCCCGATTATCAGCAGATAACCGTTGATGAGAGAGTGAGAGCTGGATGTGGTTGGTCTGCCTATTTATGCCCCACACACAATGCAATCTCCTAGTCCCTACAATCCTACAGTTTATTGGACACAGGAATTCGGCCCTGTACTGTAACCAAAGGTCATAGGTTGATTCATACAGGTGGGCTGTGCTGATTTCCAACAGCTCAGGTGGGTGGGGAACTGGGTTTCCCGCCGCATACCTGAGTATGTGCAAATCATAGAAATGGACATAAACTTCTTATGTCCATAACTATTCGCACGAGCGATTAATACGCTCCAAACCAACACCGGAATATTGCTAATTAAATACTCTTCCGATGGGTATCAAACACTGCTGTATGACTCCTGTTAGACCCTTCGTGCAATACAAAGAGGGATTCCTCCGCTCAGGGACATTCTATCTAAACCAAACTTACAGAAACTATTGAGGGGAACATGATCTATGAAATACATTAATTGTGAATATTTGTAACGAATGAGTCGCACGCTACGATCACATAAACTCTACCGTAAATGCGCATACTGCGCGTGCGAGTGCACGCTATTGCGGGTATGCGCTTCCACGGGAGAGCGTACGCATGCGCAGCACGGACCAGTGTGCGGTGCAAATATGGCAGTGTGCATTAAGACATTTTTCTGACTTCGACAGTCCACCCTTTGGCAGTCAATAATAACTGCCACAAAACATTTAAGGAGAAAAATGTAAGTCAGGGGTTAATTGATTTCCATGGTTGGGTAGGGGAGGAGAGAGGAGAAGGTGTGAAGAGGGTATGACCTAGTGAGAAAGTAGAAGCATGTGTGTATGAGTCCATGTTTGGGGGGGTCATGTATCATCGTGCCGTACGTGTGGTAAATCAAGCTTCGAGGTATTGCGAAGTATACATTTGAATTCCTTCTTATCCCGTGCTAAGGGTCTGTGGATGGGCTGTCAAACTCTACCGAGCTCATTTCGGCTGTGGTTGCAACAAAATGGGGATGCACATTTTAGTTGATGATACATGAATGGGGGAGGTATGTGGTTGCTGATATCTGTGCCTGTATTCCCTATCGACTATGTGTGTCATTACCTGAGGGTTGTAGAGATGAAGATAAAGAACACTTATGGAAAATGCAATGATATTCTATGTCAGGGAAATGTACATTCGTTGATTGAGGTCTTGATTGGTGTCATTTGCTTGGAGTCTTCTTCTTTGTGCTTTTGCTCATAAATCGTGAGTAAAGCAATCAACGTCCATGGATTTACAAAAAAATGTTGGGCTAGCGTGATTTTAAAGTTCCTAGGGAAACTGGGGTACCCATGGCATTGTCCATCAAAATCTTGTATATCAGTTCGTCTGCTCTTCCTCTTTCCATCTTTCCGTTGTCGGCCCCTTGGCTCATCAAATCCTTCGTCTACGTGGGTCTTTGTACCTCGGAGGAAAACATAGAAATGGGTGAAAGACGGACCGTATACTCATTACATCATTACGTCATGGTTTCTAGCATTGGGTCATAAATCAAATCCAGGTTAATTACAGTTTCCTCACTCCTCAAGCTCATCACTTTCGTACTTTGTTTACACTTCGTCAAAGCCTGCCCGCATCTAAATATCAATCCAATCGATATAACGACACCCAAGATACACAGTAGAAACTTTCCAACATCCATTATGACTCCTTGAGCCCACTCTCCCAAACCGGAGAACCAATTTCGCGGGTTCAACCATGACACCCAACCAGTCAGCTCATTACCTACAGCAACAAGGGTGAGATTGTGTTTTCGACGAAATTCCCATTTTAATTGCAGAATATCATCCATCTTTTGGTCTATGACCTCTACCGGATCCTCGGTACTATTTGTGATGTACGTGCAACACTTTATGCCGTACTGTGTTGCCAATGTAACACAATATCCGCCTGTTACTGCTGTAAGGTAATTAAGAACCATCCTATGCTGAACTAGTTCCGTTTTGTAAGCTTGGAGTTCTCTTCCGGTGTATCTAAACGTGTCATCATACATTTCAGTGATATTATCTAACAAATTGGCGAGTGCGGAAATGTATTTATAATTCATCACTCCTCGAGCGGTACGAGTGAAATCTAACGCTACCAGAACCTGAATCCCGGTGGATTCATGGATAAGATCAGAGGCCGGATGCTCTAACCTTTCTGACAGGTGTCTTTTAACTCGGTGTTCGTAGTGAGTGTGAGTATAAGGAGCTTGGGCACCACGGTGTATGTCTTTCATTTTGTCATGTGTTACAGTCATCACTTCAGGCAATACTTTTCCAATATAACACAATCCTTCAGAGTTTGGGGCAAGCCACTTGTACGCCTTTCTCCCGCATATGAAATATGCATCATCGGGGAGAACATAAGGGACGGAGAAGGACATGACCATGTTACAAACCTTCCAGGTGAAATCTCCTGACCCTAATTCTTCCATCTGTCTAATGCACGTATCAGTTTGTACGATATGTGCACAGTATCCTGGTGATACCTCTCCAACTTTAGTAATCCTATTTCCTAAGGTATATCGATACCGAAAAGATTTTCCTCTACTGGCTATGTGGCGTACGAGCTCTGTATCTGTAGGCATTCTATCTGCTCTGTGTGAAAAGGTCATGGTAAGGTTGCTCCATGACACTTCCCAATTTCCCGGTTTTCTAGGATTGGAGATGTTAAAACATATGAGGGACCTATCCACATGGTATTGGTGGAGCTTCAAACTAGGAGGGCTGGAGATGTTAAACCTCCGGTCCACCGGTCTCCCACCACTTAGCTCAAGTACCTCCCCTAACGTTAAAGGAAATGGTACTAGCCCTGATTTGCTGTGACCCTGAGGTACTTGAGAGCATACCCAACAATCGGTCTTGTTTAATACGTTACCCACTAGAGAGTGATAGTCACTCAATGGATGCCGGTCCATATGGATATTAAAACTAGATTGGCATTTCTTTATGCATCCATCTTCAACCAGATTATCACAAAGCCTACAGATACAATTTTCTTCAGCTAACAATCCATCACAATTTCTTCTATCGGATCGTTTTCTGATACTCGCCTTTGCTTGTTGGATTGGTTGATCTTGGAAAACTACACCTCCATCATCATAATCGGAACCCATTCCAGAACCTCTCTCGACCTCTATGGTACTCTCGCCGGAACAGACTGCTCTGGTCAACATCATGGTCAACATCAAAATCCGGATTACAGTCTCTTGGGGCAAGTCCATCTTTGAGGAGGAAATGGAGAAGAATGAGAAAGGGGAAAAAGAAATATCAAGGGAGAAGGGATGGGAAGTGGAGAAAAACAATAAAAGGGAGTGGGGAGTCGACAGCTGCTTTCGATCTTCAAGGCTCAGGTGCCGCCTCAGTCCTCCTGAAACAGACACTCCAGTGATACAACCTCTACCGTCTGTTCCTTATCACGGGACTTCTCTGGGTCAGCAACCTTTTTGCAGTGGGATGAATGGACCCAAGTCTCTCTCTCAGCAACCTTCAATGCTGTGGTGCTAGTCAATAAGACCTGGTATGGTCCTTCCCATCTATCAATAAGACAACCTGAGCGTAGAAAATTTCGTATCATTACATAATCCCCAGGTTCAATGTCATGACAATTACTATCTGGTAAATCAGGAATCACCAACTTCAGATTATCATTTTGACTCCTCAACTGCTTACTCATGTTAATTAAGTACTTTACAGTTACTTCATTGTTACATTTCAAATCATCCTGAGGGTTAATCATGACGTGCGGTTGTCGACCAAACAGAATTTCAAAAGGAGACAGATTAAGAGGGGACCTGGGAGTGGTTCTGATGCTATACAAAACAATGGGTAAAGCTTCTGGCCACGTCAAACCTGTCTCTGCCATTACTTTACTCAATTTATTTTTAATAGTGCTGTTCACTCTTTCGACCTTCGCGCTCGCCTGTGGACGGTACGGAGTGTGCAGCTTACTATCAATACCCATCAACTTACACATTCCTTGGAAGACATCACCTGTAAAATGGGTACCCCTATCACTTTCAATGATTCTAGGGATACCATATCTACATACAAATTCCTGCACAATTTTCTTAGCTGTAAACATAGCAGTGTTTGTAGCTGCTGGAAAAGCTTCGACCCAATTCGAGAAAACATCTATACAAACAAGTACATACTTCAAATTTCTACATGGGGGTAATTGGATGAAGTCAATTTGTATTACTTGGAAAGGGTCGCCGGCAGGTGGGATATGGGAGGGTTCTGTAGGTATTGCCTTTCCAATATTCTTTCTCAGACAGGTAAGGCATGACATTGCTCTTTTACTAGCATGGGAGGAGAATCCTGGGGCACACCAGTATGCTCTTACCAATTTGCACATCCCCTCCTTGCCTAGATGAGTCAGCCCGTGAGCTGCTTCAGCCAGACATGGAAGGTATGCCCTGGGGGCCACTGGTTTACCATGTCCATCCGTCCAGAGCCCTGAGGACTCCTGGCCATATCCCTTTGCCTTCCAGACTGCTCTCTCCTGAGTGGAACACAAATTCTGCATCTCACACAACTTCTGTGTGTTGATGGTATTGAATACCATCAACTGTGTGGCGTCTGTCTGTATGGGGGTAGCAGCTGCAAGCTTTGCGGCTTCGTCTGCTCGGCTGTTACCAAGGGATACTGGGTCTTGGCTATATGTATGTGCTTTACATTTGATAACAGCCACTCTGTCGGGTTCCTGTATCGCTGTTAGAAGCCTTTTTATATACGCTGCATGCGCTATCGGTGTGCCAGCTGCCGTCATGAAATTTCTGAGCCGCCATAGGGCTCCGAAATCATGGACTACCCCGAACGCGTATCTAGAATCGGTGTAGATATTGGCAGACTTTCCCTTAGCCAATTCACATGCTCTGGTTAGGGCGACCAGTTCAGCAACCTGGGCTGAGTGAGGTGGGCCTAGCGGTTCCGCTTCTATGGTGTCTTGGTCATCTACGACTGCGTATCCAGTACACAAGTCTCCCGAGTCTGACTGTCTGTGACAACTACCGTCCGTGTAGAACGTGAGTTCTGCATCTTCTAGTGGATTGTCACTGATGTCAGGCCTTGCGGTAAAATTTTGGGTCAAATATTCCATACAATCATGTGTATCTTCCTTTGCATTAAATCCTCCTTCCCCATCACTCTCACCTCCCACCCTTTGTGCCTGTCCAGGCACACCTGGGAGAAATGTTGCAGGGTTTAATGCACTGCATCTCCTTATGGTGATGTTTACGGGGGCCATTAATGCCAATTCCCATCTCGTAAACCTGGCTGATGAGACGTGTCTGGTTTGGGCAGAATTCAATAAGGCAGATACTGCATGTGGCGTATGGATTGTGAGGTTGTGGCCTAGCACGACATCTTCGCTTTTCGTCACTAGCAATGCTATCGCCGCAACACTACGCAAGCATGTGGGGAGGGATCGCGCTACCGTGTCTAGCTGCGCGCTGTAGTATGCAATTGGCCTGCTGGCATCACCGTGTTTTTGTGTTAGTACACCTGCTGCGCACCCAGCACTTTCTGTTCCGTATAGTTCAAAGGGTTTCCCATAGTCTGGCATACCTAGTGCTGGTGCCTGCGTTAGGCATTGCTTGAGTCTTTCAAATGCTGTTTCGGATTCGTCTGTATGCGAAATCCGATCAGGTTTGTTTGAAGAGACCATTTCCTGCAAAGGTAACGCCAATATGGAAAACCCTGGGATCCAATTACGGCAATACCCACACATTCCTAAAAACGTCCTTATCTGTTGCTGGGTTTGTGGCAGTGTCATGTCTCTAATGGCTTGGATTCTATCAGCGGTCAGGTGTCTCAGTCCTTGTGTTAGACAGTGTCCCAAATATTTTACCTTAGTCTGGCATAATTGCAACTTGTCTTTGGAAACCTTGTGACCTGTGTCTGAAAGGTGAAACAGGAGCTGTTTCGTATCTTTCAGGGAAGCTTCCAGTGAATCTGAACACAGCAGTAAATCATCCACATACTGTATCAATACTGATCCACTCTCTGGTTGAAAAGACTGTAAACAATCATGCAAAGCCTGAGAAAATATACTTGGACTATCTATGAAACCTTGGGGTAATCGAGTCCACGTGTATTGGACTCCTCTGTATGTGAATGCAAACAAATATTGGCTGTCAGGGTGCAGAGGTACCGAAAAGAAAGCGGAGCAGAGGTCAATAACAGTGAAAAATTTGGCAGTGGGAGGAATTTGCATTAGGATGACAGCTGGATTAGGCACTACGGGGAACTGACTCTCGACTATTTTGTTAATCCCCCTTAGATCCTGCACTAGCCTGTAACCCCTCCCCCCACTCTTTTTAACAGGGAAGATGGGACTATTTGCTGTGCTGGACGTTCTTACTAGAATGCCCTGTTGTAGCAAGCGCTCTATTACGGGAAAAACTCCTAACTCCACCTCTGGCTTCAGAGGATACTGTGGGATTTTTGGAGCTATCCTACCATCTTTTACTTGTACTACTACTGGAGCTACGTTTGCCATTAATCCAGTGTCCTGTCCATCTTTTGTCCAAAGTGACTCTGGTATCTGAGATGTCATCTCTTCTACCTGGGATGGGTTCCTATTTGTTATAACGGTGTGTGACATTAATTTTGATGGGGAGTCTAACATGTCTCGTACTTCCTGAGCGTGATTCTCAGGGATGTCCAAGAATACACCTTCAGGAGTACAATAGATGACGCAACCCATTTTACATAGTAAGTCTCTTCCCAGGAGATTGGTTGGTGCCGATGCAGCCAGCAAAAAGGAATGCTTGGTGTGCAAAGGCCCTATTGTAATCTCGGCTGGTTTGCTAACAGGGTAGTGCTGGACTACTCCTGTTACTCCCATGGCTGGAATTGTCCTACCAGTGGTTCTCATGCCCACTGTCGAATTTATCACTGACTTGGCCGCCCCTGTGTCTACAAGAAAGTTTAAAGTTTTACCAGCCACATTGATTGCAATCTCTGGTTCACTTCCAAGACTAGCAATCAATTTAACTGGTTGCAGATTACAGGTATGGCCACACCCCTATTGGGTATGCTGACCTCCCTGAATCCCATTGGCAGCAACTATTTGTGAGGGGGTTAGCTGGGAACTACCAGAGGCATGCCAATCTCTGTTCGGGGGATATCTTTTTGTTTCCCCTGTATGTGGCTCAAAACTCCGCCTCTGTGGACCCTGCTCCCAATGTCGTGTGTTGTGTTGTTGTCTAGGGGGTTGAAAAGATCTTTGTACATTTCTTACTCTACAGTCTCGTGCAAAGTGTCCTGGTTTGTTACAAGAAAAACATGTTATTATACTTGCCTTACCCACAGGATTCGGTGGTACATACGCAGGCTGCCTTGTGGTCAGCGCCTGTATACTTACTGACATCAACTTATCACTTTGCGACTCCCTGTGCCTAGTGATGTTTTTGTCATGATCAACAGCAGCCTCTCTCAATGTGGACACTGACAGACCTCGCCAGCATGGCTGCGTGGTCTGAACCCTAGTCTTTAATGTTTCTTTCAAACCATCCATCAGTACAGACACTGCTACTTCCCGATGGTTTGGGTTGGTCTTTATGTCCTCTATACCAGTGTACTTTGCTATTTCTGTTAGTGCCCGGTGGAAATATTCTGCTGCCGTTTCGGACTCCTTTTGCTTAATGGAAAATATTTTATTCCATTTAACAACGGCTGGGAAATACTCCTTTAGTTGTAAATTTATCCTTTTTACATTATCCTTATTGTATACGTCTGTAAGCGGTACATCTTTATCCAATTGACAGTCAGCTAAAAACTGAGTTGCGTCGACATTGGAAGGTAAACAAGCTCTTAGCAGTACCTGCCAATCCTTGTTGTTGGGCTCTACAGTGTTACCTAAATCCCTGATGTATTTTTGGCTAGCAACTAAGTCTTTCCTGGGGTCAGGAAATTCGGACACTATTGCTCTTATTTCCATTCTGGAAAATGGGGCGTACATGGCAATGTTCCTTAGGGGAGTGGCTCCAGACACATCTGTTTTTCCATTGGGAACTGCTATTACCCTTACAGGAGCAATTCTAACAGCATCTTCCTGTGTAGATTCTACAACTTGTGGTACAATGGTTTCAGTGTAGTGCATGGTGCCGTACTTACCCGTTGACACGACCTCACCTATCCCTCCGCTAGGGGCTTTCACTAATCTCGTGGGTGTCGCTGTGCCTACTGTGGTCTCTGATATGGTGGCCGCAAGAGAGAGAGCTGAAATTGTTGCCGAATCGTCTTCTTGTTCACACTCCTGAGGAAGGTTCAAAACAGGGTACAACTTGCACGGGTTAATACTTGCATGAGTTATTCGGTTAACATCATTTACATTTACAGGGTTACTAAGAGTTTGTGTTTTACAACCCAGTGCGTTTCTCTCCGCAATCAACCTCTCTCCTGCAATGTATGGTGGAGGAGGAGCTGTGGCAATCAGCTTCCTGACCGCCCCAGTTCCCGCCGCCAGAGCCAAACCTCTCTGTATCTCACCTTCCTGGTGCCATAACTGCAAGTAATCATGATGCTGAATTCGTCTCTTTGATGATTTTACGAGACATATCCTCCTCCTTAAATTTTGTAACACATCTGGACTGAAGCTACCTATTCTTGGGAACTTGTCCCTGTCTTGTACAGTCATTCTCTCCCATTCATCACATAAAACCTCTGTGTGACTACCGTATTTTTCACACATAATGTATCTTGCCGACCCGACTGGTCGGTTCTCCGAATCAACCTGAACCTGGGTTGATCGCCCCCTACCTGAGCAACTGGCCCCCATCGTCTGTAGGTGTTGCTTAGTCCTCCTTGGATTTTCTGTATCAAGGTTTTCAGCAAGCCTTTACAGACAACCAAATTACTCCACAGTAGGCCGGCGGTGGCGGTTTACCGAGTACCCCACTCACTCGCCCACCTCGACCAATACGACCTGATCACACCGATATGGTGCTGGCGTACTCGATACAGGGCCCCTATGGAACCTTCAGTTTACTGGAACATATGAGGGTTACCCGCAGGACACTTACTCTTTCCAGTAAAGTTGGGGTTGTTAGATAGTTCCTGAGTGACCAGCGAACTTCCCTTCCAAAAATAAAAAATTACACAAATCACGTCAGAATGTACAAGTAGCGTTTGTGACCACTTTTCTCTAATGGTATGAGGTCAGATTACTAACTACTGCACACAATTACGTGCGGTCCAATCGTTCAGTACGCGAGCACTATTTGTCATGTACTGAAAGATTAATGGAATCGATGTTTCCGGCTGCGATTCCTTCAACCAGAGCTTGTATGGCCTATATGGGTTCTGCACCAACACCCCAGGCGTTGTGCCACTGGACTTTTATAGCGGACCTTTTTACCTTATGACCTCCTGGTCTTGTTACCTTATGGTCCGCTATACTCTAATGCTCAAATATTATTTAACCAGGGATGCCTCCCTAGCCACCGTATATGTCACTTACACGTATGTCCCTTTACGAGTACCCGACTTTCCTTTTGGTTCCACCTTTAAAATTGTATAAACTTTTGTATACAAAACACACTCACTCAACACATGTACACTTTTGTTTCTATATCTATTTCTGCGCAGAAATTGTCTTCAGGCCAAGTGTGTTACCAATTAGGAGCAGGATCTTGTTAAACTAAATTTCAGATTTTCCAAAAATAGATTTGCGTTATTTACCGCTTCGCGTTATTTATCGCTGTGCGTTAATTATCGCTTTGCGCTAAAATCCAACTTTATCACAACTTGAGCTACGTGGGCGTAACCAGACGCTACGTTGCGTAATGTACGCTGCGTGCGTCTGCCTTTTGGATTGCGTACGCTAGTCTTTGTTAGCGACACGTGTACGCAATGCAAAGGATCCACCGTAACACAATATATATTTTATCAATGTAGATGATCCCTGATCATCTACCGCAATCCACACTGCACACTGGCTGCCTCGTCTCTCGGACAAGCCGTGTGTTGTTCTATACTTTAACTATTACCTCTATTATTAAATAACAGCAAATCTCCTTTTAGCCCTTTCTATCAACTATAAAAATGTGGCAAACAGGAATAGTGATATACGAAAAATGAAATACACAAGTGAAAAGAAATGCAGGTATATATGCGTGCGTATGCAAGACAAAAGAAAAAAATAAACAGTTTTAAAAAGACACAAGCGTTTTGTTCTTACTTCCGGTTACCGGGTTCCTTCAGCACTCTTTACCTAAGCGAAGCAGACGCTTATCCCGTCAGCAACTGCGAGACAACCTCCCACCCTTTTGCTGGGGGATAAAGTCTGCTGATCTACCTAGTGCAGATGTGAAAAGGACCGGGCGAGCCCGCAATTGACAATGCTAAATTCCTTTGTCGTATAACCAACCCTTATGAAGCTAAGAACACTGTACGCTGTTTACTTAAGAAGTACCGTAATGGTACGCTATCTGCGTAGCGATCGCTCAGCCGTAGGCGAGACGCTCAAGCGTCACGTTCGCTCGCGGCCCAGTGATCACAGGACACGTTATTGGTTAAGTCTAGGGGAAAGATTCGCTGTTACGTAGTGTACGCTAGAGACCACGAGGAGGTCACCAGCGATGCAGACGCTTACAACACTTTACCTTGATATTAAACCTTATACCAATGAAACACACAGAATACCTTAATGTGAGTACAGGGTGTAAATGCAACCTTGTGTAACCTGACTACCTACAAAGCTGTTTGAGCGTCACCGACGCTCAAATGAACACTTAACACTATAGTAAATACACAAATACTGATTTAGGGTTCCAAAGCCTATTATCTGTATTATATCTAGTATACTTGTAAAAGAGTAACACAGTACAAATGATACACTACAATATAACAAAGACTTCCTAACCAAACACCTAACTAAGGGATAAACTACAATACTATCCTGGTCTAACACAATACAATACAATACTATAAAGTTTAGTCTAGGGGAGATATGAGAGAAAAGAGAAAATAGAGAGAGAGAGAGATAGACACAGAGAGAGAGAGAGGAATTGGCTCACAGAAAGACAATGATTACGGAGAGAACTTACGCACAAAGGGTATGATCGCCAGCGCCTCGATATCCAGCTCCCGATTATCAGCAGATAACCGTTGATGAGAGAGTGAGAGCTGGATGTGGTTGGTCTGCCTATTTATGCCCCACACACAATGCAATCTCCTAGTCCCTACAATCCTACAGTTTATTGGACACAGGAATTCGGCCCTGTACTGTAACCAAAGGTCATAGGTTGATTCATACAGGTGGGCTGTGCTGATTTCCAACAGCTCAGGTGGGTGGGGAACTGGGTTTCCCGCCGCATACCTGAGTATGTGCAAATCATAGAAATGGACATAAACTTCTTATGTCCATAACTATTCGCACGAGCGATTAATACGCTCCAAACCAACACCGGAATATTGCTAATTAAATACTCTTCCGATGGGTATCAAACACTGCTGTATGACTCCTGTTAGACCCTTCGTGCAATACAAAGAGGGATTCCTCCGCTCAGGGACATTCTATCTAAACCAAACTTACAGAAACTATTGAGGGGAACATGATCTATGAAATACATTAATTGTGAATATTTGTAACGAATGAGTCGCACGCTACGATCACATAAACTCTACCGTAAATGCGCATACTGCGCGTGCGAGTGCACGCTATTGCGGGTATGCGCTTCCACGGGAGAGCGTACGCATGCGCAGCACGGACCAGTGTGCGGTGCAAATATGGCAGTGTGCATTAAGACATTTTTCTGACTTCGACAGTACCGAAGCCGGACGGCTCGGTGAGACCTATTTTAAATCTGAAATCCTTGAACACTTACATACAAAGGTTCAAATTCAAGATGGAGTCACTCAGAGCAGTGATAGCGAACCTGGAAGAAGGGGACTATATGGTGTCTCTGGACATCAAGGATGCTTACCTCCATGTCCCAATTTGCCCTTCTCACCAAGGGTACCTCAGGTTTGTGGTACAAAACTGTCATTATCAGTTTCAGACGCTGCCGTTTGGATTGTCCACGGCACCCCGGGTCTTTACCAAGGTAATGGCCGAAATGATGATTCTTCTTCGAAGAAAAGGCGTCTTAATTATCCCTTACTTGGACGATCTCCTGATAAGGGCAAGGTCCAGGGAACAGTTAGAGGTCGGAGTAGCACTATCTCAAGTAGTACTACGACAGCACGGGTGGATTCTAAATATTCCAAAATCGCAGCTGATTCCGACGACACGTCTGCTGTTCCTAGGGATGATTCTGGACACAGTCCAGAAAAAGGTGTTTCTCCCGGAGGAGAAAGCCAGGGAGTTATCCGAGCTAGTCAGGAACCTCCTAAAACCAGGCCAAGTGTCAGTGCATCA
This sequence comes from Pseudophryne corroboree, assembly GCF_028390025.1. Lineage (NCBI taxonomy): Eukaryota > Metazoa > Chordata > Amphibia > Anura > Myobatrachidae > Pseudophryne > Pseudophryne corroboree. The sequence goes on from NC_086455.1 coordinate 62,812,512, forward strand.
ATGCACAAGGGTCCTGGGAAAAATGGTGGCTTCTTACGAAGCGATTCCATTCGGCAGATTCCACACAAGAACTTTTCAGTGGGATCTGCTGGACAAATGGTCTGGATCGCATCTTCAGATGCATCAGCGGATAACCCTGTCTCCAAGGACAAGGGTGTCTCTCCTGTGGTGGTTGCAGAGTGCTCATCTTCTAGAGGGCCGCAGATTCGGCATTCAGGACTGGGTCCTGGTGACCACGGATGCCAGCCTGAGAGGCTGGGGAGCAGTCACACAGGGAAGAAATTTCCAGGGCTTGTGGTCAAGCATGGAAACGTCATTTCACATAAATATCCTGGAACTAAGGGCCATTTACAATGCCCTAAGTCAAGCAAGGCCTCTGCTTCAGGGTCAGCCGGTGTTGATCCAGTCGGACAACATCACGGCAGTCGCCCACGTAAACAGACAGGGCGGCACAAGAAGCAGGAGGGCAATGACGGAAGTTGCCAGGATTCTTCGCTGGGCGGAAAATCATGTGATAGCACTGTCAGCAGTGTTCATTCCGGGAGTGGACAACTGGGAAGCAGACTTCCTCAGCAGACACGACCTCCACCCGGGGGAGTGGGGACTTCACCCAGAAGTCTTCCACATGATTGTGAACCGTTGGGAAAAACCAAAGGTGGACATGATGGCGTCCCGCCTCAACAAAAAACTAGACAGATATTGCGCCAGGTCAAGGGACCCTCAGGCAATAGCTGTGGACGCTCTGGTAACACCGTGGGTGTACCAGTCAGTGTATGTGTTCCCTCCTCTGCCTCTCATACCCAAGGTACTGAGAATCATAAGAAGGAGAGGAGTAAGATCTATACTCGTGGCTCCGGATTGGCCAAGAAGGACTTGGTACCCGGAACTTCAAGAGATGCTCACGGAGGACCCGTGGCCTCTACCTCTAAGAAAGGACCTGCTCCAGCAGGGACCCTGTCTGTTCCAAGACTTACCGCGGCTGCGTTTGACGGCATGGCGGTTGAACGCCGGATACTGAAGGAAAAAGGCATTCCGGATGAAGTCCTCCCTACCCTGATCAAAGCCAGGAAGGATGTAACTGTGCAACATTATCACCGTATTTGGCGTAAATATGTTGCGTGGTGTGAGGCCAGGAAGGCCCCTACAGAGGAATTTCAACTGGGTCGTTTCCTGCATTTCCTGCAAACAGGACTGTCTATGGGCCTAAAATTAGGGTCCATTAAGGTTCAAATTACGGCCCTGTCGATTTTCTTCCAGAAAGAACTAGCTTCAGTCCCTGAAGTTCAGACGTTTGTCAAGGGGGTACTGCATATACAGCCTCCTTTTGTGCCTCCAGTGGCACCTTGGGATCTCAATGTAGTTTTGGGGTTCCTAAAATCACATTGGTTTGAACCACTCACCACTGTGGACTTAAAATATCTCACATGGAAAGTGGTAATGCTGTTAGCCCTGGCTTCAGCCAGGCGTGTCTCAGAATTGGCGGCTTTATCCTATAAAAGCCCTTACCTAATTTTTCATACGGACAGGGCAGAATTGAGGACTCGTCCTCAATTTCTCCCTAAGGTGGTTTCAGCGTTTCACTTAAACCAGCCTATTGTGGTACCTGCGGCTACTAGGGACTTGGAGGATTCCAAGTTGCTGGACGTAGTCAGGGCCCTTAAAATATATGTTTCCAGGACGGCTGGAGTCAGAAAATCTGACTCGCTGTTTATCCTGTATGCACCCAACAAGCTGGGTGCTCCTGCTTCTAAGCAGACGATTGCTCGTTGGATTTGTAGTACAATTCAGCTTGCACATTCTGTGGCAGGCCTGCCACAGCCAAAATCTGTAAAAGCCCATTCCACAAGGAAAGTGGGCTCATCTTGGGCGGCTGCCCGAGGGGTCTCGGCTTTACAACTTTGCCGAGCAGCTACTTGGTCAGGGGCAAACACGTTTGCTAAATTCTACAAATTTGATACCCTGGCTGAGGAGGACCTGGAGTTCTCTCATTCGGTGCTGCAGAGTCATCCGCACTCTCCCGCCCGTTTGGGAGCTTTGGTATAATCCCCATGGTCCTTTCGGAGTTCCCAGCATCCACTAGGACGTCAGAGAAAATAAGAATTTACTTACCGATAATTCTATTTCTCATAGTCCGTAGTGGATGCTGGGCGCCCATCCCAAGTGCGGATTGTCTGCAATACTTGTACATAGGCCCTCATTCCGAGTTGGTCGCTAAGTTTTTCGTTCGTACAACCTATTCGTAAAGTTGCGTTAATGTAGTAAATTTGCGAACATCCGCCCCCAACGTATTTTTGCTCATTCGTACGCAGTATTACACAAAGTGGGCGTACGCCAAATGACATCGCAACAATGCGAAAACATCGCAGCAATGCGAAACCATCGCATTAACACATACTTCATCGTAAAAATACTAATTTGTAGTAGATTTACACATTTATCATTAAAAGTGCACACTTTTGCGGACAAACGCACCACAATGGGTTTTTTTTACTATTAAGTGGAATAACACCTTTCAATTAAAAGTCCACAAGCCCTCCTCAATTACGAATCCAATTAGTGAAATGATTTGTAATGTTCATGATCAATTAAGTCTTTTTAAAATACCTGAAGAACACTTTGTAGCCATAATTGTACATCCACATTTATTTTTTTGAACTATAAATATAGATGTTTGAAATGTGCTTGGTCTAATGTTTTTTTTTTGTTTTTTTGAGTACAGTTTTAGTATGTGAATGAAGGTGTTTGCATGTTTATTTAGACAATAACAACATATGTATTTATAAATTTTTAAACAAACTTACGTTAGATGTATGAAATGTTTAAGGTAATAAATGTCTGATAGGCAATCTGCTGTTCCTTTATTGCATTAATAAATAATAAACACCCGCTTAACGTGAAAAAATGTTTTTTTTTTATTTTTTTGTTGTTTATTTTATAATAATACAAACATAATTTTTTTTTTTTTTTTTTTTAATTAATTCAATGTTTGCAGCTGGTCATCGAGACCCAGCAAGGCCTGTAGATGTTGCCTCATGTTGCCCAGAATGGACGCAAAAGATGTTGGATCTCCAACGGCAACATCTGAAATTAAGAGACAACATAAACATTAATAACTTACTCACATTACTTATTATACAAGCAGGGCACAAAGCACACTTTAATGCAGGCATGTCCAAACTGCATCCCTCAAGCTGGTGTGAAACTACATATACCAGCATGCCTTGACACAGTTTTGGGGCCAGGGAATGCCAAAGCTGTGTCAGGGCATGCTGGGATGTGTAGTTTCTCAACAGTTGTAGGTCCGCAGTTTGGACAGGCCTGCTTAATGGCAAAGTTACTACATCATGGCTGTTTTATGGTACAATCATTAGCAGAACAACACACAAGCCTGCTCATGTTTTTTTTTTTTATTTTAACAGTTTACAAGACCATGGGGTACATTTACTACTATGTGAGTTCTATTTAAGATGGAGCGTTGCCCATAGCAAACAACCAAAAATAAGAATATTATCTTGGAGAAGTGGTTCCACAATTTTAAAGTATAATCTTATTGGTTGCTATGGGCGACATCCCATGTTAAAGATAACTACCATCTTCGTCAATGTTACACCATGTTGGCATTCATTCACATCTGGTGTGATATTTTTGGTTTTTTTTATGTGTTTGGTCCTGCATCATCACACTGCATATCAACATCTTCAGAAGGACAACATATCCTAGCATGCCCACACTCCCTGAAAGCTGCCCTTACTAAATAAGGTCAAACAGGTTTGACTTTATCCAATAATCATTTTGTGAGTGTAACTTTCACACCACAAATCATTGTGTCATTAGGCTGCCTAACAAAGTGAAGCATGTGATTTGTAAGTGCAAATATTAAGAATACACAGGCACAAGTGTAAAAGACCAACAACATACTAAACTCCACTCAGGTCTAACTGTTTCCCAGAAAACCTAACACATATAAACCCTGTTGTCCTGGCAACCCTGTCGAACTAATGAGTGTCGACCTAGAGTGGACACACAAAACATTGCACAGATAAACACTATACATATAATGACACTCACAAAAATGTAAATGCAACATGTAGACCATGAAGAATAACACAAAAATTTGTCCTTGGTACAAGAATTCCAACAGTACAACACTGCATGTTTTGTCATTGTAAGTGTAAGTAGGTAATCATTATTTTTAACATGTTAAAACACTTACTTTCCTCTGCAACATGATGGTTCCCAGATATCTCATCAGGGGCTTCTTCTGCCCATTCACTGGGTGGGGAAGGCGGCTGGATGGGGGAAGGCGGCTGGATGGGGGAAGGAGGAGGGATTGGGGAAGGAGGAGGGATTGGGGAAGGAGGAGGGATGGGGGAAGGAGGCTGGATGGGGGAAGGAGGCTGGATTGGGGATGTAATTTCAGAGGGTGGGTCTGATTGAGAGGGCGAGGGGGGCAGAGAGAAAGTTAAGCCAATAGAGGGTGAGGGGGGCTGAGAAGGAGAGTTGGAAGTTGAAGGAGAAGGGGTATGGGAAGGAGGAGAAGGGGTCACAGAAAGAGATGGAGAGGTGGGCTGAGAAGGGGAGTGGAAAGTGGAGTGGGCCTGGGAAGCTGATGGTGCCTGGGAAGCTGAGGGGGACTGGGAAGCTGAGGGGGACTGGGAAGCTGAGGGGGACTGGGAAGCTGAGGTGGACTGGGAAGCTGAGGGGGACTGGGAAGGGGAGGGGGACTGGGAAGGGGAGGGGGAGTGAGAAGGGGAGGGGGACTGGGAAGGGGAAGGGGGCTGAGAGGTCTGCCGTTGTTGTCGTCCTATAATGATATTATTTGCAAAATTTAGTTAGCATGTTAAATTACATACTAAACAATTAGAAATTTCACTGTTCTGTTCCATGTAAAAGACAGTGGTTTTTTTTATTGTAAAAAACACATTTTAAAATACTCTTCATGTTGCCCACAGCAAACAAAATGAGTCCAAACTATTATTTTGAAACTTATTCCTTAATCTATTCCATTGAGTCATATTGATTGGTCTAGGCAACATCACCAGATCACTATTCAAGGCACCTTATTATATAGACAGCACTGATCAAGTTTTTGGGTACAGTTTCCTGCCTGGTTATTAATTCTGGAAAACATGCACTTGTTTGGTGACACTTTGCTACAGTCAGTACTGTTTGCCCTAACCACACACACTGTCCTATTTTTACAAAATGGTCACTCAGTGTTGCAATTAGCCTACCACTTAGTGTAAATTTGCACAATTTATGCTAATAATCTTATGTAATGTAACTTACTGCGTGCATGCATTGCCCGTATTTGCTGGCGGATCTCCGCCAACAGCTCTGGAGTCCTCCTGCGGAGATCACTCCACCTCCTCTCTAGTTGGATGATTGCCCGCCTGCTGCGGACGCGAGTCCGCAGCAGGCGGCGGACCTCCGCGTAGGCCTCGCGCTTAACCCAATTTGGGATGAAGCGCCCAACGCGGCCTACGCGGCGGTCCATCACCGCAACCAGGAATTGTGTCAATGGTGGTATTGCTGTAGGATACCGAATTGAAGACTCCAGATCACTCTCTATTATGGAGAGAGTGTCTAGGATTAGATGTGGTGGCAGCCTGTATCTACGCACAACCACATCATCTGGCATCCCAAAAAGTAGGACACGGGGTCGGAAAATTGGTGGCCTAGCACGCCTCCGTTGCCTTGGTTGATGAGGAGCCGGTTGTGGTTGTGGGGCTGGCGGTTGGGGTGGGAGTGCTGGCGTGGGTTGGGGAGGTAGGGCTTCGGCTGCGATAAATATTGACATCACACACTTATAAAAAAAAAACAGATATGTTGAATAAGACAAAAACTAAGTACAAAAAATATACAACCAATAAATTTAAAAAAAAAGGGGGTGTCAACTTACTGCAGGAGCGTAAGACATATTTTCTGGGTTCAATTCAGGAACAAAATTAAAATTAACACAAAAAAGAAAACCAAAAATAAGTTTTTTTTGAAAGCTACATATGTCAAATTGTAATTTATCAAAAATTTAACTATTAAAAACTCAGAGCATCAAACACATCACAAACACCTACTAAAAAATTATGACTAATTGGTTTAAAAAATTTAAAAAAAACACACAAAAAGTTAGCCCTTTAGTAGCTAGTCCAGGCAAGAACAGCACTACTTTGCTGATCAATCCTGGTTAAAAACATAACATTTATTATCAAGATGGAAAACAAACATAATCAAAACACTTTGAACAAACACAAACAGGCACCAACACAGGCCAAGGGAACTTACCTGATCCAAAAGAAAGAAACGACAAATTGGTGTTATATAGCACACTAATTGGAAATAATATAATAGGGTTACGTCACCCAAACAAATTCGCCTACAAGAGAACAAAAATGACAGTAAAAAACAACATACAGACCATTAACACAAACAGGCACCAACACAGGCCAAGGGAACTTACCTGATCCAAAAGAAAGAAACGACAAATTGGTGTTATATAGCACACTAATTGGAAATAATATAATAGGGTTACGTCACCCAAACAAATTCGCCTACAAGAGAACAAAAATGACAGTAAAAAACAACATACAGACCATTAACACAAACAGGCACCAACACAGGCCAAGGGAACTTACCTGATCCAAAAGAAAGAAACGACAAATTGGTGTTATATAGCACACTAATTGGAAATAATATAATAGGGTTACGTCACCCAAACAAATTCGCCTACAAGAGAACAAAAATGACAGTAAAAGCACTGAAGCACAGGTTTATTGGCAAAAATGGACTAGCAAAATATATATGTGTTAAAAAGAATAACAAACAATCAACATAAAATAAAAACTTTTTTTTTAAAAAGGAACAACAAGACGAATTCCTGAATACTCACAAACGTAAATTCGCAGACAAAATGCAACACTGTCTATATTCTAAACGCGAAAAAAAGGACAAATGTATGCTTGACAATTACTCACTCTGAAAATTCCAATAGCACCTTCACGCACAGGCCAACAAACTCCACAGTGAAAGACGAACTCCAAACTACCTACACTCACAGCGTGCAAAGTAGGCCCTTAAATAAGCAGTGCAATCATTAACCAGATTAACATACTGTACACCTGTGTGAATTAACGCGACGCACGTAGGTATAAATAAGCACACACCTCGGCGTACACACGTCATCGCAAACATGGCTTCTCGTGAGCAAATAGCAGCCGAGATGGACCGCATTGCAGAGCAGCAGATGGCATTGGCGAAAAAACGCCTAGATTGCCAAAGGCGCATGTTGGAATACGCCTCTGCGGATGGTGAAGAGGCAGGACCTAGTACTCTGCAAATGTCTGCTTCTGAACCCCAACAATTGAGTGTGGCCACCCTGCCACACACACATAGTGACCAAACTGAGGGAGAATTGGCTTTAGCCACACAAACACAACAGACAGAAGCTGCTAGTGAGGAGGAAGATGGTGTTGACCAACAAGAAGAAACCTCACAGGCTACCTCCAGACGGAAGAAAAGACAGCCTGCATTCACTAAGAGGGAGTTGCGTGTCTTGGTCACGCAGGCCATGTCCAAAATACATAGAGGCCCAAAAAACATGGGGGCTGCTTCAAAAGATCGCATCTGGAGAGACATCACAAAATCTGTGAATGAAGTTGGCTCTGTCGTCAGAACATCGCAGGAAGTGAGACGACGGTAAGTGCATCTTGGCAGTCCTTTTTCTGTGCTAAGTTAAATAAAAAATGTAGTGACATGTGATGTTATGTCTAGCAAACACAAGCAGAACACGTGTCCTATATATTTGCGTTGACAAATAATAAGAGTCTACTTTGTCCCTCTTTCACAATACATATGTAGGTGGGCCGACTTCAAATCCCGCCTGAAGGCAAAGAGGTCTGCGGAGTGGAATGCCTCAAGGGCTACAGGTGGAGGACCACCTGTCGCTGTGGAGTTTACTGACTTGGAGGAGATGGCGATGGACTGTGTCAGTTATGAGGAGGGCCAAGGGGTGTCTCATATGGACACGGACCTGCCTGAGATCCTGACGGGACATGACTTGGAAGGTAAGTTTACACATGTATTTGTCTGCAATTTTAACTGTATGTATAATAAAAAACTAATTTTGTCTCCAACTTTTTCCCCACACATTCTTCTATTTGCTTGCCACAAAACACAGCACAGGGGGGTGATCAGTTTGAGTCACAGGAGGGTTATGTGGTTGAGGCTGAGGTGGAGGGACCTAGTGGGTCTGGCAGTGTGGGCCAACAAATCCCACCTCTGCAGGTTCCTACTGGCCCCCCCACCCAACCCTCTGCTATCCCGGAGATCCTGCTTGAAATCGCTAGGTATGGTGAGAGCCTAAATACGTTTCAAGACGGGGTCATCCGGGAGGTAAGCCAGATAGCTGTCCGGCTCACTGAGCACCGAACCAGTGTTGAACAAGGTGTTGCTCAACTCTGCCAAGGTCTGGCAGAGATCAGGCAGGGCCAAGAACAACTTGCCTCCTCATTCCAAAGCCTTGCAAATAACATCTTGCAAGTGCTCCAGGCCATCGCTGTCTCCCTTGCCCACAGTGGCAGAGAGCCACCCACATCGGCTCCCTCCCCTGCCCCTGCCCAGGAAGAACAGCCCACTGGGCAGGCCCAACGAAGGTCGCTCCGCAGACCTTGCCAAGAAGAACAGCCTCAGGCGGGGAGAAAAAAAAGAAAGTGATGTCTCTCCAGATGGGCAGCACCCATGTTTTTGATGTTGCCTCTATGTTATTTTGGAGTTGGCTTGTGTGGCCAGAATGGATAACTCCCTCTTAGTGAAATGTATTCTTTCGGTTTGGAGGTATTGTAGCCTGTGAGTTTATTTGTATAAACACCTGAGCCATCTTTCTCTTACTAGTGTGCTATGTATTGTTGTGTTTGTGTGGTGGATCCTAATTCTTTCTCAGTTGGGGACAAATTTTTGTGTGGCAGGGTGTGTAATATGTTTTTTTTATGCTTACAAAATATACTTTTGTCAGAAGCAGAATTTGGCAGAGTACTGAGTTCTGCTATATATTTTTTGTCAGTGCCATCTGCTTGCTGCTTGGTCCATCTCTGCCTGTGAGACTCACGTGTAGCCATGTTGTTTTAATGTTGTGAAATATTACTACAGTAATAAAAAATATAAATTAAAAAATTGTGCAGTTTCTTCAAGGTAATGCATTAGGTAAATCTTAGTTACAGAAAGATTAGGTCTGCATATAGACACTTGTAGACCAATCTGCAATTTCTCCAAAAAAATTGCATCTACCAAAAAATACAGGTATGCTTTGCACCACACTTTAATGTCCATATTAAGTAAACAGACACGACACTTTTTAGAATTATCTATGGTCAACAGGACATCATTTAAAACATTGTCAGATATTATAAACAAATATTAATGTTACTTTTCTGACTAAATTAAAGTGTATGCTGCATTATGTGGGTGTTGGTTTTTTTTTTTTAAATGTTTCAGATTTCAAATTCTTTTACAAAAAATTACACTTGTTTGTATTTGTTAGTCTTACACACATTAAAACAAGTTTAACAAATGCTTACACACCAACTGGAACACAAATAACACCCTTATTTGGCTGTGTGTGAGATTTATATGTGAGTAGAATAAACATGTAATGTGGGTTCAGACAATTGCTGGTTGGTAACTTTCATCTGCGCATTAATTAACAAGTAATTGGACATCAGATGAATGTGCTCTCCAATTAACTGCTAATTACTGCATACACACTTGTAACAGTACTTCGCAAATGTAGAGTAACTGCAGACCTACTCGGCTGATGCGTGAAGGCTGCTACGGTTTCCTATGTTAGTTTTAACAGCGACAATGTTTAATTGCGAAAAATACGCCCATTGCGAGTTGCATACTCCCACACTGTACGCCCACTTTCACGCCCATGTCGGAGCATTGCGAAGTCTCGCCTCCGCCACGCCCACGCCACTCCTCGTTTTCGTTTGCCAGTTACGGCTTTTTTTTTCTGAGTAATTTTGCACAGTTGTCGTACGTATGTACTCGCGCATGCGTAATCACGCATTTGCGCATGCGCAGATACTTACTTTTCGTACATTTGCGTTGCGAAGACTCTTTGCGACCAACTCGGAATGAGGGCCATAGTTACAAAAATCGGGTTATTATTGTTGTGAGCCATCTTTTCAGAGGCTCCTCTGTTATCATGCTGTTAACTGGGTTCAGATCACAGGTTGTACGGTGTGATTGGTGTGGCTGGTATGAGTCTTACCCGGGATTCAAAATCCTTCCTTATTGTGTACGCTCGTCCGGGCACAGTATCCTAACTGAGGCTTGGAGGAGGGTCATAGGGGGAGGAGCCAGTGCACACCAGCTAGTCCTAAAGCTTTTACTTTTGTGCCCAGTCTCCTGCGGAGCCGCTATTCCCCATGGTCCTTTCGGAGTTCCCAGCATCCACTACGGACTATGAGAAATAGAATTATCGGTAAGTAAATTCTTATTTTTTCCATAAAACCCTCCTCTCTCTCTCTCTCTCTCTCTCTCTCTCTCTCTTCTCTATCTCTTTCTCCCCCTGACACCCTCTTTGTCTCTTCCTCACTCCCCTCGCTCTCTTTCTCTTGCTCCCATAAGTGGCATTGTAGTGACAAGCGGAGGGTGTTGTTGTGGGTCCCACAAAGTTCAAGTTACGCCCCTGCTGTACAGCGACACCATGCTTTACTATTCCTCCTCTCATTACATATACTCTAGTCTATAGTGACACAATTCCTTTCTAATCCTCCTATTAGCACATGTCCTGTACAGTCAGGGCCGGCTCTACCATTAGGCAGCTTTAGGCGGCTGCCTAGGGGCGCCAGCCACTGGAGGGCGCCACTGAATTCATCTAGCAAAAAACTGAAGGATGTCTCTGTATGCGGGTCAGTAATGAACTTACAGATGGCGGGATGGAACACAATAAGGAGCGTACATATATATGTATGTATACACATACAATTAAAGGGATGTAGGTGGCATACCGGCGGACAGGATGTTGCATTCAGAATCCAGACAGCCAGCATCCTGAATGTTAGTATGACGGTGGGGGTTATGGTTAGGCTGGGGGGAGGGAGGGTTAGGCTAAGGGGTAAGGTTAATTAATTTCATTCCCATTTTGGTATTATGGTAGTCAGGATGCTGCTGTCTCTTTTGTGGCCGGTGGCATCCCGTACCCAACCCCAATTAAATATCCCCACCAGACCCCATATACAGCATTATAAAGAGAATATAAAGAATAGATGGCACTCAAGGACTTTTTAAGTGAAAGTATATTATGAACAAAGTCACAAAAACTTTAAAAGTCCTTGAGCATTGTCCCTTTTCTCTGTATATGTATAATAATAATAATAATAATATACTTTATTTGTCATTTACAAAATCGACAACGAAAATGTGAATGAAAAGACAATAGGAAGCTCATAAGCCATAAAAATAACAGTAACAGTTTGATACATCTGGAAAGCAATTGCAAACCTACTGATCATTTAGCAGCCGGATAGCAGTTGGAAAAAAGCTGTTTAGCATGCGGTTTGAATGAGCACGGATACTTCTGAACCGTTTTTGGGATGGCAATCTTTCAAAGATCAAACAATTTGGATGACTCTCATCAGTGAGTATACTCCTAGCTTTCCTTAGTACTTTTCTAGTGTACAAGTCTTTCATGCTAGACAGAGGTACCCCGATGGTCCTGCTGGCAGTTTTAACCACCCTCTCACAAGCTATTCGTTCTGCTGCAGTGCAATTTCCGAACCACACTATCATCCCATAAGTTAAAACGCTCTCTACTATACTATAATAAAACCTAACCAAAGTGCTTGTGCTTGAACAAACAGCTCTAAGCCTCCTCAAAAAGAAAAGGCGTTGCTGCGCCTTTTTAATCAGAAAGACACTGTTTGTAGACCAAGTTAGGTCATTTGTAATATATGTACCTAAAAATTTAAATTTAAAAGATACCACCTCCTCTATCGGTTTTCCATCCAAAAACACAGGAAATAGTGGTCTGTTGCAACCTCGCCTAAAATCAACAACCATCTCCTTTGTTTTAGATGTGTTTAAGACCAAACAATTTGTGTTACTCCATTTTAGTAAACGTAAAATTTCCAATCTGTAAGATGACTCGTCATTTCCGCTTATCAAGCCAACAACCGCTGTGTCATCTGCAAATTTCACCACCCTGACAGAATCAGAGGCTGAGAAACAGTCATACGTGAATAGTATAGTATAGTAACGAGTACAATAACGGGCTCAGAACGCACCCTTGTGGAACCCCCGTACTTAAGCAAATCTCACTAGACACAAATTTACCAAGCTTAACTACCTGCGGCCTTGCTGTCAAAAAATTTAAAATCCAGTTGCACGTAAACCCGTTTACGCCAAGATTAAAAAGCTTGGAGACTAAAGATGTTGGTACAATAGTATTAAACGCGGAACTAAAATCCACAAATAAAATTCTCACATAAGTCCCTTTCTTCTCTAAATGGGTCTGTGCCTGATGTAAAACAGTCAGGGCTGCGTCCTCTGTAGACCTATTCTGCCGATACGCAAATTGAAAAGGATCAAAGTTTGCAGGAAAATGGGATTTTATATGTTTTAACATCAGCCGTTCGAAGCATTTCATAACTAATGAAGTTAGCGCGATGGGCCGATAATCATCTAAGCACTTTGGTACACCCTTTTTAGGTAAAGGGATGATTTCTGTGTGCTTAAAACACTTGGGTATTTTACAGACCTGCAGAGAGATGTTAAATAATACTGTGAAAATCCCAGCTAATTCATTACAACATTTCCTAAGGACTTTCCCATGAATCCCATCTGGGCCAGCGGATTTGCCCGTACTAACACCTCTTAGACACTTCAACACCTCTTGCTCATCCAAGACTAACGAGGCCTCCCCAGGTCTAATCCCAACTGCTTCAACACTGGTTGAATCATGTCTGTCAAATCTTGAATAGAAGACATTTAAATCTTCGACCATAGTACTATTAACTGCACTTGACACCGCCTTTCTAGGTTTATAGTCTGTAATATCTTGCAGGCTACGCCACATACTCTTAGTGTCGTTGCACTGCTTTAACTTGACCTCCATTTCAGTTGAAAATTCCCTTTTTGCCTTTTTTATCCCTCTTCTCAAATCTGCTCTGGCCCTTGAGTATGCTTCCTTATCCCCTGTTTTATATGCTGTGTCCCTTGCCTTTAACAATAAGCGGACTTCGGAGTTTAACCATGGTTTCTCGTTCGCGAAAACCTTAAAGCACCGCTTAGACGTGACACTTTCAGTGCAGCAATTTATATAGCCTATCACCGAAATAGCTAAAAGATCAATATCAATGGACCCGCTCCTCGAGGACTCCTCAATTAACAACTCCCAATTTGTAAAAGCTAAAGAGTCCTGGAGCCTTTCTACCGCATTTTCCGGCCAAACAGTGATAGTTTTCATTGTGGGCCTAACCCTTTTTACCAGAGGTATATACTTAGGGATCAGGAACAGGGAAACGTGGTCTGATTTCCCAATATGTGGGAGGACAACAGTCTCATAAGCAAGATCCATATTTGTGTATACCTGGTCTAAAATATTGTCGCCGCGTGTTGGCACCTGAATGTTTTTATAAAATTTAGGTAAGACCGACTGTAAGTCAGTCTGATTAAAATCTCCGGCAATAATAAAAGCGGCATCCACATATTTAGCCTGTAAACTAGTCAACCTGTCATATAAAGTGTCTAGTGCATAACCTGCAGTGGCTTGCGGGCAAATGTAAACAGCCATAACCAAGATAACAGAATATTCACGGGGCAAATAATAAGGCCTGCACTTAATCACTTAATGATGCAATTCACCCCAGCCCACCTAGTGGCCGCCTGCATCTCCCCTCCAAGAGGGGGTGGGGGGGGGGGGGGGTTGCAGGTTAGGGGGCACTAGGCTGAAGATTTGCCTAGGGTGCAGCGAGACCTTGCACCGGCCCTGTGTACAGTGACACCATGCATTACTAATACTCCTATTACTGCATGTACTGTACAGTGACACAATGCATTACTAATACTCCTCTCATTACATATACTGTACAATGACACAATTCCTTACTAATCCTCCTATTACTGCATGTACTGTACAGTGACACAGTTCCTTACTAATCCTCCTATTACTGCATGTACTGTACGGTGACACAGTTCCTTACTAATCCTCCTATTACTGCATGTACTGTACGGTGACACAGTTCCTTACTAATCCTCCTATTACTGCATGTACTGTACGGTGACACAGTTCCTTACTAATCCTCCTATTACTGCATGTACTGTACGGTGACACAGTTCCTTACTAATCCTCCTATTACTGCATGTACTGTACGGTGACACAGTTCCTTACCAATCCTCCTATTACCACGTGTACTGTACAGTGACATCATTCCTTACTAATCCTTCTATATTACATGGACTTTTAGTGACACTGCAATTTACTAATCCTCCTATTACCACGTGTACTGTACAGTGACACCATTCCTTACTAATCCTTCTATATTACATGTACTGTACAGTGACACCATTCCTTACTAATCCTTCTATATTACATGTACTGTACAGTGACACCATTCCTTACTAATCCCCCTATTACTGCATGTATTGCACAGTGACAACACAAATGACTAATTCGCCTATTACCACGTGTACTGTACAGTGACACTGTTCCTTACTAATCCTTTTATATTACATATACTGTACAATTACACCATTAATAACTAATACTCCTATTACCACATATACTACACAGTTACATCATACCTTACTAATCCTCCTATTATCACGTGTACTGTACAGTGACACCATTCCTTACTAATCCTTCTATATTACATATACTGTACAGTGACACCATTAATAACTAATACTCCTATTACCACATATACTACACAGTGACATAATTATACCTTACCAATCTCCCTATTACCACACGACCTGTACAGTGACACCATGCTTTACTAATCCTCCTATCTTTAAATGTACTGTATAGTGACACAATTCCTCCCTGATCCTCCTATTACTGAATGTACTGTACAGTGACACCATGCTTTACTAATCCTCCTATCTTTAAATGTACTGTATAGTGACACAATTCGTCGCTGATCCTCCTATTACTGCATGTACTGTACAGTGACACCATGCTTTACTAATCCTCCTATTACTGCATGTACTGTACAGTGACACCATGCTTTACTAATCCTCCTATTACTGCATGTACTTAATAGTGAAACCTTGCTTTACTAATCCTCCTATTACTGCATGTACTGTACAGTGACACAATTCCTCCCTGATCCTCCTATTACTGCATGTACTGTACAGTGACACCATGCTTTACTAATCCTCCTATTACTGCATGTACTGTACAGTGACACCATGCTTTACTAATCCTCCTATTACTGCATGTACTGAATAGTGAAACCTTGCTTTACTAATCTTCCTATTACTGCATGTACTGTACAGTGACACAATTCCTTACTAATCATCCTATTATTGCATGTACTGTACAGTGACACCATTCCTTACTAATCCTCCTATTACTGCATGTACTGTACAGTGACACCATTCCTTACTAGTCCTCCTATTACTGCATGTACTGTACAGTGACACCATTCCTTACTAGTCCTCCTATTACTGCATGTACTGTACGGTGACACCATTGCTTACTAATCCTTCTACTACTGCATGTACTGTACAGTGACACCATTCCTTACTAATCCCCATAATACTTCATGTACTGTACAGTGACACCATGCTTTACTAATCCTCCTATTACTCCTATGACTGCATGTACTGTACAGTGACACCATGCTTTACTAATCCTCATAATACTACATAAACTGTACAATGACACAATTTGAATCAGGGCAATAACTAGGTGTGTGCCAGTGGTGCCTGGCACACAGCGCAGATGTGCTGGAGGCGCAGGACCACCAGCAACACCCACCTGGCTGCTCCGTTGCCACACAGTGGGGTCCGGACTGCATCCCCCCGCCGTCACCACCCTGCGCATAGCTGTATTGACCGGCTACCTCTCACGTAGGTAGCCGGGCAGCGCAGCAGCTCCTCCTCTGCTCCCTCCCTGTGTGCTGGGAGGGGTGACGTCTCTCCCAGCCCACCCACAATGCCCTGTGCTGCCAAGAGCTTAGCACAGGGCGGGAAGAGGAGAGGAGAGGCATGCCAGCTCGTCCCAGGTCAGTATAACACACACACACACACACACACACACACACACACACACACACACACACACACTCTTTCTCCCCCATAATGTGTAAAAAAGGGGTACTGCCTGCCACAATGTGTAAAAAGGGGACTCTGCCTGCTTAATGTGTAAAAAGGGGAACTCTACTGCTGTAATGTGTAAATAAAGGGGACACTGCTGCTGTAATGTGTAAAAAAAGGGGGATTCTGCCTGTCTAATGTGTAAAAAAGGGGGGCTCTGTTGCTGTAATATGTAAGAAAGGGGGACTCTGCTGTCTAATGTGTAAAAGGGGACTTTGCCTGCTTAATGTGTAAAAAGGGGGACTCTGCCTGCCTAATGTGTAAAAAAAGGGGGACTCTGTTGCTGTAATCTGTAAATAGGGGACTCTGCCTGCTTAATGTTGTCAAAGTCGAAAATTATTGCGGTACATACATTACTTACAAACTACACACAGATGGCCTCCGTGCGCGTACTTGCTCTGCCATACGTGCGCATATTCGCAATCTGCGTATGGTCGCTCCCGCGGACCTGCGTATTAGCGCGTGGTCTGAGTATTTACGGTAGAGTTTGTGAACGCATGGAAAAGCCATCAAAACACATTACATATTTAATCCAAATAGTGCACAATGGCCCTCATTCCGAGTCGTTCGCTCTGTATTTTTCATCGCATCGCAGTGAAATTCCGCTTAGTACGCATGCGCAATATTCGCACTGCGACTGCACCAAGTAATTTTACAATGGAGATAGTATTTTTACTCACGGCTTTTTCATCGCTCCGGCGATCGTAGTGTGATTGACAGGAAATGGGTGTTACTGGGCGGAAACAGGCCGTTTTATGGGCGTGCGGGGAAAAACGCTACCGTTTCCGGAAAAAACGCAGGAGTGGCCGGGGAAACGGGGGAGTGTCTGGGCGAACGCTGGGTGTGTTTGTGACGTCAAAACAGGAACGACAAGCACTGAACTGATCGCAGATGCCGAGTAAGTGTGGAGCTACTCTGAAACTGCTAAGTAGTTTGTAATCGCAATATTGCGAATACATCGTTCGCAATTTTAAGATGCTAAGATACACTCCCAGTAGGTGGCGGCTTAGCGTGAGCAACTCTGCTAAAATCGCCTTGCGAGCGATCAACTCGGAATGAGGGCCAATGTACACATAGTCTCCCTGCACCACATCAGAAAGTAACAACAGTTTAAATGGTAACAGAACAAAGGGATTCACCTTTACAGGATAGAAGGGGACAGAACAAGGTTATAAGGTGGTGTTTGGTATCCAGCTGAAGGGTATTTTAAGGGTAACATTCCGGTGTTGGTTTGAGAAAGATCACATGTTCCTGTGGATAGTTATGTGCAGGAGCAGAATATAGATATAAACTGTATTTACTGTACATTATATATGCGGCGGGAATCCAGAGGAGACCACCTACAAGAGCAGTTGGAACAGACATCGCACACCTATTCAAACCGACCTATGACCTCTCCTGTACTGTAAATGACCATCCCTGTGTCCAATGGACAAAGAGATTACAGTATCCATTGTGTTATGTTTTGGATGAATTGTATAAAGAGAGCCTGCAGCAGGCCTGGTCAGAGACAAAACTCACAAAGTTATCTATTAGATGACCGAGGACCGGACCTCGGTCGAATCCAATCACGTATGTACCATTGATTGTAGCCATTATTCTGTTGTATTGTATTGTTTATATTGTAACCCCCTTTCAGCAATAATACGCTGTGGTGTCAGAACCCAGTGGTTTAACTACAGACTGGTGTCGTGTCTTTCTTTCCCTGCTAAGGTTTAAAGTGTAATAGCATCGCACTGCATTGCTGCATAAGGTTTAAAGTGTATTCATTGGGTGTGTACGTGCTGTGTGTACTTTGTACCGTCAGCGCGGCGTTTGTACGCAAAGTCCGTACACGGTACAGGACTCTGTACGCTAACAGCGTAAAAGGTGCGTAGAGTGTGTATTAAGTTTAGTGGCCGCAGCGGCTCCATGGTAAAGTGTATTTAAAGTGTGTATAAGGTATAGCTTTTCATTCCTGTATATAAATCAGCATTCTCAATGTGTAAAAAGGGGGACTCTGCTGCTGCAATTTGTAAAAAGGGGGCTCTGCCCTTCCGTAATGTATAATAAGAGGAACTCTGCCTGCCGTAATGAGTAAAAGGGAGTTCTACCTGCCTAATGTGTAAAAGGATGACTCTACCTGCTGTACTGTGTAAAAGGGGGCTCTACCTGCCGTACTGTGTAAAAGGGGGCTCTACCTGCCGTTGTGTAAAAGGGAGCTCTGCCTGACGTAATGTGTAAAAGAGTGCTCTGCCTGATGTAATGTATAAAAGGAAGCTCTGTGGCCATGCCCCTTCCCGCGCATTGGCCCTGTTTTGTATGTGTGTGTGGGGCGCCAGGAACGTGCAGTGAGCTAAATGTCTCAGGAGGCACTGGCTAGCACCAGAGCCAGATTTACACACAATGGGGTAAATTTACTACGGTGGGAGTTTTTTTTTTTAGAACTGTTGATGTTGCCTATAGCAACCAATCAGATTCTATTATTTTCTAGAAGCAGCTAGATAAATGTTAAGTAGAATCTGATTGGTTGCTATGGGCAACATCACCAGTTCTAAAAAAAACTCCCACCTTAGTAAATATACCACAATATATAAGCCAAAGGGTGCATGTGGGCATTATACCCAGGTGTTCATTTGGTGAGTTTTGATCAGAGATGAGCGAAAAAGATAGACAGGGGGCACTTCCTCACCTGCCATAGACTTTTTACTCGAGAGTTTTGGCTATAAAAATGATCACAATAATGCAAAGATTATATTTATTTTCAAACAAATTATTTGTATTTTTTATATACTTCATGCAGTCAAAACTCTGATGTATCTGTTAGTATGACAGGAAAGGCTCTGCCTCACCTGCCTCACCCCACCGCACGTCACTGGGGGGCACTAATGCTGTTTCTTGCAAACAGTGCTAAAATGTCTAGTTACGACACTGATTTGAATTATTCTAATCATTTCCCCCTGCATATAGGGCTAGGAGGCAGCGGGAGAGGTGCATTCCGCTGACAATAGTAAAGTTCGGGAAGTCGGAGGTGGGCAGGGGGCGGGGCCGAGCCACAGGCTGTAAAAGCCCATTGAAAAACACAGAAAAGCGGCACATATACATGTGCCTCAATGACAGGAACGTGCCTTCATCCCACATGAAAGCACATCCCTGTCAGCCAGGCAGATGAGATTGGACCAACGGATCCAGTGCTGGTTCCGCTGGCCAGTGGGCACATGCGGAGGTTGTGGGTTTTTGTTTTGTGGTGGCAGGACCCAGCATAGATAGTGTGGCTGGCAACAGACCTGGATCCGAGACCTGCCAGCCATTCTACAGAGTTCGGCAGAGGATTCCCATTTCAAGATGGCCACCATGAGCCAATCACGGCTCGCCACGCCATTGCACTGCCCCTTCCCTGGCAGGGAGGGAACAGGCAAGAGCTACCGAAGATAGAAGACCACTGAATCCCTGGGGAGGCGACAACCATGAAAAGGATCTTAAAAGCTGCCGCCCCCAAGATGAAGACACCTGGAGAGGCAGCGGCCATGCTAAAGAGCTTAAAGGTCGCCGCCCCCAGGTGAAGATGCAGTATAATAAACTATTAAAACATTAGGTGTTGTGGTTTTATTTTAATATTTTCTTTACAGGCGGACTACGGGTACCAGCGTGCCCTTAATATCCGGGCATGCTGGCACTTGTGGTTCTCCAAGTGCTGGCATGCTTGGGCAGGCTTGCTGGCACATGTTGGCCACCTGTAGAGAACAATATTAGCATTAGAACCCCGCACCCACCGCCACCAGGGGTGGTTGTAGCTCAGGAGGGGGGACTCCATTTTAATTTTTGCGGTCCCCACTTTCTGAGGAATTCCAGCCCTGTGCAGACTGGTTTGGGGGGGGGGGGGGTGTAATGTTATGGCAGAGGGATCCCACACTGAGTGTCTCCCTTGCTATGGCATTATACCCCTGGCGGGTTCAGCCTGGTGCTGGGTTTGCTTAAATGAGGGGAACCCTATGTTTTTGGGTGGGGGAGGGGCGCAATTATCCAGTGCCTCACCTGTCACTGACCTCACCGCACGTCACTGGCGTGTACCCAGCTTTATTCACGGTCAGAGTGACTGGGCAGCATTCTTTACCCACCTACCAAGAAGGTCAGGAGGCACCAGCCCGCCCTTTCTCGTATGCCCATTGTGCCCATATCTTAAGATGGCTCTGCATCCTCTGTTGCATGGACTGTATAGTGGCACCGTTCCTTACTAATCCCTTATTACTGCATGTATAGTACAGTGACACTATAACATACTTATTCACCTATAACTGCATGTACTGTACAGTGATATTATTCCTTCCTAACCCCCTATTACTGCATGTACTGTAAAGTGACTCCATACCTTACTAATCCTCCCCCATTACCTTATGTACTGTACTGTGACACCATTTCTTACTAATCCTACTACTACTGCATGCACTGTACAGCATACTTGCCTACTCTTTAAAACTAGTTTCAGGGAGATTCCAGGGGGGATTGTCTGTGGTGTGTCTGGGGTGGGCACAGGCTCTTCTCCTGCCAGACAGCTTGCCTTGTGTGGGTGTTGACATGCTTTGGGGGAGGGGGGGGGGGGGTCTTTGGTCTTCTGATCCCTGGACAGTGGCCCACCGGTTCTGCGCTCGTGTGAGGAGCCCACCGAATGCAGGGTGTGGACAGAAGACCTTCTCATGGTGGTTGGAGTTATGGCAGTTTTGTTGATATGCATTCAATAACATATAGGCAGGGTTGCTCCATACCACTAATGGCCCTCTGAGAAAGGCACACTTAAAAGCAAGAAGTGATGGTAAATGTACCTGGGTACATTACCTGTTTCTAGCCATGTGAACCTCCCCAGCAGCAGCAGCAAGTAATCCTCTCCTTCACCAAAATGTTTCGGATGACTGGCTTTTTTTTTCATGGTGTATTGGAGTGGCTCTGCTTGTGTTTTATTGGATGCATATCATCAATGGAACTGTTGTGCTTTTGGCAACTATGGTGGTCATTCCGAGTTGTTCGCTCTGTAATTTTCTTCGCATCGCAGCGTTTTTACGTTAATTGCGCATGCGCAATGTTCGCACTGCGACTGCGCAAAGTAAATTTGCTATGCAGTTAGGAATTTTACTCACGGCATTACGAGGTTTTTTCTTCGTTCTGGTGATCGTAATGTGATTGACAGGAAGTGGGTGTTTCTGGGCGGAAACTGGCCGTTTTATGGGTGTGTGTGAAAAAACGCTGCCGTTTCTGGGAAAAACGCGGGAGTGTCTGAAGAAACGGGGGAGTGTCTGGGCGAATGCTGGGAGTATTTGTGACGTCAAACCAGGAACGAAACTGACTGAACTGATCGCAGATGCCGAGTAAGTCGGGAGCTACTCAGAAACTGCTAAGAAGTGTCTATTCGCAATTCTGCTAATCTTTCGTTCGCAATTTTACTATGCTAAGATTCACTCCCAGTAGGCGGCGGCTTAGCGTGTGCAAAGCTGCTAAAAGCAGCTTGCGAGCGAACAACTCGGAATGAGGGCCAATGAGAGGATCTCTTGTCTGCATGCTGTGTTTGGAGGCTGCTTTCCTGTGGACTTGGAGTTGGTGGCCTGTAGTCCGGAGATTGAAGGATTGAGGATGCCTTATGCTAATCCTCCACATATGGCATGTACTGTACAACATTCCAACTCCTTACTGATCTATTACTATATATACTGTATACTGTACACTGACACAAATCCTTGCTAATCCGGCACTTCGGCATGTATTGTTCAGTATACCAATCCCTTGCTGATCCCATAATACTGTATATACTGCACATTGACAGAAATCTTGCTAATCCTCCCATTACAGCATGTACTGTACAGTATCACAATCCATTACGAAGCTATTACTGTATATACCGCACACTGACACAAATCCTTGCTAATCCTCCACGTATGGCATGTACTGTACACATCTCCCCCATAACAACTAATCTTGCATCTATCCCTATGTTACAGGCAACGGCCAGCCTGCGTAAGCTGAAGCTCACTGTGGCTAGCTGAAGGAACCAGACACTGGGGTCCAGGAAGACTACGCAGACCCTGGGCACCTTCAAAACAGGGGCGTCACCTCATTTTGAAGAACATGTCAATCATGCCTGGGTGATAGGGGGCTGAGGGGTACATTTACTAAACAGTGATAAGAGTGGAGAAGTGAGCCAGTGGAGAAATTTCCCCATCAACCAATCAGCAGCTCTGTATCATTTTATAGTATGCAAATTATAGATGTTACTTCAGTGCTGATTGGTTAATGGGGAAATTTCTCCACAGGCTCACTTCTCCACTCTTATCACTGCTTAGTAAATGTATCCCTGAGAGTGATATCGCAAAACCCATCGTGCACATATGCAGACCTCCAAACATCGTACGTGTACCAAAACCATCGGGTTTCTGTACCAATATGAATCAGGTCCATAATGCCATCTAGAGACAGAGTTATGTTTCTCAGTCTATATAAGTTCTATTCCTGCACAGCCCCCATTGATCGTATAGGAACAGTGGCGTTTCTATAATGGGTGCAGTGTGTGTGGTGCACACGGGCCCCTGAGTTCAGTGGGGCCCACACCGGACACACTGCACCCATTTCTCCTATACTTACCTTTCCGGAGTCCATCACTCACCGTGTGTGGGCCCCCTCCTCTCCCGTAGCCGTCGCGCCACTGCTAGCGCACTGACCACTAGAGACTCTGGCACAGTGCCAGAGTATACAGCGCATGCGCAGGACTCCGAAAAAATGGCGCCGTGTCCATTTTTCGGAGTCCTGCGCATGCGCTGTAGACTCTGGCACTGTGCCAAAATCTACAGCTCTGAGAGCGCTAGCAGCGGCGCGGCGGCTACGGGAGAGGAGGGGGCCAACACACGGAGTCTGCACACAGGTCCCCTCCTCTCTAGAGACACCCCTGTATAGGAACTACAGTGTCAGAATGCAGAAATGAAAAGTAAGAGCAGTCAGCCATTCTCCCCATTTTACATGCAACTAATGTATGGCTGTTTACAGCTAAAATGCTGGAGAAAAATATATTTTTGTTATTAGATACTTCCCAAGTCGTCTATGTTTGTTTAAATAAAGAAAAACAGCTGGATCGTGTTCTGCGTCGCTATGTGAGCTGCATGCAATGCAGCATCACAATACATTCTTGTTCAGTAGGCAATTTTTCCCACCAGGACAGTTCCTATAATGTTATCCTGATTGTTGCAGCGCTGCCCTGCTCCAGACAGTGAAATGTGGGTGGGGAGATAAGGATTCATAGACGGCTATCACATGCAAAGATCTATACAAAGAATATGCCAGCACCACATTTGTATTCAAGCATGGATGCAGCTGTAGGAAAGTCGTTAGTGTTGTATTAAACACAAAAGGCCAGGTCCTATAACGGGTGGTATTCATGTGACCGACGGTCTCCTGACCGCCGGTCACATGACCTCCTCCAGCCTCCCGACACCCACTATCCCGATGGTCGGCATGCCGACCAACAGGGACTAATTCCACTCGTGGGTGTCACCGTAGGTCGCCACCGAGCCCGCAAGGGGCTTGCTGCACTCGCCTCTCCCCGCCGGGATCCCAGCGTCGGTAAGCTGACTGGCGGTCAGGAGACCGCCAGTCAGCCATACTACACCCGCACTTGCATCTCCATAGGCTGTGATTCCTTCGGGGGGCATGCGCAGTGCGACTCAGACTTGCGTCCCTATGAATTAACATCGCCCATTGGCATGAATATTGGCACAGTGTGCGACTCACAATCAGGCTCATAAAGCGTGAATCCAGCGGAACCCATTCCCGAGGATTATGCGGCTAATTGAATTGGACCCTAAATATTTAGGTTTTTTTGTATGTGAAGTGGCCTGTCTCAGAGATTTAGGCAAATGCTATCGCAGAAGCTGTGTGACAATGGGGGTTATTCCGAGTTGATCGCTCACTGCCGTTTTTCACAGCGCAGCGAACAGGTTACAACTGCGCATGCACCGCAATGCGCAGGTGCGTTGTACGGCTACAAAGCGGATCCTTGCTGTGCGATGGAGTTAACGAAGAATCCATTCGCACAGCCGATCGCAAAGAGATTGACAAGAAGAGGGCGTTTGTGGGTGGCAACTGACCGTTTTCTGGGAGTAGTGCGGCGAACGCAGGCGTGTCCAGGCGTTTGGAGGGCGGATGTCTGACATCAATTCCGGGACCTGCAACGCTGGATTCATCGCACAGGGTAAGTAACTCTTACCCTGGTCTTGTTCTACACAAAACTTTTTTTGCATAGCAGGGCTGCACAAGCAATCGCAGCCTTGCTATGCAAAAATACACTCCCCCATAGGCGGCGGCTAGTTGATCGCACGGGCTGCAAATAGTTGCAGCATGCGATCAACTCGGAATGACCCCCAATATGCAAATGTTGCAGCTGCCTGGATTTGTAGGGAGACGCCCACTGGAGGTGTAACCCTGCGTTAGTTAAATGTATATAGTAATAGTAAAGGCTGTAATAGGTCAAGGACAGAAACAATGTGAACCCCTCACTGAGGGAAGAAAATAAAACTATACTCCTCACAGAGGCGGAACTAATATGAAAGTATTCCCTTCACAGAAGGGAGTTGGGGTTCAATCAATAATTTATTAAAAATGTGGGACCCTTGCACCAGGCAGCGGCTGCCGCACTCCACGAACAAGGGAGACAGAGGAACTCGCGGACGGCCGCGGGCTGGTGTTAAACTGGGCAGCGCGAGCGCAGGAGGGACGGTAGGGCCGCTCGTGAAGAGGACAGTTAAGTGCCGCGGGCGCCGGAGAGCAGGGAGCTGCGTAGGTGGCGCGAGAGAAGGAGAGACTGACCGGAGGAGGAGTGAGACGCGGCAGACGGGAGCAGCGGCGGTGAGAGTTTCCGATCCTCGGCCCGCCGGAGGGTGATAAAACGAAAGTAAAGCCGCACACAGACCTAGTGGTAACGGCGGGAGGCGTGGTGGAGTCCCTCCCCAGAGGCGGAGCCAGACCTATGACGGACACCAGCATTGAGTGACAGAGAGGCTGGTCCAGAGGCGGAGGGGACGACCTTATATGGTCCTTGGGACGGTTCAGAGCCAGCGCCGCCGGCCCAAGGTAAAATAGTGAATGGAGCTGATGGTCTTGAGTTAAAAAGCCCATTATACAGACTCTGATAATAGTACTAAACACCTGAAACAGAGAAGCCATACTAGGCACAACAACCCTATAGTAGATAATATAATACTACAGTAGAGGAAAGGATCATCTTAACCACTTTCCTTATAGAGCAGGCCTGGCCAACCTGTGGCTCTCCAGCTGTTGTAAAACTACAAGTACCATCATGCCTTGCCACAGTTTTGCTATTAGGGAATGCTAAAACTGTGGCAGGGCATGCTGGGATGTGTAGTTTCACAGCATCTGGAGAGCCACAGGTTGGCCAGGCCTGTTATAGAGTACAGGGACAGCTATAACTAATACTCTACAGACACAGAGGAATGCAAGCTCCCCGTCTACTACATTCCATAGCATCACTGAAATGCAAATAACTGGTAATAAACCAGCTATGATTTTGGTTGAATAGTATACCATATAACCTTCATCCCAAAGATTAGTATACTGTAACACCAGGATTAATAAAGACCAAGTACCTACAAAGTTGGAGTTAGACCCAGGAGATTAAAGTGATACGGCCAGGTATAATTGTGATCACGCATGGTCGGCATTGGATGTGCGATACGCTCCAAATCTCCTCGTAGTATAATTATCCTTTAGGCTATTATTTGCTATTGATAGTTGCCGAAGAAACCTTAATCAACCAACAGGGAAGTACATAGTAAAAGCCGTCCTCAAGACAGTAAGCATAATTTCCGAGCCCGGGCTTGCTACGTTCAAGTTCTACCGGCAGTCATCTCGAACGCTACATAGTCAGGATACAGCGATATAAAAAATAGACAGCGCAAGGGTAATAACATTATTCTCTTCAACGAATAAAAGGATAAATATAAGTCGCAGGGACTATAGTGACACGGGTATAAAATTATTAAAGTCCGATACAGACTCTTTAAAAGTATAATCTTCTATCAGTGCCTGGCCAGCATTTATAAATTATATTAATGGGAATAATCCCTACCTAAAGTATTGTTTATATTGTAGGTATTAGATAGTAGAGTTATGTAATGAGTATTTAAGAAGTGATTGTATGACAACCCTAACAGAATTACTTCCACAGTGGGACGAGAAATTCCAGTTTAATAAAGGTTATTGTCTCCACACATGCGTACAAGATACCTTATCAGGTAGCTCGAACTGACTTTATTCGGTGTAACTATTATTAACTATATAAAACAAATAAATTATTCTTATCCGATAAATTTGTGCGTGGACGATCTCTGGGATTGTTACAGAGGTGCCTGAGATCCAGCGCTTGTGTACGCAGACGACGGGCGCACACCGGTCCATAATCCACCAGTCCTATGGTCTCACAACATGGTGGCAGAAGTAATTGTAACTGCGTACTGGATCATAGTTACAAGCTGTAAGACGCCCACAAAAAGGCCACAGCATATCTGCGTTTGAGATGTCACTCACTTTACGAATAAATCCTCACTGCGACCGTTGCAAGACTATCGCGGCACAAGTGAAGTGTGACTTATAAGCATGCGCAGTGGCACAAAGATCGCTCCACTGCATACAACATTAACATTACCTCCATCTCCGAGTCAGGCCCAATGTTCCTTTAAGTCTAACAAGAAATGAGGCTAAGGCAACGCACAACTGTCCAGCCACAGTTCCCCGAGGCGGTCCTAAATCATGGGGGTGGTATTGAAGATCTGCAGTGTTTAGGTCGGCAGTCAATAGGATGACACCAAATGGTTGACATGCAATGAGTCGGTAGGTAAAAAAGGTCAACAGATAAAAGATCGACACTGGTTAAGGGCAACAGGGTCAAAAGGTCAGGTTTTTTTTTTTTCTTCAAATCTTGTATGTCAGATAATATGTCACCACCATCAGTTGAGGCGTGTACCCAAGCTGGCTCGCTACTCTCGCCACACTTCTGGCAAGGTTACTATTCCCAATCCTAGTCCATGTGGGTAGTAAATCAAGCAAATTTTGGGAAAACGTAAAAAAAACCTCCCCAAAAAACACGTATTGACCATTTGTGTGTCGACAATTGTCATGTTGACCGTTTGAACCTGTCAAACGTTTGTACTTGTCAACCTTAAGTACGGTTGGCCTTTCAACCTTTGTACCTGTTGACCTAATGCATGTCAACAATATGGTATATGATATAGATATGATATAGATAGATAGTAAACATTGTCGCTCTATACCTTTGAAACAAAAGTGCCCTCTACCAAGAAATGCAACACACACCAGTATAGTGGCTGGTGCAGAGTGTGATGTATGTGCAGAGTGTGATGTATTATACACCGTGCGATGCTCCCGTCCCCTATGTGTGCGCTTGCTGTGCTACTAGTCATCATCATCGGGGTGCACTTGCACTTCCCTATACATGATGCCAATGATACGCCTGGAAGCAGCTTCGTTGACGCTCCCACAAAGCTTGGACCATGTGAGTACGCCCTGTTACAGCCAAGTTACGTCCATTTACTCATAAGTGGAGACACCAATGAAATGCTTAGGACTGGGCACCGCCTGTGTTTGTGTACTCGGCTCCAGAGTTATTGCTCTAATTACAGGAATGCTGATAGATATATGATTTACAGGCCCAGTGAATGTGGGGTAGAGTGGAATTAATATGCAAGTAAAGAAAATTAAATATATTTAAATTAAGAATTAAATATAATATTTGGGGGCCTATTTATTTTTTCATATTTATGGGATGTTTTTTGGGTGTACCCACAAATATTAATGAACCCCAGGGTTTAACATGAAGGTAACATGGCAGATATCTGCGATATTTGCTGCGGCCCCTCCATTTCTGCCCCTAAAGCAGCCACAGAGCTGCTATGCAGTCATAATGGGTTATCCGGGGTTGTTAGCAAACCAAAAAAGCACACTAATGGGCAAAACCATGTTGCACTGCAGATAGGGCATATGTAACATGTGCAGAGAGATTTAGATTTGGGTGGGTTATATTGTTTCTGTGCATGGTAAATACTAGATGCTTAATTTTTAAACTGCAATTTAGATTTCAGCCAAATCTAACTCTCTGTGCACATGTTATATCTGCCCCACCTGCAGCGCAACATGGTTTTGCCCATTAGTGTGCTTTTTTTTGGTTTGGCAACAAACCTGTATAAGGCCCATATTTACTAAGCTCAAGAATGCAAAGCATTCCAGATCTTGGAGCCGGTAGCTAAAGCCACCTGAAGATGGTGTTAGCCTATCGTAGTCTATGAGCTTCTATATCAGGGATTATTTTGTAGAATGATTCTCTGGATCCCTCTTCCAGACCGCTTACTGAATCATACCCCTTTTCCACTAGCTCCTTAAAACACGGGTAAATGCGCTGGGGCGCGCATTTACCCGTGTTTTTCCCTAGTGGAAAAGGGTCCCCCTGCAAATTCCCAGATCAAGTGATCCGGGAATCCTACCGGGGTAGCTTGCCGGGTTGAACACGTGTTCAACCCGGTAAGCTGTGTAGTGTGAACGGGAGCTGTGTCGACAACACGGCTCCCGTTCACAGTGTATGGGAGGTCGGCGCTGGGAGATCATGTGATCTCCCAGCGCTGGCCCTGCCGCGCCACTAGCAGCATCACCAACCCGGCAATATGCCGGGTTGGTGAGCACTGTGGGAAAGGGGGCTGTAGCACGGGTCGCAGCCGTGTCAGGTGACACGGCTGCCACCTGTGCTACAGTGGAAAAGGGGTATCAGATAGGCTCACACAGGACCAGAACAGATACAGGGGCAGATTTATTAAGCTCGGTGAAGTGATAAAGTGGAAGGTGATAAAGGACCAGCCAATCAGATCCTAAATACCATATCACAGGCTGGGTTTGAAAAATGACAGTTAGGAGCTGACTGGCTGGTTCTTTATCACCTTCCAATTTATCACTTCACTGAGCTTAATAAATCTGCCCCACAATCACAGTCATACTTTTTTGTGAACATAAGAGATGATGTGCATTTCTACAGTGTGATAATAGAGACAAATACTGGGTTTACATGTCACACTGGAAATATGAGACATTCAGAGAATAGATAATATAAGTTGTGCTCAGTTGCAACAGGAGGCTCATTTTGCACAGTAATAAAATAAGCAAGGAAAATGGAAATGTCAAGCTTTTGTCTGCTCTCTGGCTGAAGAGGAAATAATGACATGCCACGCTCACGTCTCTGGCACAGGACCCACTTAGGACTAGTTGAGACAGAGAGAAGCATGGAAATATGTGCGCAGAGTCTGATGTTGTGCACAGAACACTGGTCCTGGGTGAGACTTGTCCCCATTTCACCTTCCTTTCTGGGTCAAACTCAAACATTCCTAATGTTCTTTCACCACTTTCATTTCTGCCGCGTTTCATTATGTGCTGAAGAAAGAGACACCTGCCCTTTCATAATGTGATTATTTGGTCTTTTACAGTTATGATTATAATACTACACATTGAATGAGTGAAAAACATGCGCTGAATAGAAGGATTTCATAAAAAATAAAAAGAAGGAATACTTCAAGTTAAAACTTGAAGCAACGTTATAGAAAATATTTTAAATAACCCCTAAATATACTGGGGAAGAAAAAGTATTTTAAACCATCTCTACTCTTTGCTGGACTGAAAATAAAGTAATAAATCCAGGAATTTAGACATTTTAGAAGGGTGTCTCTTTTTTTCTTACTAATATCTATTTGTTAATAACAACATTTTTTTTATTTTGTTTTTTAACAGTACTCTACTAATGGTTGGTAACAATTTTGCAGACTCCCTGGAGATTGGGGGTAACAGGCTAATATATTAACCATCACTATGAATACCAGCAGTGTAACGGAAAACGCAGCAATTAATGGCTATTGGCCAGCCAAATTGTCACGTCACTGACCAGAGCGAGACAAAAGACAGATAATATTGTCAAGTAGCTATTTCTCACTTCATATCATGTGTTATTGTATCCAAATTGCACTGACAGCCTAAAACAATTTGCAAAAGTTAGTTGCTGCACAGTGCGCACAGCCAGCAGTCCCAGGTGCTAGTGGAAGTGTGGCCCAACACAGGGGCGTGACCAACTCGTTAAAACTCTGGCTTAAAATACTGTGGTTTGCAGTGGCGTGAGTCTGAGCCCCTCTAGGCCCCCAAGACGAGCCTGGGCTTGGGTAATCAATACCCTCTCAGCGTCATCTGTATGGCACTGACACTGGAAACAGCCATTGACTTGGTTCCCAAGATTTGGGACGTTAGGAGCTAATAAGAAAGGAGCACTTTGCACTTGAACAAACCAAGGGTTACAAATGCATTTATTTATTTATTTGCATGCTTGGACAGCTTTGTTTTTACACTGCAATTTATAATTAATATAGGACGCACCCCTCCCAACTATAAATCTCTTACACATTTCTCATCTGCCCCGTCTCCAGTGCAACATGGTTTTGCTAAGGTGCAATTTTGCTTCTTTATGTTCAGTTTTTTATTTGTATAAGCCCCTTAGTGCATAATGTATTATACAATTGTGGATAGGCCAATTTAAACATTTAGCTTATACAATACAGGCAAGTTTTGCATTAGTATCAGTTCTTTTGAATCTAAAAACAAATTCAAATAAATCAGCCATTTGAAAACCTTTTCTTATTGATCACATCACCTGGCACTTGACTTTTATACATTTATTGTGTGCCACAGTATACTGTGATGGCTTTCTGCTCACACACGCTACAAATGCTGCACATTCCACTGGATGCAGAGGGGTTGACAGTAGCTTGTAGCAAAACATTGTATAGTGTATTTATTGTACAGTGCGCACAGCGGGGCCTGCTGAGAGTCACACAAGTTGGTCGCATTGCATGCTCAGAAATCAGATCCCTGCTTGTATTTACATCTATGTGGCCTCGATGCCTCCGGCCATCCGCTTGTGAAAGTACCTGTCATCAGCAACAGCGCACATTAACACCTGCCTAGCCTTTATGCATGAAATCCGTGGGGAATCAGACAGGTCATCTGCAT
This sequence comes from Pseudophryne corroboree, assembly GCF_028390025.1. Lineage (NCBI taxonomy): Eukaryota > Metazoa > Chordata > Amphibia > Anura > Myobatrachidae > Pseudophryne > Pseudophryne corroboree. The sequence continues at coordinate 62,843,910 of NC_086455.1, forward strand.
ACACTCACCTGAGTAGCCTGCAATTCCATTTATAGCGACACAACATGCCCGCAGAATACTTAGCCTACCTGCTGACAACCAGTTGGCGTCCAGATGCACCCACTCTGCATGAGGAAAGGCAGCTAGCATGGACACAGCTCTGCATCAGTGCTAGTTGCTCAAAGCCGCATAGGCTTGGCTATGGAGGGCCAAAAATTGCAAGAGCCATCTGCAAAATGCATTTGCATGCAACTCTAAATCGCCGCTGAGCTTCATTTAGAGTTAAGCGGAAACACAGCTAGAGTTGTTGTACAGAGACTGCTGCATCAGGCTATCAGCCATAACATGTATCTGGTTGTCCAGGCAACAAAACGATACAAAAGAAACACACCGTACATTATAAGTGAAACAAGTTACCTAAATATTATTACAAAACAGCAACATTATATCACAAATACAAAAGAAATATATGTAATATCAAAAAAATATCACGATAAGCAGAATTGAGGTCATGACGACAGCCGGCTATTAGGGGATTTTCACAAGGTATAAATATATGCCCATGTTCATTGTAATTTGGGGGCAGATGTATTAACCCTGGTGAAAAAGTGAAAGGTTATAATGCACCAGCCATCAGCAACTGTCACGTTACAGGCTGGGTTTCAATAATCACAGTTAGGAGCTGACTGGCTAGTGTGTTATCCACTTTATCAATTCTCCAAACATAATACATCTGCCCTATTGTCTCTGAAGACAGGTATTGTATTGCCTGAAATGTTGGGATAAAGGTCACATTGTTTCAGTAGTTCAAGACTCTATCGCTTATTATATATACAGAGTGATAGAGAGTGAGAGAGAGAGAACAATTACACAAGTATAGTGAGAAAGGTGAAGACTTGTGATTTTCCCGGGACCAAAGTGTGGCTTGAATAGGTGCAACGTGGGTTGAACCCATGTTCAACATCCTGTGACAGTGTTTTAGTTTGAGTAAGAGTATTAGAGATAAATTTACTAAGAATCATGTTTGGTCCGAGGTAAATCACACTGGGCATTGCTGGGATAAGTGAGAGTTTTTCAAGATTAAACACTCAAATTTACTAAGAATTGTGTTTGATAGAATTGTGTTTTCCGTTGGTCTATGCAGTCGTGTTTAGTTGTGTTTAATAGTGTCCGTGTTTAGTCGTGTTGTGTCTGAATTTGTGTCGTATGCAGGGGAGGCTTGCTGGGACCTGTAGTCCCACTGCAAAGCACAATATACTTTGATTCTGACTTTTGCTGCTATTAACTCAGCACCCATTGCCCAGGGGTGTGGGGGATAGCCTTGGGCCACAGTCCAGGCCTTGAGTAGAATTGAGAGGGGAAACCCCTTTATTGGGGGGTCCCACTTCCTGAGGAATCTCCGACCCGGGCAGACTAGTTGGGGGAGGGGGGTAATTCTTTGACCCTCCCTGTCACACTCCATAGGCGGCGTTCACCGTGCTTACTGGCGTGCCTGCTGGTCTGTGTTGCGGCCTCCGCCTTCGGTGGTCCACGGGCTCCGGCGTCTGGCTGGCGCGGCTCCCGGCGGTTCCCCGGGGCAGGGCCGCCGCCGTGACACCCGGCATCACGTGGGCGGGGAGCAGGTGATGTCATCAGACTGTTCAGCTAATCCAGCGGAGGCGCGAGATTCAAAGTCAGACGCCGGGCAGAGCCTCGGCGCCTGAGTATCGTCTTTTCCCCTGACGTGGATGCCAGTGCTCTTGTTCCCGACGTATCTCTCTGCAGTCGTACCCCAGTGTCTCCGGCACTTCCAGGTGCCAGTTGCTGCACAGTTCAGCGTATACTGCGGCTGGTGTGTTTCTCTGCAATCCAGTCACCAGTGCTTCTTGGAGTCAGCGTGTGCTGCGGGCTAATCACCGCTCTCAAGTTCTACAAATCATCAGTGTCTTTAACCACCACTCTCAAGTTCTACAAATCATCAGTGTCTTTAACCACCGTTCTCAAGTTCTACAAATCATCAGTGTCTTTAACCACCGTTCTCAAGTTCTACAAATCATCAGTATCTTTAACCACCGCTCACAAGTGTTTCAAATCGTCAGAATCTTTAACCACCGTTCACCAGTTCTTCAAACACCAGTATCTTTAAAAACATCACTTACAAGTTCTTCAGTCATTATTATCTTGTACCAACACTCACAAGTACTTCTTTTCCTGGAATCCTCAGCATTGCTTACAAGTTCTCCTATAGGCCAGGACATTTCCCATACGTTCCTTCTCTGCTATGTGACATTGTGTTGCTCTCTTCCTGCAATAAAGTTCTTTAATATTTTCACCAAGCTTTACTGTCCGAGTCCTGTATGAGGAAGACCTATATTAAGCCATCCCTGTTCCGACCTAACTGTGGTTCCTCTCCCCTACCATTGGGAGAACCCCCGAGTTCACAACACCCCCAACCTAGGTCAGTGACAGTATACTCAGGCCTCATGGACCCGGGGGATCGGAGCCCAGAGGCAAGTACCATCCAGGACTTTATTTCTCGAGTACAAAGTCAGGAAGCAGCACAGGGCCAGGTGATGCATTATCTCCAGGAATTGTCTGGCCGGTTGGATCAAATTCAGACTTCTCTGGCTTCAGTAGTACCGGTCCCAGCTCCAGTACCTGCTCCAGTGGTTGTTTCTAGTAATGTTCCATCCTCCTCTGGAACCAGGTCACGCCTTCAGCTCCCTACTCCTTCTCGTTATAATGGGAATCCTAAGAATTGCCGTGGTTTTCTCAATCAGTGCGAGGTACACTTTGAACTTCTTTCACATAACTTCCCTACTGATCGGTCTAAGGTGGCATACTTTATTTCTTTGCTCGAGGGTTCAGCGTTGGATTGGGTGTCTCCGTTATGGGAGCGATCTGATCCATTGGTTTCTCGTTACACCAATTTCATTGCGTCATTCCGGAGGATCTTTGATGAGCTAGGCAGGACCACTGCTGCCTCTGCAGACTTGCTTCGTGTCCGACAAGGCTCTCGTTCAGTGGGACAGTATGTGATTAATTTTCAGACCATAGCCTCAGAACTGCGTTGGAATAATGATGCCCTTCGGGCTGCCTTTTGGAACGGGCTCTCCGATTGTCTAAAGGACGAGTTGGTCACTAGAGATTTGCCGGATTCTTTGGAACAGTTGATCTCGCTCTGTGTAAAGGTGGATCTTCGCATGCAGGAACGAGGTGGCGAACGTAGTCGGTCAGATCAATCAAGGGTTCGATCTTTTCCTCTAAGCAAACGGTTATTCCACGTCCTGATGAACCCATGCAGATTAATCGATCTCGGCTGTCCCCAGAGGAAAGTCAGCGTCGTCGTGAAGGTAGACTTTGCCTCTACTGTGGAGCCGCGGATCATTTTCTCAAGTTTTGCAAGTCTCGTCCGGGAAACTGGCAGTCCTAGCTTGTTCCGGAAGAGTCGAGCTAGGGGTTTCTTCTAAACCTTCTCCGTCAGTGGACTGTTTACTCTCCGTGTCTCTGTTCTCCGAGTCAATAGCCAAACCCGTTAAGGCTCTGCTGGACTCTGGGGCTGCAGGAAATTTTATTTCCCTTTCCTGTGCTCAGAATCTGGGTTTTCAGCTACGGTCGGTCAAACGACCTATTACGTTGACTGCTATCAATGGTACCCAAATTTCTAACGGTTTGATTTCAAGTTGTACAGTACCAATCAAACTGCAAGTGGGAGCTCTGCATCAAGAACATCTGGAGTTCCTAGTGATTCGGGAAATGCCCCACGATCTGGTTCTTGGCCTTCCTTGGCTTAAACTTCACAACCCTCACGTCGACTCGAGTTCGACACAAATAACATCTTGGAGTCCTTTTTGTCATTCAAATTGTCTCACCCCTGTCTATCCGCTCCGTGTATCTTCCAAGTCAGATGAAGGGCTCATTCCGGAGGCCTATCGGGAGTTTTCTGACGTGTTCTCGGAGCAAGCGGCCGATCTGCTACCACCGCATAGACCCTGGAACTGTCCCATTGAGCTCATTCCGGGGAAAATGCCACCTCGGGGTCGCACTTATCCCTTATCATTACTCGAGACCCAAGCTATGTCAGACTATATCAAGTCTAATCTGCAGAAAGGATTCATCCGGCCCTCTACCTCCCCGGCGGGGGCGGGTTTCTTTTTTGTGAAGAAGAAGGACGGAGGGCTAAGACCATGTATGGACTATCGTGGTCTAAAGGAAGTCACCATTAAAAATAAGTATCCTTTGGCGCTCATTACGGAGCTCTTTGATAGAGTTCGCGGAGCCCGACTTTTCACCAAACTTGATTCAAGGGGAGCTTATAATTTGATACGTATCCGACAGGGAGACGAATGGAAGACGGCCTTCAATACCAGGGACGGGCATTACGAGTACCTGGTAATGCCGTTTGGCCTCAGCAACGCTCCTGCCGTCTTCCAGGGATTCATTAACGAAGTCTTTCGGGATATGCTATACCTAAGTGTCGTGGTATATTTGGATGACATTCTGATATTTTCTAAAAATCTCCCAGAGCACAGAATACAGGTCAAAGAGGTACTTCTTCGATTACCAGAGAATCATCTTTATGGCAAGATTTCCAAATGTACCTTTGAGGTTTCTTCTATTCCATTTCTTGGTTACATCATTTCGGGCACGGAGCTTCGTATGGATCCAGAGAAACTCACTGCCATCCGGGACTGGACTCAGCCTCTTTCTTTGAAAGCAGTACAACGATTTCTGGGCTTTTCAAATTACTAATGGAAATTCATAAAGGTATTCTCTACCATCGTGGCACCTATTACTGCCCTAACCAAGAAGGGTTCTGACCCAAGTCATTGGTCCTCCGAAGCTATAGCAGCGTTCGCTCAGTTAAAGGCAGCCATTATGTCCGCTCCAGTACTTCAGCAACCAGATTTTTCAAAACCATTCTTTTTGGAGGTTGATGCTTCCACGGTAGGCATAGGTGCCGTGCTTTCGCAGTACGCTCCAGATGGGAAGTTACATCCATGTGGTTTCCATTCTCGCAAATTCTCTCCTGCGGAACAGAATTACACCATTGGAGACAAAGAACTTTTGGCAATAAAATCTGCCTTGGAGGAATGGAGATATCTTTTGGAAGGTGCTAAACACCTAATTACAATTTTCACTGATCATAAGAATTTGCTGTACCTCAAGACAGCCCAGTGCTTGAATCTCCGTCAAGCTAGATGGGCGCTCTTCTTTACTCGGTTTTCGTTTGTCATTAAGTACCGGGCTGGGACTTTTAACACCAAGGCTGATGCTTTATCCCGTTCCTTAACAGCTTCGGATGAGGAGAATTCCGTTGAGAAGGCTTTGATTCTCAGTCCAGTTTCTATGTCGGCGGCTCCCACCGCTCTGGGTCCTCCTCCTGGGAGAATGTCTGTGCCAGCTAAATTTCGACCAAGGTTGTTGCAGTGGGCTCATATTTCCAAGTTTTCCGGTCATCCTGGAGTTCAAAAGATGTGGGAGTTTCTACGAAGGTCTTACTGGTGGGACACTATGAAGAAGGATATTCAAGATTATGTCAACTCATGTCCTCAGTGTGCTCAGCACAAAATTCCTCGTTTGCCTCCTGCGGGGTTGTTGCATCCACTGTCCATTCCTCAGAGGCCTTGGACCCATATCTCTATGGACTTTGTCACTGAATTGCCCCTCTCCAAGGGTCACAATACTGTCTGGGTAAAAACTTTTCTCCGTGTTTATCTCTCTCCCTCGCAAGATGATTGGGTGGAACTGTTGCCATGGGCCGAGTTTGCCCATAATCATCTGTACCACTCTTCGACTGGTGAGTCCCCATTTTTCATTAATTATGGGTTCCATCCTCAAGTTCCTGAATTACCCATTTGTCCTCCGGAGGATGTTCCTGCTGCAGCGTCTACTCTTCGGCACTTCAGTCAAATTTGGAGTCGAGTTCATGCTAATCTCAAGAGAGTCTCCAGCCGCTATAAGTTCTTTGCGGATAGGAAGCGACGAGCAGCTCCCCAATACAAGGTTGGTGACAGGGTATGGCTTTCCACCCGCAACCTCCGGTTAAGAGTGCCCACTATGAAGTTCGCCCCAAAGTTTATTGGTCCTTACCCCGTGTTACAAGTCCTGAATCCGGTTGTCTGCAAATTGGGATTGCCTTCCCACCTCCGGATACCAAACTCCTTTCATGTTTCTCTCCTTCGCCCCCTTATTTTAAACCAGTTCCATTTAAAGTCCCCGAGGCCAACCTCTGCAGAGTCTGAAGCTGGAACGGACTTTGAAATCAAAGCTATTCTTGACTCTCGTTATCTTCACAAGAATTTACAGTATTTAGTGGAGTGGAAAGGTTTTGGCCCCGAGGAGAGGAGCTGGGCCAAGGCTACTGAAGTTATGGCTCCCCGACTGGTGCGGATTTTCCATTCCAGACATCCAACAAAACCTGGAAAGTGTCCGGGGGCCACTCCTGGAGGAGGGGGTACTGTCACACGCCATAGGCGGCATTCACCGCGCTTACCCCTGCGTGCCTGCTGGTCTGTGTTGCGGCCTCCGCCTTCGGTGGTCCACTGGCTCTGGCGTCTGGCTGGCGCGGCTCCCGGCGGTTCCCCGGGGCAGGGGCGCCGCCATGACACCCGGCATCACGTGGGCGGGGAGCAGGTGACGTAATCAGACTGTTCCGCCAATCCAGCGGAGGCGCGAGATTCAAAGTCAGACGCCGGGCAGAGCCTCGGCGCCTGAGTATCGTCTTTTCCCCTGACGTGGATGCCAGTGCTCTTGTTCCCGACGTATCTCTCTGCAGTCGTACCCCAGTGTCTCCGGCACTTCCAGGTGCCAGTTGCTGCACAGTTCAGCGTATACTGCGGCTGGTGTGTTTCTCTGCAATCCAGTCACCAGTGCTTCTTGGAGTCAGCGTGTGCTGCGGGCTAATCACCGCTCTCAAGTTCTACAAATCATCAGTGTCTTTAATCACCGCTCTCAAGTTCTACAAATCATCAGTGTCTTTAACCACCGCTCTCAAGTTCTACAAATCATCAGTGTCTTTAATCACCGCTCTCAAGTCATACAAATCATCAGTGTCTTTAACCACCGTTCTCAAGTTCTACAAATCATCAGTGTCTTTAACCACCGTTCTCAAGTTCTACAAATCATCAGTGTCTTTAACCACCGTTCTCAAGTTCTACAAATCATCAGTGTCTTTAACCACCGCTCACAAGTGTTTCAAATCGTCAGAGTCTTTAACCACCGTTTACCAGTTCTTCAAATCACCAGTATCTTTAAAAACATCACTTACAAGTTCTTCAGTCATTATTATCTTGTACCAACACTCACAAGTACTTCTTTTCCTGGAATCCTCAGCATTGCTTACAAGTTCTCCTATAGGCCTGGACATTTCCCATACGTTCCTTCTCTGCTATGTGACATTGTGTTGCTCTCTCCCTGCAATAAAGTTCTTTAATATTTTCACCAAGCTTTACTGTCCGAGTCCTGTATGAGGAAGACCTATATTAAGCCATCCCTGTTCCGACCTAACTGTGGTTCCTCTCCCCTACCATTGGAAGAACCCCCGAGTTCACAACACCCCCAACCTAGGTCTGTGACACTCCCCCATTATCATACTTGCCTACTTTTGAAAACTAGTTTCAGGGAAGTTGTAGGTGTTTTGAAAAAGCAGCAGTTCAGCTGTGAAACGCGTCAGGTGTATGCTTCTTTGCCACCTCAATCTACCATCACACTCATCATTGCCTGAACCACTGTGGACCCTGCAATATCAACACTGGACAATATCCGCTGATTAAGGATCGGACTTTCTCCATAACCACGCACTACTGGTGAGGACTTTCCTGTTTTTTTGCAATATGAAATTGGAATTGACAATCCTCCAGCGTTGGAATTTTTAACACCGGTCTAAGGACTGTGCTATAGCCCCAGGAGAATTGACACTCAGTTATGCAGTTTTAAGGTCCTATGGAAAAAATTGGAACAGGCAAGATATGATAAAATCTTATGGTGACTAGAGGCTTATATGTTGCAGTGTAACATTTATGACTGAAGTTTAATTCTAATTTTAAACGTTGTCATTTATATGAATTTTATTAAAAACATTGATATTAAGACAATCCATCTCACCTAGCGCTGCCTTATTGTTGTTAAGTTGTAGGTGTTAACAGAATGCACCATGCGAATTTGAGGGGGTGTGTCATGTTCAGCCCAAAGGGCGTGTCTAGCTCCACCTATAGGCATATCTATTGCCACTCAGGAGTGTGTCCTGTAATATACTATCCCATTAAATAAACATACTGCCCCCTGGAATAAATATACTACTGCTTTACATAATATTCTGCTTTTGTTGATGTTTACTAATGAGGGATGCAAGACAATTGGCTCGATTCAATTGACTGCGATGTTAATAGCACTGGGAAGGAGGTCCCAGCGCTATTCAATTCAGTTTGATGGTAAGATGCAGAATGCCCGTTCTCCCGGACTAAACACAGCTGTTTTGTTGTGAGACTTATGTGCCTGGCGCTATGCTGTTTCCGCCACGCTGGGTGCAGAAATCAGCATCGCGCTGGCACTTTTGTCGGATTTCTGCTCGCACCCCTGCGGGGGTGCAAGAAGAAATCCTGTTGTAAGCTGTCACTGCGCACTGAATCGAATAGCGCTGGGACCTCCTTCCCAGCACTATTAACATTGCAATCAATTGAATCAAGCCCATTGTATATGAACAGCTTGTTCATCACTATCAATCTGCCCCTCCACTTTAGAATGTAAGCTCTCACGAGCAGGGCCCTCTCCCCTCATGTGTCTTTTTATGTCTTACTAAGACTATCTTCTACTACCTACAAGGCTACAACGGCACCTAAACCTTGGTTTCGGCCACACTGATGCTTATTTCGGTGTCATGACCGCTGATGCAGAAATGTTTATACACCATGTACTTGTCCAGCATTGTCTTGTACTTAGGGTTACCACCTCATGCCTTTAATTCTGGACACATATTAATTACAAAGTGGGATTGTATCTACACACACAATTTTATTATACCAGATTAGGAACTATATACAGCTCCGAAAAATGACCCCTATTGCATTTAGGTATTCACCATTATTTGTGGGGGTGCTATCGACTACAGCTAATATTAATCAACAGGAGAAAAAGAAAAGAGGACTGTATTGTCGATGCACAAAAAGAAGGGTGACCTAATTATCACAACCTTCTGAGAAAAATTCCTAAAATGTAACTTTTTATTGGTGTCGAATTAAAATAGTGTGACGATAACTAACACACAAACTACGAGTATAGACGAAACATAGAGGTTAAAATCAAGACATATACAACATATACCACAGGTGCAATGAAATAATAAATGTGATTAAAGATTAAAATATGTGTCCGCGTGTCTGTTCTTATGTCCAATTATGTAGTAAGGCTCACAATCTTCACTCAGTCTGATAATCGTTGTCAGCAGTTGGTCTCCATATATTCACATGACCATTAGTCAGTATCTACAATGTCCGGTGCCAGCAATGTCAGGTGCCAGCAATCATACATTAGGAGAAAAGTCCAGAAGCAGAGCATTGTGTCCCTCCTGGAGAGGGTCATGTTGGGAGGTATGGAATAATGTTACTAGCCAGTGTATTTACAGAACATGGTCAGCAGAGGTCCCCACTAATCATTCCATGAGCTGCAGCATTCAGTATTTGTGCATACCTCCCAACTTTACTGTTCTGTGGAGTGGGACACTTGCGCGGCGAAGCCGCGCGCGCTCTCGGATAAGGGGCGTGGCCTATGAAAAGGGGGCGTGGCTTCGCGAGAGGACCCACGATCGCGAGCCACGCCCCCGTTTTCGTCACTGAGGGGGCATGCCCAGCGCTCTGTGAGCCGCTGGCATGCTCCCTCTCCCTCTGACTCCACTGAATAGACGCTGTGCGCATGCGCACAGCGTCTACTCACCGCTGCTCTGCTAAGCAGAGCAGCGATTGACAGAGCCTCCCAACTGACCCCCCCACCGCGGGACACTGCGGCCCGCGGGTGGGACAGCGGGACAGTCCCCAAAAAACGGGACTGTCCCGCGAAAATCGGGACAGTTGGGAGGTATGATTTGTGTGATTCCCAGTGCAGGGGAGTACCAGTATTGTTGAAGATTTGCGGGCAAAGTGAAGTAACATAATTTAATTTAAAAATCCCCTTGGACCCTTTACGCTTTCTGTCTGTGCACAGCAGCATGTGACTGGCTAGGCAGCTCCTTCACATTGTACTGTGTGATTGGATCAATTACATAGTTGCCTACTCTCTCGCATTCTGCAGGAGACTCCCTGAAATAGTAGCAATCCATACCTCCCAACTTTGGTGGCCGTCAAGGAGGGACATTGGCGCGTCGTAGCTGCGCCCGCCTTAAAAGGGGTGTGGCCTCTGGAAAGGGGCGTGGCTTCACGGGAGTGCCCGCGATCGCGAGCCACGCCCCCGGTTTTTGCCACTTTGGGGGCATGCCCAGCGCTCTGTGAGCTGCAGGCATGCCCCCTCTCCCTCTGCCTCTAGTTAATAGACGCTGTGCACATGCGCACAGCGTCTATTCAACTGCCCCCACCGCGGGACACTGTGGCCCATGGGTGGGACAGTGGGACAGTCCAAAAAAAACGTGACTGTCCCGCGAAAATCGGGACAGTTGGGAGGTATGGCAATCTCCCTGACTCCCTGAATACTAATAGTCCATCAATCTCCCTGATTACACCTTATCCCCATTATGCAGCTATTACATTCTTGGGGGAAAAGAGAAATCAGAGATACATACATTTAAATGGGATCATCAGTGCCATTTTCCTGCTTTGGTTATAAGGCACAATGATCCCTATGGCTACATGCATTTTAAATAAGGTTTCTCGTGGCCACTTACAGTATATGGAACCTTTTGTAAAACACAATACACGAATAAATACTGAAAGATATCAGTGTTTTTTCTTCAGCAAGTAGGTCTTACTAACTTTGGGGCTCATTTACATTTGGATGTAAGTAATTTTTATGAAATCTCTCAGCTGTAGCAGTACGCGCCCGTGCTGATAGGTGTTACTTTCACATCTCCCTGAAATGCTTTTTCAAAAGTAGGTAAGTATGATCAATTATCAATCAATACATATTTTTCTTACTTTTCCTTAAAGTTGCATTATGTATGCGTGAGGGCACTATTTCAATGTCAGTGCTGTCAGTTCAGTGTCAGTGCACAATGTCTATGGTAGCCCAGCCCTCATGTGTGTACACTATGATGCAGACATATTTATTAACTTACATTTTGGCACGCCATGGGGGAGAAGAGGCCATCACTGCTGCTGCTGATGGATGCTGCCTCGCCACTATCACCGTCGAGCACACTAGTCGCCGGGCGCCATAGTCTCTGCTCACCTCAGAGTAGCCCTCTGAGAGTACAGGACGGCTACGGCAGTCCTAACACCGCATGGGCGAGTTTTAAATAAAGTGACGTCGCGCGTCATGACGCTAAAACGTCTTCCGTGTAGGCCCAGCCCCCGCATTTCCGGACTTGCGCATGCGCAGTCCGAATATTCATGCGGGAGAGGAGGGGGGGATTCAGCGCCCGCAAAAACCAGGATGGTGAGCAATGTTTGCGGGGGCGGAACAGGGAATATGGGGGTGTCAGCAGTGTTTTTGGGGCGACTGCATGTTGTCCCATTGAAAAAATGGCAGCGTTACTCCTGCCGTCGCAGCCAGACTGCGCCTGCAGGAGGCTTCCCTAGTTTCTGCTACCACGCACTAGTTGCAGTGCGATCGAAATTAGAGCATGGTCGCAGTTGGTGGGCGGCGGGTAGCTCGCTGATCAGCCCCCAGCATGCTAAAGAATGGATTGCAAATTCTGCTTTTTTTGGCAATCTGTACTGAATAGGGTCCATATTCTACTACATAAAAAACCCTTAGGCTGGCTTTTATTACTAAAGGTGCATACACACTGTGCGATATTTTAGTCAATGGCCCTCATTCCGAGTTGATCGGTCGCAAGGCGAATTTAGCAGAGTTACACACGCTAAGCCGCCGCCTACTGGGAGTGTATCTTAGCATCTTAAAATTGCGACCGATGTATTCGCAATATTGCGATCACAAACTACTTAGCAGTTTTAGAGTAGCTTCAGACTTACTCTGCCTGTGCGATCAGTTCAGTGCTTTTCGTTCCTGGTTTGACGTCACAAACACACCCAGCGTTCGCCCAACCACTCCCCCGTTTCTCCGGCCACTCCTGCGTTTTTTCCGGAAACGGTAGCGTTTTCAGCCACACGCCCATAAAACGCCGTGTTTCCGCCCAGTAACACCCATTTCCTGTCAAACACATTACGATCGCCGGAGCGATGAAAAAGCCGTGAGTAAAAATACTTTCTTCATAGCAAAGATACTTGGCGCAGTCGCAGTGCGAATATTGCGCATGCGCACTAAGCGGAATTTCACTGCGATGCGATGAAAAATACCGAGCGAACGACTCGGAATGAGGGCCAATATTGCTAATTTTCCCTCTTCTGAGTGACATTGTATATTGTATATATATATATATGGATATTGTATATTTATGCTGCAAACGACGGTCGATGCACGTTCCCGGACGACCCCCTCTGTCGGCCGTGACGTCACTGAGCGATATCGTTTGGAGTATCATTCTGTGTGCACGCATTATGGGGGTCATTCCGAGTTGTTCGCTCGCAAGCTGCTTTTAGCAGCTTTGCACACGCTAAGCCGCCGCCTACTGGGAGTGAATCTTAGCTTATCAAAATTGCGAACGAAAGATTCGCAATATTGCGAAAAGACTTCTCTGTGCAGTTTCTGAGTAGCTCGAGACTTACTCTGCCGATGCGATCAGTTCAGTGCTTGTCGTTCCTGGTTTGACGTCACAAACACACCCAGCGTTCGCCTAGACACTCCTCCGTTTCTCCAGCCACTCCCGCGTTTTTCCCAGAAACGGTAGCGTTTTTTCACACACACCCATAAAACGTCCAGTTTCCGCCCAGAAACACCCACTTCCTGTCAATCACATTACGATCACCAGAACGAAGAAAAAACCTCGTAATGCCGTGAGTAAAATACCTAACTGCATAGCAAATTTACTTGGCGCAGTCGCACTGCGGACATTGCGCATGCGCATTAGCAACTAATCGCTCCGTTGCGAGAAAAAAATAACGAGCGAACAACTCGGAATGACCCCCTATGTTGGGCGCCCGGGAGAGAAGGAAACACACTGTGCGATATCATTTACGGAGTGTATGTCACAGTGTGTACCCACCTTAACAGCTTTGAGGCTTGCCCCGGCACTCCCTTCTCCCTATTTTCCTGCTGTCACTGTGTACACAATTAGTTTTTCTTTTGTAATATCAGAAACATATTCTGCACTGCTATACAAAATTTCATTTCTGTCTTGTGACACAAAACTAGGGCCCTCATTCAGGTTGAGGCGTAAATGTCCGAAAATCGCAAACGGGTGATTTTTGTGCATTTGCAAATACACAGCGGATGCACAGTACAGCAGTGGGCGGTGGTGATGCAATGTTATGGGGGAGTGACCCGGACAATGCAGGCGTGTCCGGACTGTTTTAGGGGGAGGATGAAGTTTAAAAGACAGTGTGGACCTGCTGAACATGCCCAGTGGTAGCAGCTTCTACTAATTTTGTTGAGTGTGTTTGGATCTGATCCCTCAATCAGAGCACTGGATCAGAGAGTTGCTGCCAGGGAGACAGGAGCCTTACCATGAGGTGGGAGAATGTGTGCTTAGAAAATGCCATTCTGTCTCCTACTGGTTCTATTAAGTTTGTGTTTTTATTTATCATGGGATGTTTAACCTTTTCCTGACCACTTATGTTATTTATATTACTTAAATATGTTTTATAAAGCCTATACTATAGATCATCTATAGTGTTAATTATTAATACTGTAATGTGTATAAATATGTTCAAGGTCTGTAGACATGGCCGGACTGGCCATCTGGCACTTCTGGCACATGCCAGAAGGGCCGATGGGCAGGTAGGCCGACCCGGTCATTCAGAGAGCCGGGAAGGCCGCGCGCAACGCAGCCTCCGGCTCTCTGGTTCCATGGTCTCCGTGGAAATGGGGGCGTGCCACGAGTCCATGCCCCCGGACTCATGGCGCGCCCCCGCCCCCAGCAACCCGGTTACCATGGTAATGGGGCGTGTCATGAGTCCACGCCCCCATGACACGCGGCATGCCCCCTTACGTTGTGCAGCGCGCCCCGCGTGACGCGTGCGCCTTCACAGATGCCAGGGCCGAAATAAGGCCCCAGTCCATCGCTGTCTGTAGAGGTTCTTCTACAGCTCCACCAGTCTCCCACACCTGCTCCATTGTTCAGTAGAGTGGGAGACTGTGGATTTCATTTGGTAATACCCCTATAGAAATCCAGTGTTTGCCGCTGTGGGCTAGAAATGTCCCCCTTTCCATACATTTTTCTATAATGCAACATGGCCACACCCCCTTGTATTACCCAGGCCCATAGAATGTCTCAATGGCTCTGCATGCACTAGATTTCATATACAAGTTTTGTAAGAAATCCTTACTCTAAATATAGGTGCAATATATATTCCAGGTTCTGTCTTTTTCACATGAGAAATAATGACTGTAAACAGCTTCAAAAGAAAACAGAAAATCAAAACAAGATTCTTGAAGCTACAGCAGAGAAACGACATTCCATGCGTCTGGCTCTGACTGTACCTGACTATAAAGGTTATAAATGCTGACATTTGTAAGGTTCTGTGATATAACCTATGAGAAGGGTGTGAGGGTTAAGCTCATACAAACTGAGTATATTACTAGGTCATTTGATTAAGTGATTTAAAATTTTGCCCACTGTAGAGTGACGACCCCAAGGAGGGTGTATTTTTTTATTTTTTTTGGACCAGGGCATCTGATTGTTCAGGGCAAATACTGTAAGTTTTTTCCACAATGGGTCTAACCTGTGCCATGTTTCTAGGGAAACAGTTTCAGGAACCCTGAGGGGAGGGGGTAGAGTTGTGGGTGGGGCTACGCAGGTGTGGAACATCAAAGGGAGTGCAATCCAGTTTTATTTATTTATTTTTATTTTGTCAAAGTTTGGGATGCGAGGGTGGCTGTTAATATAATATGTCTACCACATCATATGTAAAACTATACAAACACAGAAAGCTGTTGTAAATTCACACACATGCCCACCAGAGGCGTAACTAGGGTTTTTGGAGCCCAGGGCAAGATGGAAAATGGTGCCCCCCCTCCCCCCCCAAAACAAAACAAAACAAAAAAACACACCAAAAGAAGCATGTGCGTGCGCCGAAAAAATGGGCGTGGCCACACACCAGAAGCGGTGTGGTCACTGAAAATGTCCCACAGTGCCAGTTACATTGCCCCACAGTGCCAGTTACATGCCCCACAGTGCCATATACAATGCCCCACAGTGCCAGTTACATGCCCCACAGTGCCATATACAATGCCCCACAGTGCCAGATACATGCCCCACAGTGCCAGATACATGCCCCACAGTGCCATTTACAATGCCCCACAGTGCCAGATACATGCCCCACAGTGCCAGTTACAATGCCCCACAGTGCCAGATACATGCCCCACAGTGCCAGTTACAATGCCCCACAGTGCCAGATACATGCCCCACAGTGCCAGTTACAATGCCCCAGAGTGCCAGATACATGCCCAACAGTGCCAGTTACAATGCCCCAGAGTGCCAGATACAATGCCCCACAGTGCCAGACACATGCCCCACAGTGCCAGATACAATGCCCCACAGTGCCAGTTACAACGCCCCACAGTGCCCGATACAACGCCCCACAGTGCCAGTTACAATGCCCCACAGTGCCAGATACATGCCCCACAGTGCCAGTTACAATGCCCCACAGTGCCAGTTACAATGCCCCACAGTGCCAGATACAATGCCCCACAGTGCCAGTTACAATGCCCCACAGTGCCAGATACATGCCCCACAGTGCCAGATACAATGCCCCACAGTGCCAGTTACAATGCCCCACAGTACCAGTTACAATGCCCCACAGTGACAGATACATGCCCCACAGTGCCAGTTACAATGCCCCCACAGTGCCAGATACATGCCCAACAGTGCCAGTTACAATGCCCCACAGTGCCAGATACATGCCCCACAGTGCCAGTTACAATGCCCCACAGTGCTAGATACATGCCCCACAGTGCCAGATATATGCTCCACAGTTCCAGTTACACAAGACCCCCCCCCCCCCCCCCCCCGTCAGTCACTCACCACTGCGGCGCCGCACTATCACTCTGCTATGTGAGGGGAGGAGAGCGCAGCGCCTCTCCTGCCCCTCACCGCTCCAGGTCTCCGGCGGCGGCTGTGTGGCGCTGGTTCGCTAGCCAATCAGAGCTCGCGGACCGGCAGCCAATCAGGAGCCGGTCCGCAAGCTCTGATTGGCTAACGCCGCCGGAGACCGGACACACGCAGCACTGCTGCCAGCGCTGCTAGTGCTGGCAGCGGCGGTGAGGGGAGGGAGAGACGCTGCGCTCTCCTCCCCTCACAATTCGGCGTGACGGGGGCGAGTGGGGCACGATGCCCTGGCGCCCCCCTCTCCTGGGCCTGCCAAGGCGCCCAGGGCACGTGCCCCACTTGCCCTACCCTAGTTACGCCTCTGATGCCCACAGAATACCAGAATCCATACTAAATATATAAGAAATGGCAGATGTATGTTACATATATAAGAAAAGCAGGATCCATACTAACTGAAAAGGTATCCACATAAAACACATTTTGAAGAGGCCCCTAATGCTTTTAGAAAGATGGAAAAATAAGATTTTAATTACCTACCGGTAAATCCTTTTCTCTTAGTCCGTAGGGGATACTGGGAATCCATTTAGTACCGTGGGGTATAGACGGGTCCACTAGGAGCCACGGGCACTTTAAGAATTTGATAGTGTGGCCTGGCTCCTCCCTCTATGCCCCTCCTACCAGACTCAGTCTAGGAAACTGTGCCCGAGGAGACGGACATACTTTGAGAGAAGGATAGATAAGGAAAGTGGTGAGATTACGAACCAGCACACACAGAACAAGAGGAAATCCATGCTAACCAAACTTGAAAACCGGAACAGCAACAGCTGAACCAAACAACAAGGAACCATGCAGGAAGAACGAAGCACCGGGCGGGCGCCCAGTATCCTCTACGGCAGTGGTGGGCAAATATTTCAGATGGGGGGTCACTTAACACTTTCCAGTGAGAATTTGAGGGACGCACACACAATATCTTGTATAAACAATACCTATCACTAAAAATGCAGTAAGATTTGATACATCGGTACCATTGTCACAAATTGGGTTGTCACACAGATTCTTAGTGCCTCTGAAGACGCACAGGCTGAGCTGCTCTCCTGGGATACAGAGGGCTCTCCAGTAAGTAAGATCAGAACAGATAATGTATGCACGCCCAGAAAATGCCATATGAACGGCCATTACAACCCCGCGTTTGGCCGACCACTCCCCGATATCACGCAAAGCACTGTCTTTCTGTAACTCACTTTGCAACAAATCCCTTGTTGTGACTGACAATTGCAGTTCACTCGTTGCTCATGCACGGAAGCACGATGTATACATATAGGACTTTCCACAAGCAGCACTCACAGGATATTAGAACCACTAATACCTAAGGCATACTGTAAATGCCCTTTATTAGCGATTGTCCCTGAGGAAAATCGGTATTAAAGGGCAATGGAAACGTTGGAATTTGCAGTATGACATAGGTATTTTATGCCATAAGTTTTAATACCACTAAACAAGGTCTGTGTGTGTGTGTGTGTGTGTGTGTGTGTGTGTGTGTGTGTGTGTGTGTATATATATATATATATA
Source organism: Pseudophryne corroboree (assembly GCF_028390025.1). NCBI lineage: Eukaryota > Metazoa > Chordata > Amphibia > Anura > Myobatrachidae > Pseudophryne > Pseudophryne corroboree. The sequence goes on from NC_086455.1 coordinate 62,861,689, forward strand.
TATATTGTCAAAGTCGAAAAATATTGTAAATGCATACACCATGTACTAACCCCATACACATGCCCGCTGCGCGTGCACTTATTCTGCCGTGCGTGCACATATCCGCAATTTGCGTAGGATCGCTCCTGCGATTATGCGCGTGGTATGGGTATTTACGGCGGAGTTTGTGAGCGCATAGAGGGTTATCAGAACATTACATATTTAACCCAAATAGTGCACATTGTACACATAGCCCCTGCACCACATCAGCAAGTATCAACAGTTTAAATGATTCCAGGACTAAGGGATTCGCCTTTGCATGATAGAAGGGGACAGACAAAAGTTATAAGGTGATGTCTAGTATCCAGCTGTAGGGTATTTTAAGGGTAACAATCCGGTGTTGGTTAGAGAAAGATCGTATGTTCCTGCGTATAGTTATGTGCAAAAGTAGAATATAGATATTAACTGTATTTACTGTATATTATGTATGCGGCGGGAATCCAGAGGAGACCACCCACAAGAGCAGTTGGGGAAAGACATCGCCCACCTTTTCAAATCAACCTATGACCTCTCCTGTAATGTAAAGATGCACCTCTGTGTCCAATGAACAAAGGGATTACAGTGACCATTGTATTGTATATGAAAGTTGTGTATAAAAAGCCTGTTGTTGCCTGGCCGGTCAGAAGACTCTGAATGCTTTCTACCTGACAAGCGGAGGACCGGCCGGGTTGCGCAAGCGAACATTCTTACGTATGTACATTGACTGTAGCCATTATTCTGTTTAGATTTATCTTGTAAGCCTGTAGTGTATAATTTGTACTGTTTTACCTTTTGAAATAATCCACTGTGGCCTTAGAACCCTGTGGTTCAACTACATATCGGTGTTGTGTCCTCATTTCCCTGCTAGGGTTTAAAGCGTATTTAACTGTATAAGGTTTAAGTGTATTGATAAGGTGTGTACGCACTGCGGGTACTTTATACCGTCAGCGCTACTTAAGGTTTAAGGTATAACATCGTTGCAGTGCTTTGCTGCATAAAGGTTTAAAGTGTAACCATATCATTGCATTGTATCACTAATAAGGTTTAAAGGTTATCAGTTGAGTGTGCGCGCGCTGTGTGTACTTTGTACCTCCAGCGCGGCATTGGTACGTTAAGTACGTACCACGTACGGGACTCTGTACGCAAATAGCGTACAAAGTGCGTAGCGCGTGTATTCAGTCTAGCGGCCATAGCGGCTCCACGGTAAAAGTGTATCTAGAGGTATAGCTTTATGGTTTAAGATAATATCGACATTATCAATATATATATATATATATATATATACAGGTTGAGTATCCCTTATCCAAAATGCTTGGGACCAGAGGTATTTTGGATATCGGATTTTTCCGTATTTTGGAATAATTGCATACCATAATGAGATATCATGGTTATGGGACCTAAATCTAAGCACAGAATGCATTTATGTTACATATACACCTTATACACACAGCCTGAAGGTAATTTTAGCAAATATTTTTTATAACATTGTGCATTAAACAAAGTGTGTCTACATTCACACAATTCATTTATGTTTCATATACACCTTATATACACAGCCTGAAGGTCATTTAATACAATATTATTAATAACTTTGTGTATTAAACAAAGTTTGTGTACATTAAGCCATCAAAAAACAAAGGTTTCACGATCTCACTCTCACTCAAAAAAGTCCGTATTTCGGAATATTCCGTATTTCGGAATATTTGGATATGGGATACTCAACCTGTATATATATATATATATAAACACACTAGATATATATTTTATGTGTATATATATATATAGATATATATATATATAGATATATACACTGCTCAAAAAAATAAATGGAACACTAAAATAACACATCCTAGATCTGAATGAATTAAATATTCTTATTAAATACTTTGTTCTTTACATAGTTGAATGTGCTGACAACAAAATCACACAAAAATTATCAATGGAAATCAAATTTATTAACCCATGGAGGTCTGGATTTGGAGTCACACTCAAAATGAAAGTGGAAAAACACACTACAGGCTGATCCAACTTTGATGTAATGTCCTTAAAACAAGTCAAAATAAGGCTCAGTAGTGTGTGTGGCCTCCACATGCCTGTATGACCTCCCTACAACGCCTGGGCATGCTCCTGATATGGTGGCGGATGGTCTCCTGAGGGATCTTCTCCCAGACCTGGACTAAAGCATCCGCCAACTCCTGGACAGTGTGTGGTGCAACGTGGCGTTGGTGGATGGAGCGAAACATGATGTCCCAGATGTGCTCAATTGGATTCAGGTCTGGGGAACGGGCGGGCCAGTCCATAGCATCAATGCCTTCGTCTTGCAGGAACTGCTGACACACTCCAGCCACATGAGGTCTAGCATTGTCCTGCATTAGGAGGAAACCAGGGCCAACCTCACCAGCATATGGTCTCACAAGGGGTCTGAGCAGAGGCAGAACTCTGGGAGGCAATGGAGTCAGGAGGGGGCACCACTCCTCAGGGATACCATCACCATCAGTGGGGGACTGGAGTCCCAGCAAGCAGCTGCAGCCATGGAGAGATAGAGCTGCCTCCATACCTGAGCAGTGTAGGCTGTCTCACCCTTCTGTGTAACTCTTCCCCAACCCCCGACAAATACTGCAGTCTCCTGGTCCTGGCCAGTGGCCGCTGCTGTGCAGGAGGATGGGGGTCTCAGAGGGTGGCTTCTGGGTCCTAGGTCTCCTCCGTGTGTTCTGCTGCCGCCTGTCCCTCCTCAGACCCTGCTCTCTGTCAGCGCCCGTCACAGACACCCAGAATCCGAGGTACAGGCTTGGTGTTACTGCGTGTATGTGGCACAGGCTGGGTGTTGTTGGGTGTAAGGCATAAGTTGGGTGTTGCTGTGTGTGGGTTTGGTTGGGGCACAAGGATGGTGTCACTGTGTGTGTTTTTGAGGCACAGGCTGCATGTTACTGTGTGTGTTTATATATCTATATGTATTTATCCATCTCTCTCTCTCTTATATATATATTTATTATACTTCTGGGGCGGGAGGGGGGCACCGGCATTTATCTTGCCTCCGGGCAACTGGGACAAACTTACGCCACTGGGTCTGAGGATCTCATCTCGGTACCTAATGGCAGTCAGGCTACCTCTGGCAAGCACATGGAGGGCTGTGCGACCCCCCAAAGAAATGCCACCCCACACCATTACTGACCCACTGCCAAACCGGTCATGCTGGAGGATGTTGCAGGCAGCAGAACGTTCTCCTTGGCGTCTCCAGACTCTGTCACGTCTGTCACATGTGCTCAGTGAGAACCTGATTTCGTCTGTGAAGAGCACAGGGCGCCAGTGGCGAATTTGCCAATCTTGGTGTTCTCTGGCAAATGTCAACCGTCCTGCACGGTGTTGGGGTGTAAGCACAACCCCCACTTGTGGACGTCAGGCCCTCATACCACCCTCATGGAGTCTGTTTCTGATCGTTTGAGTAGACACATGCACATTTGTGGCTTGCTGGAGGTCATTTTGCAGGGCTTTGGCAGTGCTCCTCCTGTTCCTCCTTGCACAAAGGCGGAGGTAGCGGTCCTGCTGCTGGGTTGTTGCCCTCCTACGGCCTCCTCCACGACTCCTGATGTACTGGCCTGTCTCATGGTAGCGCCTCCATGCTCTGGACACTACGCTGACAGACACAGCAAACCTTCTTGCCACAGCTCGCATTGATGTGCCATCCTGGATGAGCTGCACTACCTGAGCCACTTGTGTGGGTTGTAGACTCCGTCTCATGCTACCACTAGAGTGAAAGCACCGCCAGCTTTCAAAAGTGTCCAAAACATCAGCCAGAAAGCATAGGAGCTGAGAAGTGGTCTGTGGTCACCACCTGCAGAACAACTCCTTTATTGGGGGTGTCTTGCTAATTGCCTATAATTTCCACCTGTTGTCTATTCCATTTGCACAACAGCATGTGAAATTGATTGTCAATCAGTGTTGCTTCCTAAGTGGACAGTTTGATTTCACAGAAGTGTGATTGACTTGGAGTTACATTGTGTTGTTTAAGTGTTCCCTTTATTTTTTTGAGCAGTGTATATATATATATATATATATATATATATATTCATATAGATAGATAGATATACATACATACATGTGGCACTCAGCAGACTTACTCAACAATATATGCAGTCTTGGTCTACTGTATCCTGGCAGAACCTGAGGCAACTATCTGTGGCAGAGAAACCTGGTAACTAGTGTCGAAGTCAAAAATATTACATAGAGAGAACATACAGACTCCACACACTATGAGTCGCTATGCTCGCAAATACGCGCAGCGAGCACAGCAATATATGGTAACATACGCATTTACACAGACATGCCACAAAGATATATTCAACAAATATTTCATACAGCACATAAATTGAACATATCAAGCGCCAGACATCATAAAGTTTTAAATTATATAATGGAGTAACGTCATGTATGTGTATCATTGGAACGGAGCAAGATGGACATGCCGTGTTTGGTATCAAAGCAACCAGATTAATGTGTATATCAATTTGATGCCTGTTATTAAGTTGTAGCTCATTGCAACAAGTAGTTATGATTGAATGTAGGAATATAAAGCCACAATTCTGATGAGAACAAAAGGATACCATTCAAAGCATGTGATGGACAGGAAACTCCTGCCAGCCCTTTTGATGTCTTTAAGGCTTGCATATGAACTGACCAATGACTCATCATGAATGAGAAAGTTCCCTCCCCTAGACCAAGTAACAAGAGATCTGTATACGCCCCCAAGAGACTCAGTGTATGGGAGATCACACCACACAAAGCCGGCTGCTTTTCATCTTTGTCCCAGATGATGGTGGAGATGCTGACTGTCCAGTGGCTGCATGATTTTACTGAGAAAGAGAGAGTGACTTGGAGCGTAGTGAGCACTTGAACAAAATATGGTAATTGTATTGCTGGCCATGTATGTATTTGAATTAGTTTGTAATAACTGCTTACTGTGTAAATTTTAACCATGTAACTATATATATATATATATATATATATCAGGGACGTGCAGTCAGGGGAGGCAGGGGAGGCAGTGCCTCCCCTGTGATTAATTAGTAAAATAATACATAGAAGATACTTATGACACATATTAATGTTATAAGTATCTTTTTGATGCAATGCCATATTTTTTATTGTGTAAAATTACTTTGGGTGAGACTGGACAGATTTTGGAACCGGCAAGCCTGCCATACATAACAGGAACGGGGAGAGAGCGGGGGGCGGAGCCTAGCACTGGGCTTTAAAAGCCCATTGAAAAACAGTGGAAAAGCGGCACTGAAAAAAGTGCCTCGCTGACAGGGACACCACCCCCGTGTCAGCGAGGCAGCTGTGATTGGACTGCGGATCCACTGCTGGATCCGCTTGTCCAATCACCCAGACGCAGCGGGAGGCGGAAGTTGGGATGGGAGCAGCGGTGGGTCTGCGGTGACTGCTGCTCTCCCCTGTCATGCTCCGCCGGCTCCGTCCCCCCCCCCCCTCCCGCTCACAGGCACCAGACGTCTCTCTCCTCTGGGCGGCTCTCACCACCTGGAAGTGTCCGCCGGCTCCGTCCCTCCCGCTCACAGGCACCAGACGTCTCTCTCCTCTGGGCGGCTCTCAGCTGGAAGTGTCCGGCGGCTCCGTCCTCCCCTCCCGCTGACTTGTGCGGCTCTCCCCTGTCCTTCTCCGGCGGCTCTGTCCGCACACAGCAGCAGGCAGTTTTTTTTTTTTTTTTTCCCCCTCTCTCTCTCTCTCTCTCTCTCTTAATGTGTAAAAAGGGGACGCTGTCTTCCGTAATGTGTAAAAAGGGGGACTGTCTGCTGTAATGTGTAAAAAGGGGGACTGGCTGCCGTAATGTGTAAAAAGTGGACGCTGTTTGCCATAATGTGTAAAAGGGGGGCGCTGTCTGCCGTAATGTGTAAAAAAGGGCGCGCTGTCTGCCGTAATGTGTAAAAAGGGGGACTGTCTGCTGTAATGTGTAAAAAGGGGGACTGGCTGCCGTAATGTGTAAAAAGTGGACGCTGTTTGCCGTAATGTGTAAAAAGGGGGCGCTGTCTGCCGTAATGTGTAAAAAAGGGCGCGTTGTCTGCCGTAATGTGTAAAAAGGGCACGCTGTCTGCCGTTATGTGTAAAAAGGGGACGCTGTCTGCCGTAATGTGTATAAAAGGGCGCGCTGTCTGCCGTAATGTGTAAAAAGGGCACGCTGTCTGCCGTTATGTGTAAAAAGACGCTGTCTGCCGTAATGTGTATAAAAGGGCGCGCTGTCTGCCGTAATGTGTAAAAAGGGGAAGCTATATGCCATAATTTGTTCTCTCTCTCTCTCTCCTTTTCCCCCCTCCTGTGGGTTGAAATTTTTATGTGTAACTTACTTATTTTCCAGGTAATGGATTCTACTGGACAAGTGGACGTGATCGGCGTGGGATGTAGGTAAGTAATCTCTCTCTTATTTTTACAGGTACCCCTACCCTATTGGATTCTACATGGACAAGTGGACGTGACCGTCGTGGGATGTAGGTAAGTATGTGTGAGTATGTACGTGTGTTATAATAAAATTTTACTGTCACGGTGTGTGTGTTGTGTTTTTATTTGGGTATTTTTGTTGTTGTAGAACTACAGGTACCAGCGGACCCTTTATTTCCCGGCATGCTGGTACTTGAGGTTCTCCAAGTACCAGCAAGCGGGGGAGGCTTGCCTGCCCTTGTAGTTCCACAACAAAAAACAATATTCTTTTTTTACACACATGGCTATCAGCCCGGCACCCACCGCCCAGGGGTGCTGGGGACAGCCTCGGGCTTCACCCCTGGCCCTTGGGTGCCTGGAGGGGAGGACCCCCTTGATTTAAGGGCTCCCCACTCCTCCAGGGAACCCCGGCTAGAGGTGACTAGTTAGGGGGGTAATGCCACGGCCGCAGGGACCTACATAAATGTGTCCCCCGGCTGTGGCATTATGTCCCTGGCTAGTGGAGCCCGGTGCTGGTTTTAAAAATACGGGGGACCCCTACATCTTTTGTCCCCCATATTTTTGGAACCAGGACTGGACTAAGAGCCCAGTGCTGGTTGTCTAAATACGGGGAACCCCTGTCCAATTTTCCCCCCAGTATTTAAACAACCAGGACCGGCTCAAAGAGCCCGAGGCTGGTTATACTTAGAAGGGGGGACCTCACGCATTTTTTTTTTACATCAAGTTACTGGAAGCCCTGGACAACAAAACTGCATTCATGTCCTCCTCCCACTCCCTTCCCAGTCCCAAACACTAATTTTAATTTTTTTATGATGAGCAGGCAGGCAGCGGGCATTGGCGGCATCGGACTGAGATGCAAATTAGTGGTGGAGGGCTGGGTCAGTTGATGGTGGGCGAGTTTGTAAGCCATTGGCGGTGGCAGCAGGCATCGGCTCAGAGGCAGTAGCGGGCACTGGCTCGGCGGTGGTAGGGGTCATTGCCAGGATTCGGCGGTCATTATGGTAGTGCCTCACCAGCCACTTACCTCACCGCACGCCACTGATATATATATATATATATATATATATATATATATATGTACTGTACATTGTGATATATTGAATACATATCCTTTTAATAACAAATATATACATCAATGAGCTTTGGAACTCAGATAATGTGTGGGTGTATTGTTTTCTCTTATGGGATGCAGTGTTTTGCGATGTATAGCGCACATTCATATCACATGGTAATAAGATGCGCAGGCGTCCACAGTATATATTAAAGCTGGCAATTTAAATATTTGTTAGAAAACAATTTGACTTGCACACTAGCACTCACATCCAAAAATGACAGTGGCAGTGGCCGGGACTGCTTTGGGGAACAGAGCAGCATCTGACTGCTATGTAACCCGGGTGGTCTTCAGGTTGCCGACTGTCGGGATCCCGGCACACAGTATACCTGTGCCGGAATCCCGACAGCCAGCATACCGACAGGTATTCTCCCTTGTGGGGGGTCCACGACCCCCCTGGAGGGAGAATAAATAGCGTGGCGAGTGCAGCGAGCCCGCAAGGGGCTCATTTGCGCTCGCCACGCTGTCGGTATGCCAGCAGTCGGGCTCCCGGCGCCGGTATGCTGGTCGCCGGGTGCCCGGCCGCTGGCATACCATACTACACCCATGTAACCCTGATCTCCTATTCTGTTCCTATACTTCCTTATCGCCCTCCGTAACACACTGTGACCCTATGCCTACTTACGAATGCTGCTGCTCCGGGAAGTCATTGCTGTAATGACGCCGCTGCTGTGGTAAGCTTCCCAGGACCAGCCGCGCTGCTCTCTGAACCCGGCAGTGCTGTGACAGCTAAGAATTGCGCTGCTGGGTTCAGAGAGCAGCACGACTGGTCTCGGGAAGCTTACCACAGCAGCGGCGTCATTACAGCAATGACTTCCCGAAACAGCAGCATTCCTAAGTAGGCATGGGGTCCACCTGCTGGATCCGCCACTGATGTCCACCCTGCTGGATATCCCCCCTGCTGCTGGATGTTTCCCCTGCTGGATCCGCCACTGATGCCAGCCGATGTGCCGCATCGAGACAGCGAGCAGGATTTCCTCAGGAGCGCTGGCAGCTTGAAGGTACTGCAGCACAATGACAAGCAGCTCAGCCGATCGGGCCGCTTGTCATTGCGGGCTGGTGGGAGGCAGCGGGCCGGGCAGTGTCGGTTCGGAGGCCGCTTGCGGCCCGCGGGCCGTATTTTGCCCACCCCTACTCTACGGACTACGAGAAAAGGATTAAAATTAAAATCCTATTTTCTCTTACGTCCTAGGGGATACTGGGAATCCATTTAGTACCATGGGGATGTACCAAAGCTCACAAAACGGTGGGAGAGTGCTAAGGTTCCTGCAGAACTGATTGACCACACTGAAGGTCCTCAGAGGCCAGAGTATCGAACTTGTAAAACTTAGCAAATACGTTCGAACCTGACCAAGTAGCTGCTCGGCAGATCTGTAAAGCCGAGACACCCCGGGCAGTCGCCCAAGAAGAACCCACCGACCTAGTAGAGTGAGACTGGACAGATTTTGGAACCGGCAAGCCTGCCATGGAATAAGCATGCTGGATAGTGAGCCTGATCTAGCGTGCAATTGATTGCTTTGAAGCAGGACACCCAATTTTATTAGGATCATAGAGAACGAACAGCGAGTCTGATTTCCTGTGATGAGCTGTTCTCTTTACATACACCTTCAAAGCCCTCACAACAGCCAAAGACTTTGAGGTATCAGAGGTGTCCATAACAACCGGAACCACAAAAGGTTGGTAGATGTGAAATGCGGACACCACCTTAGGAAGAAATTGCTGACAGTCCTGAGTTCAGCTCTGTCCTCATGGAAAATTAAGTAGGGGCTCTTGTAAGACAACGCCCCTAGCTCCGACACACGTCTTGCTGAAGCCAAGGCCAACAGTGTGACGGTCTTCCACGTAAGGTACTTTACGTCTACCTCCTGTAACGGTTCAAACCAGTCCCATTTGAGGAACTGCAGCACCAAAGTGAGATCCCAAGGTGTCGTGGGAGGCACAAAGGGAGGTTGGATGTGCAGAACACCTTTTAAGAACGTCTGGACCTCAGGGAGAGAAGCCAATTATTTCTGAAAGAAAATGGACAAGGCCGAAATCTGGACTTTAATGGAGCCCAGACGTAGGCCCACATCCACTCCCAACTGCAGAAAAAGCAGGAAACATCCCAGATGAAATTCCACTGCAGAATATTGTCTGCTCTCACATCAAGAGACATATTTCTTCCATATATGGTGGTAATATCTAGACGTTACCCCCTTCCTGGCTTAGATCATAGTCAGGATGACCTTGTCAGGAATCCCTCTCCTGGCTAGAATCAGCCATTCAACTTCCATGCCGTTAAACGTAGCCGCGGTAAGTCCTGATAGACGAATGGGCCCTGTTGCAGAAGATCCTCGTGAAGAGGTAGAGACCACGGATCTTCGATCAGCATCTCTAGAAGATCCACGTAACAGTCCCTTCAAGGCCAATCTGGAGCAATGAGTATTGCTTGAACCTTTTCCCTTTTTATTCTTTTTAGAACTCTTGGGATCAGAGGAAGTGGAGAAAACACGTACACCATCTGGTAGACCCAAGGAGTCGTCAGAGCATCTACCGTTACTGCCTGTGGGTCTCTCGACCTGGAACAATATCGTTTGAGCTTCTTGTTGAGTCGAGAGGCCATCATGTCGATCTGTGGATATCCCCCCGATGTGTCAACCACCGGAACACCTCTGGGTGAAGGCCCCACTCCCCCAGGTGTAGGTCGTGTCTGCTGAGGAAGTCTGCTTCCCAGTTGTCTACTCCCAGAATGAAGACCGCCTACAACACCACGGCGTGTTTTTCTTCCCAGAGGATGATTCTTGTTACCTCTGGCATTGCAGCTCTGCTCTTCGTTCCGCCCTGTCGGTTGATGTAAGCCACTGTTGTCACATTGTCCGACTGCACTTGAACGGCCCGATTTCTCAGAAGATGGGCCGCTTGGAGAAGACCTTTGTAGACGGCTCTTAGTTCCAGACTGTTTATCGGCAGACCCGCTTCCAGACTTGACCACCTTCCTTGGAAGGTTACCCCTTGAGTGACTGCACCCCAGCCCCGGAGATTTTCATCCGTGGTTAGAAGTCCAGTCCTGAATCCCGAACCTGCGGCCCTCCAGAAGGTGAGGTAATTGCAGCCACCAGAGGAGTGAAATCCTGGCCTTTGGCGACAAACGTATTCTCTGGGGCATGTGTAGATGGGATCCCGACCACTTGTCCAGGAGATCCAGTTGGAAGGACTGAGCGTGAAACCTCCCGTACTGTAGAGCCTCGTAAGAGGCCACCATCTTTCCCAGAAGGCGAATGCACTGATGAACTGACACCCGGGCTGGCTTTAGGACATCCCAGACCATCGTTTGAATCACCAACACCTTTTCCTCTGAGAGGAACACCCACTGCACCTCCGTGTCGAGGATCATTCCCAGAAAGGACAACCTCCTGGTTGGTTCCAAATGTGATTTTGGAAGATTCAGGATGCAACCATGTTCCCTGAGAAGCTGGGTCGTGAGTGCTATGGACCGTAACAGCTTCTTACTGGACGATGCCTTTATCAGCAGATCGTCCAGATACGGAATTATGTTCACCCCCAGTCTGCGGAGGAGAATCATAATTTCCGCCCAGAGCCGGCCTTAGGCATAGGCAAACTAGGCAAATACCTAGGGCATTTGGTATGCTTAGGGGCACCAGCAGCTTCTGCTGATTAAAATGATATGCAGCATGCCTATATTCTGTGTGTGACTGCGGCTGTATCTGCATACGAAATGCTACATTGCAGTGTATTCCTGGAAATCACTGTAATGTAGCATTTCGTATGCAGATACAGCCGCAGTCGCACACAGAATATAGGCATGCTGCATATCATTTTAATCAGCAGAAGCTGCTTGTGCATCCTAGCCACATAGTAATGCAAATAATGTGATGCATTTTCATAAACAAAAGGCACCTGGACATTAGCAGAGCTGCCAGCTGACTCATGCCAGGCATCTCCTGCAGAACTAGCGGTGGTGCTAGGGGGCACCAGCCAAAATCTTGCCTAGGGCATCATATTGGTTCGGGCCGGCTCTGTTTCCACCATCACCTTGGTGAATACCCTCGGTGCTGTGGAGAGGCAGAATGGGAGGGCCTGAAACTGAAAATGACAGTCCAACAGTGCGAATCGAAGATAAGCCTGATGCGGCAGCCAAATCGGAATGTGGAGGTACGCATCCTTGATATCCAGGGATACTAGGAATTCCTTCTCCTCCAGACCTGATATCACTGCCCTTAGAGACTCCATTTTGAACTTGAACTCTCTCAGAAAGGGGTTTAGTGATTTTAAGTTCAGAATGGGCCTGACCGAACCATCAGGTTTCGGTACCACGAAAAGGTTCGAATAGTAACCCTTGTTTTGCATATGAGGTGGTACTGGCACAATTACCTGTGCCTCCACCAACTTCTGGATGGCTTCTTGCAGGACAGTCCTGTCTGCCAGCAGAGCTGGCAAGCTTGATCTGAAAAATCGGTGAGGAGGGAGATTTTGAAATTCCAGCCTGTACCCCTGGGACACAATATCTTGCACCCAGGGGTCTAGGCCGGAGGACACCCAGAAATGCCTGAAATGCCTGAGTCTCACTCCCACCGGCCCCACCTCCGGGGCGTGCAGTCCACCATCATGCGGAGGACGTACCTGAAGCAGGCTTCTGTTCCTGGGATACTGCAGCCGTAGGTTTCTTGAACTTGGGACGACCTGCCCGAAAAAAGGTGTTGGACGGCTTGGCCTTTCTGGGCTTGGTAGACCGAAAAGGCTGTGATGTAACTGAAGAAAAGGGTTTCTTTGGAGCAGGTGTAGCTGAGGGAAGAGAGGGTGACTTACCAGTAGTAGCGATCCACGCATCTAACGCTTCCCCAATGAGAGTCTGACCTGTGTAGGGTAGGGTCTCCACACTTCTTTTGGATTCCAGGACGGCAGACCACTGGCGCGACCACAGTCCTCGATGAGCTGATACTGACATGGAGGAAATTCCCGCAGCCATGGAACCCAGGTCTTTCATGGATTCTACCAGAAATCCAGCCGAATCCTGAAAGTTACGTAAAAACCATTCAACATCACATTTCTCCATAGTATCCAAGTCCTCAAGTAACGTGCCTGATCACTTTACTATAGCTTTGGCAATACAAGCATTGGCAATAGTGGGATGTAATATTGCACCAGAAGCCGTGTACATGGATTTGAGCGTATTATCAATTTTACGATCAGCCGGCTCTTTCAAGGCGGTAGATCGTGGAACAGGTAAAAACACCTTTTTTGAGAGTCTGGATACTGACGTGTCAACAATAGGCGGGTTTTCCCATTTTTTCCTATCCTCCACCGGGAAAGGAAACGCTACCAGAACCCTCTTGGGTATCTGGAATTTTTTATCTGGGTTTTCCCAAGCCTTTTCAAATATAGCATTTAATTCCTTTGACGCAGGGAAGGTGAGCGAGGCTTTTTTATTTTCAGTGAAGTAAGCCTCCTCAACCTGCTCGGGTGTTGTATCAGCAATATTCAACACATCCCTAATAGCCTCTATCATCAACTGTACCCCTTTTGCAAGAGATGCTGCCACCAGCAACACATCCCCGTCACCGTCTCCAGTATCAGAATCGGTATCGGTATTATCCTGCATGATCTGTGCAAGAGCACGTTTATGTGAATATACAGTGGGGAGCCCTGATGTACCAGAAACCCCCCTCCGCCATAAAAAATTAAAAATATTTTTTTTTGCTGCATCAGTATTATTAATGGCTGTCTAGCGTCCTCTGCAGCCTGCTGTCTTCCTGGTGGCACTTGTTAGTGCTTAATAAAAGTTTACTTTATTTTAATTATAGTACATATATATCCATGTGCATACATATATACACATGTATATACATACATACATATAAACACACACACGTGATATATATACATGTGTATATATACGTGTACTGTATATATATATATATATATATATATATGCATGTTTAATATATATATATATAGGTGTATATACGGTATATGTATATGTGTAGATATGTGTGTATATATATATATATATATATATATATATAGTCCTCCAAATCAGTCGGCACTCACTTGCAATACAACATCCCCCGGTGCCTGAGTCCTTGTGTACATAAAACTCCAAAATCGGTACAAACGGCACTCACAGGGTTTTTAAATGCATAGAAATGCTAGTCCATTTATTGTGACGTTTCGGAGCTTTTAGCTCCTTCTTCAAGACAATACCCAGCAAACAATAACATACAAACACTTACCCTCTAAAATACCTGTTGAATCAGCGCCGCACGCCGCGCCTGGCTGCACGTGAGAATCGGATCCTCTCCAGATGACATACTTCCGGGCGGGTGCTTCCGGTCGTTGTCATAGGGACAGCACGGCTTGCGTTCCAGCCCAGACGTTGCCATGGATACCCGGTCTCCAGCGTCCGTCAGCGCGATGTAGCGGCAGCTGAACAACATTTAAAACACCATTAACCCATTATCAACAATATTGCAACAGAAACACCAGCATGGGGAGAGCATTATTCATGCATAAATATATGCTGTTATAAACATAGAATGTCACTTGTCATAAATTCATTTATACACCCCAAAGCAAGTAATTACACCTAATACACCCCTGTTATTGGCTATAGCCTAATGAGCGCAATCACATAATTCCCCTTTAAATAGAAGCTCGTACATAATGTATAAAAATGACGATTGTCTACATTATACTATTCCAGTTAATTTTTTCGTTGAGGCCAAGCGGAGCCATGGTGTTCAACCTGAAAATCCACCTGGCCTCACACAATAACAATGCTTTACTACGATCACCCCCCCGTAAAGATTCAGGGACGTGATCGATCATAAAGTACCGCAATTCTGATAGTCGGTGACCCTTCGTTTTAAAATGCCTGGCAACCGGTTGGTCAATTGATTTGCCTGATAATGATAAATCAATGCTGGAACGATGGAGGGCCATACGTTCCCTAAAGCTACGGGTGGTCTGTCCCACGTAGTATAAACCACAGGGACAGACAGCTATATACACCACATGCGTGCTCTTGCATGTCATTACATGACGAATATCAAACGTTTTCTCAGTGTGAGGATGTTTAAAGCTCTTGCAAGGTGACATATACTGGCAAGTGACGCAATTAAAGCAACTATAGCAACCGGGTTTCTTACAATATACATTTGGGTGCCTAGGGATGCCTCTGCCTGAAATGTCAGTTTTTACCAACCTGTCTTTTAAATTACGACCGCGTTTAAACGCGGCCATGGGTCTGACATCTTTGAAGCATGTCAGGTCACTGTCTGATTTTACAATAGGCCATAGTGCTTTTGTGGCCCGATCGATGATGGGGCTTGCTACCGTAAAGGTGCTCACCCAGGGAATTACTTTCTTATCATCTCTTCTTGTTGATTTAAGTAATTCAGACCTTGACAGCCCCAGCACATATTGTTTTTGTTGCTGCAGCAACTCATGGTCATATCCACGAGCTCTAAATTTGGTAATCAATATATCTAGATCATTTGGAATTTTTGATGCGTCACTAGTAATTCTCACCACCCTCATCATCTGTGACAGAGGTAGTCCTCGTTTTAGGGACCCTGGGTGGTGGCTCCCTGCCAGGAGGAACGTGTTGCGTTCCACATCCTTAAAGTGGACAGTGGTCTCAACACGGCCCTCACTGACCCGGACCATCACATCCAGAAACTGTATCTCCTCGGCACTATGAGAATACGTGAATTTAATTGTTGTATCCATCCTGTTCACTTCTTGCATTAATTGCTCAAACGCAACAGTACCCCCGGTCCATAGAATGAAAATATCATCTATGTACCGGGTGTACCTGAGTATATTGCAACTGACCTCCGGCCTCTTCAGGAACATCATGTCCTCTATGTCGAACATGTACACATTGGCGTATGCAGGGGCCACTGCCGACCCCATTGCGCAGCCACGTAACTGAACATAAAAATGACTGTCATACAAAAAATAATTATTTTTCAAGGTTAACTCAAGTAATTGTAGGAACAGACTGTGATTAAATATAGACTCATCGAGATAATGCTGTAGAAAACGCCTCATAGATGCCAACCCTTCCTCATGAGGTATTGACGTATATAGGCTCGATACATCCAGACAACACAATAGTGTCCCCTCTGGGACTAATTCAATCCCCATTAATAATTTAAGGAAGCTAGTTGTGTCCTTCAGAAAAGATTCTTTCAACAGTAACAGTGGTTGTAGAATAAAATCCAATAGTTGTGCAACTGTTTGTAATATGGAATCCCGGGCAGATATAATCGGTCGTCCTGGAGGAGCGGTCAAGTTCTTATGTAGTTTCGGCAACGTATATAAAACCGGTACCCTGGGGAATTCTTTGTATAATATTTTCTGTAGGGCTGGAGATATAACACCATCCTGGACTGCCCTTTTTAGAATCTCACGTAATTCCACTTGGAATCTTTTAGTCGGGTCAACAGGAAGTCTTCTATATACATCCACCTCCCCGAGTTGCCTTTCAATCTCCAGCCGATACTCCCGGATTCCCTGAATTACAATGGCCCCGCCCTTATCGGCGGGCCGGATAATGATGTCTTCATAACTAGCAAGGTCTTGTAGCGCTGCAGTTTCTGCTCTGGACAGATTTTTTTGCACTTTACCAGGAGCTGCTATAAACCTATTCACAGAGTCATCTAGTAGACGATTAAAAGTCTTCAGTGAAGGATTAACTGACGGGGGGTCATATGTAGACCTAGCGGCTGTTTTCATAAACCTTTCTACAGGGGTTCCCTCAGCTGGTACAGGTTTGTTTTGGAAGTGTTCCTTCAGACGTAATTTACGTGCAAACCTGTGGTGTTCCCTCCTCCACTCAAACTCATCATGGAGATTTGTAGGGACAAAAGAGAGGCCCCGCTGTAACACCCCAGTTTCTACCTCCGTCAAGACTCTCTGTGATAAGTTAACTATAGCAGTTTCTTCGCCGCTTTTCTTGTGGTTGCTCCTTTGGTTTTGTCCACCCCTGCGGGTGGCCGCTCTTTTATAGGTTTTTCTACCACCGGCGGTTTCCCTAAAGGGACCCTCCTAGAGGAACTAGGTTCATCAGACTCTGATATTCCGAAGTCACTGTCACTGTGGCTTAGGGATGTATCCGTTTGATTTTGGGGACGAGGTGCCTCTTTCTGCCATGGCCTACGTCTGCGACTCCTGTCATTGCCCCGACGGAAGGTCTCTCCGCCAGAAAGCCATCTATAGACTCTGTTCTCCTCGTAATCGTTGTCCACCGTGTGCTTCTTATTCCGCTTAAATTTAAGCAGATCACGTTTGTATTGATCACATTTCTGATCCAGTTTCGTTAACCAACTTGTATTAGCTGGATCCTCCAACACTGCTTTAGACTCTTGTTTCACTTTGTCAATTTTTGAGCGTGTTAGATCTAATTCACGTCTGGACTCTTCAATTACGAGGATCATCAAGTCTAGCGCACATCTGTTCAATATGCCAACCCATTTTCTGACAAAGTCAGGGTTGTTACGGCCAATTGTTGGGCTATTTCTAGAGCGAAAACCTCTGGGGATTTTTTTCTCTCGGTAATACTCAGAGAGGGAGGAGGCATGTAGTAGATAGTCCGTTTCACGTCGTCTTAATTTAAACAGTTGAAAGTAGACATCTTCTATACTCTGTGCATTGTCCTTTTCATTCACAGGTTCATGCAGCAGGATGCCCTCAACTTGCTCTGGAGTGAAACCAAAAACCTCCCCAGGTGGAACAGTAAAATTAAGACAACCCGCCACCTCCTGGGAGTCCAACGCCCCCTGTGTTGCCTCCATTATACAACAATGAAGTGCACAAAACAATTCTTGCCTTACGGCACTGTACTATCAGGTACAGAAGATTATTTGCGGGATGTCCAAAATATTTTAAGAGGATAGTTCCATCAATCCATTATTTCAATAGGTGCCATACCACATACTGCCGCAGGCAGTGCATACAGTCCTCCAAATCAGTCGGCACTCACTTGCAATACAACATCCCCCGGTGCCTGAGTCCTTGTGTACATAAAACTCCAAAATCGGTACAAACGGCACTCACAGGGTTTTTAAATGCATAGAAATGCTAGTCCTCTAGGAGGGTCCCTTTAGGGAAACCGCCGGTGGTAGAAAAACCTATAAAAGAGCGGCCACCCGCAGGGGTGGACAAAACCAAAGGAGCAACCACAAGAAAAGCGGCGAAGAAACTGCTATAGTTAACTTATCACAGAGAGTCTTGACGGAGGTAGAAACTGGGGTGTTACAGCGGGGCCTCTCTTTTGTCCCTACAAATCTCCATGATGAGTTTGAGTGGAGGAGGGAACACCACAGGTTTGCACGTAAATTACGTCTGAAGGAACACTTCCAAAACAAACCTGTACCAGCTGAGGGAACCCCTGTAGAAAGGTTTATGAAAACAGCCGCTAGGTCTACATATGACCCCCCGTCAGTTAATCCTTCACTGAAGACTTTTAATCGTCTACTAGATGACTCTGTGAATAGGTTTATAGCAGCTCCTGGTAAAGTGCAAAAAAATCTGTCCAGAGCAGAAACTGCAGCGCTACAAGACCTTGCTAGTTATGAAGACATCATTATCCGGCCCGCCGATAAGGGCGGGGCCATTGTAATTCAGGGAATCCGGGAGTATCGGCTGGAGATTGAAAGGCAACTCGGGGAGGTGGATGTATATAGAAGACTTCCTGTTGACCCGACTAAAAGATTCCAAGTGGAATTACGTGAGATTCTAAAAAGGGCAGTCCAGGATGGTGTTATATCTCCAGCCCTACAGAAAATATTATACAAAGAATTCCCCAGGGTACCGGTTCTATATACGTTGCCGAAACTACATAAGAACTTGACCGCTCCTCCAGGACGACCGATTATATCTGCCCGGGATTCCATATTACAAACAGTTGCACAACTATTGGATTTTATTCTACAACCACTGTTACTGTTGAAAGAATCTTTTCTGAAGGACACAACTAGCTTCCTTAAATTATTAATGGGGATTGAATTAGTCCCAGAGGGGACACTATTGTGTTGTCTGGATGTATCGAGCCTATATACGTCAATACCTCATGAGGAAGGGTTGGCATCTATGAGGCGTTTTCTACAGCATTATCTCGATGAGTCTATATTTAATCACAGTCTGTTCCTACAATTACTTGAGTTAACCTTGAAAAATAATTATTTTTTGTATGACAGTCATTTTTATGTTCAGTTATGTGGCTGCGCAATGGGGTCGGCAGTGGCCCCTGCGTACGCCAATGTGTACATGTTCGACATAGAGGACATGATGTTCCTGAAGAGGCCGGAGGTCAGTTGCAATATACTCAGGTACACCCGGTACATAGATGATATTTTCATTCTATGGACCGGGGGTACTGTTGCGTTTGAGCAATTAATGCAAGAAGTGAACAGGATGGATACAACAATTAAATTCACGTATTCTCATAGTGCCGAGGAGATACAGTTTCTGGATGTGATGGTCCGGGTCAGTGAGGGCCGTGTTGAGACCACTGTCCACTTTAAGGATGTGGAACGCAACACGTTCCTCCTGGCAGGGAGCCACCACCCAGGGTCCCTAAAACGAGGACTACCTCTGTCACAGATGATGAGGGTGGTGAGAATTACTAGTGACGCATCAAAAATTCCAAATGATCTAGATATATTGATTACCAAATTTAGAGCTCGTGGATATGACCATGAGTTGCTGCAGCAACAAAAACAATATGTGCTGGGGCTGTCAAGGTCTGAATTACTTAAATCAACAAGAAGAGATGATAAGAAAGTAATTCCCTGGGTGAGCACCTTTACGGTAGCAAGCCCCATCATCGATCGGGCCACAAAAGCACTATGGCCTATTGTAAAATCAGACAGTGACCTGACATGCTTCAAAGATGTCAGACCCATGGCCGCGTTTAAACGCGGTCGTAATTTAAAAGACAGGTTGGTAAAAACTGACATTTCAGGCAGAGGCATCCCTAGGCACCCAAATGTATATTGTAAGAAACCCGGTTGCTATAGTTGCTTTAATTGCGTCACTTGCCAGTATATGTCACCTTGCAAGAGCTTTAAACATCCTCACACTGAGAAAACGTTTGATATTCGTCATGTAATGACATGCAAGAGCACGCATGTGGTGTATATAGCTGTCTGTCCCTGTGGTTTATACTACGTGGGACAGACCACCCGTAGCTTTAGGGAACGTATGGCCCTCCATCGTTCCAGCATTGATTTATCATTATCAGGCAAATCAATTGACCAACCGGTTGCCAGGCATTTTAAAACGAAGGGTCACCGACTATCAGAATTGCGGTACTTTATGATCGATCACGTCCCTGAATCTTTACGGGGGGGTGATCGTAGTAAAGCATTGTTATTGTGTGAGGCCAGGTGGATTTTCAGGTTGAACACCATGGCTCCGCTTGGCCTCAACGAAAAAATTAACTGGAATAGTATAATGTAGACAATCGTCATTTTTATACATTATGTACGAGCTTCTATTTAAAGGGGAATTATGTGATTGTGCTCATTAGGCTATAGCCAATAACAGGGGTGTATTAGGTGTAATTACTTGCTTTGGGGTGTATAAATGAATTTATGACAAGTGACATTCTATGTTTATAACAGCATATATTTCTGCATGAATAATGCTCTCCCCATGCTGGAGTTTCTGTTGCAATATTGTTGATAATGGGTTAATGGTGTTTTAAATGTTGTTCAGCTGCCGCTACATCGCGCTGACGGACGCTGGAGACCGGGTATCCATGGCAACGTCTGGGCTGGAACGCAAGCCGTGCTGTCCCTATGACAACGACCGGAAGCACCCGCCCGGAAGTATGTCATCTGGAGAGGATCCGATTCTCACGTGCAGCCAGGCGCGGCGTGCGGCGCTGATTCAACAGGTATTTTAGAGGGTAAGTGTTTGTATGTTATTGTTTGCTGGGTATTGTCTTGAAGAAGGAGCTAAAAGCTCCGAAACGTCACAATAAATGGACTAGCATTTCTATGCATTTAAAAACCCTGTGAGTGCCGTTTGTACCGATTTTGGAGTTTTATATATATATATATATATATATATATATATATATATACATACATACACACAGACACACTAGTTTTATGGACCCAGCATATACTGGGACACCTCAGTCCCCACCCCCGTGATTGGCTCCACCCAGTTCTAAAAAAAAAACCATGCAAATCCTACGTTTGCCACTGGCAGGGCGGACACTACTCCCCCCCTTAGTCCCACGAAGCAGGGAGGCTGTTGCCAGCACTCTCCCTGTAAAATAATAAACTCTAAAATAAATTTTACTAGAGAAACACTGGAGAGCTCCCCTAGCTGTGACCGTCTCCTCCGGGCACATTTTCTAAACTGACTCTGGTAGAAGGGGCATAGAGGAAGGAGCTAGCCCACACTCTCAGACTCTTAAAGTGCCAATGGCTCCTGGTGGACCTGTCTATGCCCATGGTACTAATGTGGACCCCAGCATCCTCTAGGACAGGGGTGGCCAACTAGTCAGAGGCAAAGAGCCAGAAAAGATCTGAAGTCAAGGGCAAGAGCCAGTATCATGCAAAAATGGGGGCGTGGCCTAGTTTTCACAAAGCCACACCCCATTTTGTGCGCACACCTTTCGTTATGACGTTTGTAGTATGACCTTGTGTCATAACTCCATTTTTAGTCATGTTGTACAGTGCCAAATACATATATTGCCCCAGTACAGTGCCACATACATATAAAAATTTAAAAAAGGGTGCCTCCACACTGCCAGAAACATATGTCCCCACAGTGCCACATACACATATGTCCCCACAGTGCCAGATACATATATGCCCCACAGTGCCACATACACATATGTCCCCACAGTGCCAGATACATATATGCCCCACAGTGCCACATACACATATGTCCCCAGTGCCAGATACATATATGCCCCACAGTGCCACAAACACATATGTCCACACAGTGCCAGATACATATATGCCCCACAGTGGCAGATACATATATGCCTCACAGTGCCAGATACACATGACCCCCCAGTGCCAGATATACATTTCCCCCCAGTGCCAGATATGCCCCCAGTGCCAGATATATATGTCCTCACAGTGCCAGCTATGCCCCTAGTGCCAGATATATATGTCCTCACAGTGACACCTATGCCCCTAGTGCCAGATATATATGTCCCCACAGTGCCAGCTATGCCCCCAATGCCAGTGTCCCCACAGTGCCAGATATGCCCCCCAGTGCCAGATATACATGTCCCCCAAGTGCCAGATACATATGTCCCCACAGTGCCAGCTATGCCCCCAATGCCAGTGTCCCCCACAGTGCCAGATATGCCACCAGTGCCAGATATGCCACCAGTGCCAGATATACATGTCTCCCCAGTGCCAGCTATGACCTCAGTGCCAGATATACATTTCCCCCCAATGCCAGCTATGCCCCCAGTGCCAGATATAAATTTTCCCTAGTGCCAGATATACTTGTCCCCACAGTGCCAGCTATGCCCTCCGTGCCAGATATACTTGTCCCCACAGTGCCAGCTATGCCCCTAGTGCCAGATATATATGTCCCCACAGTGCCAGCTATGCCCCCAATGCCAGTGTCCCCACAGTGCCAGATATGCCCCCCAGTGCCAGATATACATGTCCCCCAAGTGCCAGATATATATGTCCCCACAGTGCCCGATATATATGTCCCCACAGTGCCAGCTATGCCCCCAATGCCAGTGTCCCCCACAGTGCCAGATATGCCCGCAGTGCCAGATATATATGTCTCCCCAGTGCCAGCTATGACCTCAGTGCCAGATATACATTTCCCCCAGTGCCAGCTATGCCCCCAGTGCCAGATATACATTTTCCCCAGTGCCAGATATACTTGTCCCCACAGTGCCAGCTATGCCCCAAGTGCCAGATATACTTGTCCCCACAGTGCCAGCTATGCCCCTAGTGCCAGATATATATGTCCCCACAGTGCCAGCTATGCCCCCAATGCCAGTGTCCCCACAGTGCCAGATATGCCCCCCAGTGCCAGATATACATGTCCCCCAAGTGCCAGATATATATGTCCCCACAGTGCCCGATATATATGTCCCCACAGTGCCAGCTATGCCCCCAATGCCAGTGTCCCCCACAGTGCCAGATATGCCCGCAGTGCCAGATATGCCACCAGTGCCAGATATACATGTCTCCCCAGTGCCAGCTATGACCTCAGTGCCAGATATACATTTCCCCCCAGTGCCAGCTATGCCCCCAGTGCCAGATATACATTTTCCCCAGTGCCAGATATACTTGTCCCCACAGTGCCAGCTATGCCCCCAGTGCCAGATATACTTGTCCCCACAGTGCCAGCTATGCCCCCAGTGCCAGATATACTTGTCCCCACAGTGCCAGCTATGCCGCCAGTGCCAGATATATATGTCCTCACAGTGCCAGCTATGCCCCTAGTGCCAGATATATACGTCCTCACAGTGCCAGCTATGCCCCTAGTGCCAGATATATATGTCCTCACAGTGCCAGCTATGCCCCCAATGCCAGTGTCCCCCCAGTGCCAGATATACATGTCCCCCAAGTGCCAGCTATGACCTCAGTGCCAGGTATACATGTCCCCACAGTGGTAGCAATGCCCCCAGTGCCAGATATACACCGCTGCCCTGGACCCACACCCCCACGCTGCTCACCGCGCTCCTGCCCCTCACTCTCCGGCGGCGGCTGTGTCTCTCTTCAATTAGGCGCCGGTCCGTGAGCCAATCAAAGCTCGCGGTCCAGCAGCCTTAGCTGCCGGTCCACAAGCTCTGATTGGATCACGGACCGGCGCTGAATTGAAGCGTTACACAGCCGCCACCGGAGAGTGAGGGGCAGGAGAGGCGCACGCTGCGCTCTCCTCCCCTCACAGACAGCAGCAGCAGCGCGGTGAGCAGCACGGGGGTGGGCGGGCCAGGGCAGCGGTGGCCAGGAGCTGGCTGAGCCGCATGCAGCGGCTGAAAGAGCCGCATGCGGCTCGAGAGCCGCGGGTTGGCCACCCCTGCTCTAGGACGTAAGAGAAATATAAAACCCTTAATGTGATGTGAAATGTGAGTGAAAATTAAAACAAGGCTGTTAAAAAAAACGGGTATTCCAATATAAGTATAATACTGACACATAGGCGTGCGCAGCACATTTTATTAGGGGGTGCACCATTGGAGGGGTGTGTCTAGCACCGCCTTTTGGGCGTGTCTAGTACCATCTATTGATGGTCAACACAATATAAAATATCCACCCTTGTACCAATCCTAATAATGCAGATACATTGTCAGATGTTGTGGTGTGCACCAAACAAATACCCCTGATGGCACTCACTGCAATTACACTGCTCCTCCGCAGCCTGGTCTGGCTCCCCCTCTCTTTCCCCTGAAAGCTGCAGCAGCTTATTTACAAGTCAGTCACTCACTGACACTGACAGTCGCAGACTAGTACTGCTGCTGCTGGAAAAACGAGTGACGTGTCAATGCTGCTGCCGACTGCCTGCCAGTATTGAATTTGTCTTCCTAAGAGGAACGCTGGCTACATGCTGCAGCTCATCAGTGGCTGGTGTTGGCATAGCATAGAAGGAGCGAGGTGGGCGGGTGTGACGGGTGGGCGTGTAAGCAGCATGACATCACGCTGTTTTTGTACATGGAGGTGGAGCCGGAAGTTTGAAAGCCGGTGGCAGTGGCACCCTTGATTAACCCAGGCGTCCGGTCAGTAATGCAGTCCTGACAGGGTGCAGCGCAGAGGGGACAGTAATTAGCCTGCTCGGCGATCGCTGCATCAGGCATTTGAGATCGGGGTGCCAGACATTAGGGGGTGCCTGTGCGCACCAGGCACCCCCCCTGCGCACGCCTATGTACTGACATGCTCCTAAGACATGATTATTAATACACAGACCTAGGTATAAAGTTTAATTACTACTCTCTATTGATAAATTAGTACATGTCCTGGAGATACAATATGGCAGAATAAATGATACATAGGGAACAGTTACTACTGTAGTGGAATGTCAACATCTTACCCTATACCAGTCTACAAACCTATTAGTCCTTAATCAATACAGCAGCAGCATCCAGACTCAGTATAATGTCTTATCAGCTGCCTCATACCAGGGCGTAGCTACCACAGGTGCAGACAGTGCAGCTGCTATGGGGCCCAGAGCTGAGAGGGGCCCATCTTCCCTGTCACAGTTACACATTATATACATCTGTCACCACTGGGTGGTACATAGGGACTTTTGCCTTGGAGCCTACAATATATCTGCCCTTCGACCTGCTCATTATAATGTGGTAAAAAATGAACTGGGGGGGGGCAAATTAATGTTCATACTGTAATATAAACTGGGGCACTGTAATGTTGCACAATATGAAGTGGAGGCACCATCGTGTGGCATAATATGAACTGGGGGTAATGTAATGTAGTAAAATATTACATGGGGACACTATGTCATAATGTGAATTGGGGGTACTGTGCCCTAAAATGGGACATAATGTGAACTGGGGCACTACTTTAGTTCATAAAATAAACTAGGGCACTATTATGGGACATCAAATTATCAACTGCTGCAGAGAGGTGTCTCTAAAAGCATTGAGATGGGGCCCCTTCAAATTGATGGCACGGGGTCCACAGACTTCTGGCTACGCCCCTGGCCTCATACAAGATATAATTACAGGACTAGGTCCTACAGGAACGACACAGTGAGTCTCCTTATATAGGATTATTCTCACACTATGGGGGTAATTCAGATCTGATCGCTGCTGTGCGTTTTTGCACAGCGGGCGATCAGGTCCTAACTGCGTGTGCGTATGCACCGCAATGCGCACGTGCGTCGGACAACAACAACGGGCATCGCCAGTCAGTGATGGGATGGTGCGAAAAATCCGATTGCACGGGCGTTCACAAGGTGATTGACAGAAAGAGGCCGTTTGTGGGTGGCAACTGAGCGTTTACAGGGAGTGTCCGGAAAAACGCAGGCGTTCCCAAGCATTTTCAGGGAGGGTGTCTGATGTCAGCGCCAGCCCCGATCAGCCCGTTCTCATCGCACTGCAGGAGTAAGTCCTGGGCTGCGCAGAGACTGCACAAAGTGGATTTTCGCAGCTTGGTGTACACATGCGATTGCACACTTGCATGGCGAATTTACACCTGGAGGCGGCGACTATCTGATCGCAGGACAGCAAAATTAGCAGCCCAGCGATCTGATCTGAATCACCCCCCTGTGTTCTTTCCTTTAAAATTGCCTGATGATTTACAGAATAGTAATTCTAACACAATTGGTTATATTTTAAAAACCTTGTAACCACAATAGGTTACTTGTATCCTTAAAATAGCGAGCAAGATCAGTCGCCTTTATAATATTTATTCTTAGGCTAGGTGCACAGCACACATAGAAGGTTTATCTGCTGACCCGAAATTGTTTCACGCTGTAAATAAATAAAAGTGAGTCAAACTTATTAATGTGTTTATGTCCTTCATTTAAACCAGTGGTTCTCAACCTCAGTCCTCAAGAACTTCCAACAGTTCATGTTTTCCAGGTCTCCTCACAGGATTGCAAGTGAAATAATTAGCTCCACCTGTGGGTCTTTTATAATGTGTCAGTGAGTAATGAATACACCTGTTCAACTTCTAGGTGACCTGGAAAACATGAACTGTTGGGGGTACTTGAGGAGAGAGGTTGAGAACCACTGATTTAAACAACCGTCGTCATTGATATAAGAGCAGTTAACAAGACCAGGACATTACAATACAGTGAATTATGAGATACATATCTCATTGTCCTTGTCCAACATCAGCTTATTAACAATGTTGCTGGTACAACATTCCAAATGATTAATATTAGGCACAGGGCCGTAACTACGTGTGTGCCAAGTGGGCTTGGCACACAGCGCAGTTGCCCTGAGGGCGCACGGCCAGCGGCATGTAATGAGTCAAATTGACTCATTACATGCCGCCTCTAAGTCTGCGCCGTGCGCCGCGCTGTGAAGGGAGAAGTCTGCAGCAGCGCCGGGCAGCGGAGAAGGAGGAGGAGGGAGGGGGAGCAGGGAGCCGCAGCAGCGCTATTTCATTGGTAGTAAGCGCCGCTGCAGCATCTCCATCTCCTTCTGTATTGGCTGCCCGGCGCTGCTGTGGATGCTGGGATGCGGTTCCTCCATCCCAGCATCCACAGCAGCGCCGGGCAGCCAATACGGAAGGAGAGGGGGATGCTGCAGCGGCGCTTACTACCAATGACATAGCGCTGCTGCGGCTCCCTGCTCCTCCTCCTCCTTCTCACCTGCCTGCACCGAGGGACCTGAACGAGGAGCCTGACTGCCAGCGGGGAGATGGTAAGTATATCTCTCTTTCTCTCTCTCTCTCTCTCTCTCTCTCTCAGGGGGACACCGTCTGCCGCAATGTGTAAAAAGGGGGCCTGGCTGCAGCAATGTGTAAAAAGGGGGTCTAGCTGCCGCAATGTGTAAAAAGGGGGCCTAGCTGCCGCAATGTGTAAAAAGGGGGCCTGGCTGCCGCAATGTGTAAAAAGGGGGACTGGCTGCCGCAATGTGTAAAAAGGGGGACTGGCTGCCGCAATGTGTAAAAAGGGGGCCTAGCTGCCGCAATGTGTAAAAAGGGGGCCTGGCTGCCGCAATGTGTAAAAAGGGGGACTGGCTGCCGTAATGTGTAAAAAGGGGGACTGGCTGCCGCAATGTGTATAAAGGGGGACACCGTCTGCCGTAATGTGTAAAAACGGGGACGCTGTCTGCTGTAATGTGTAAAAAAGGGGACGCTGTCTGCCGCAATGTGTAAAAAGGGGGACTGGCTGCCGTAATGTGTTAAAAGGGAGACTGTCTGCTGTAATGTGTAAAAAGGGGGACGCTGTCTGCTGTAATGTATAAAAGGGGCTCTACCGGTGTAGTGGCGCTACTGTGCAGCGTAATTTGAATAATGTAGACTACTGTGCACCGTAGTATGAATTGCTATTATTTTGTGGTCATGCCCCTTCCCCGTGAAGCCACGCCCCTATAAATTTTACGCGCGCCGACGGCGCGCACTGCCCCTATCTTACATGGGGGGGGCGCCACTGTCGTTTCTTGCACACAGCGCTAAAATGCCTAGTTACGGCACTGATTAGGCATGTTATATATAAGGACACGGCTCTATGTGATTGTATGTAACCAGGTCTATTGTGTGTGACTCGTTCAGCTGTCTGCAGTGGGTCACCACTGTCACACTGTGGCTTTTGCCACCTACAGTATGTGGTCGGTGCTTGCACAATAATAAACTCTTTGAGTGACGGTAGGTGGGAGTTATACATTCATCTGGCAATTTATTATTATTATTTATTTATTACCAGTTATTTTTATGGTGCACACATATTCCACAGCGCTTTACAGAGAATATTTGGCCAGTCTCATCAGTCCCTTCCACATTGGAGATTACAATCTAGGGGCCTAATTCAGACCTAATCGCTGTTGTGTGAAATCGCACAGCAGCCGATTATCGAACAACTGCGCATGCATACTGATCATAAGGCACAAGCGCGAGACCAAACTGTGAAAAAATCCAGCGTCTTTTTGATCACTAGGCGAACGCAGATTAATTGACAGGAAGCGGACGTTTGGAGGTGGTAACTGGCAGTTTCCTGGGCGTGCCCAAGCGTTTCCAGGGAGGGTGTGTGACGTCAGCTCTGACCCCTGTTTCTTTTACACTGTAGGAGTAGGTCCTGGGCTACGCACAGACTGGGAAAAACATTAGCTGGTGGGTGAGTTGCGAACGGGTCTGCAAAGCTTTTTGCACGGCGTACGCAGACTTGCACGTGGCAGTTTTTTACTCTGTCTGGGCGGTGACTATCCGATCACTAACATGCACACGCACACACATTCACGGTACGGTTAATTTTGTTGTGAGCCAATTAACCTACCAGTATATTTTTGGATTGTGGAAGGAAACGCCCACGTAAACACAGGGAGAATATACAAACGCAACACCATTAGGACCATGAAGGGAATCAAACCCATGATCTCAGTGCTGTGAGGCAACAATACTAACCATTACACCATCCGTACTCCTCCACAATGCTCTACAAATGACTAAAACACAATTTAAGAGCTCCCTAGTCACGTATGAAGGGGGTCATTCCGTGTTGATCGCTCGCTAGCAACTTTTTGCAGCGCTGTGATCAGGTTAAAACTCGGCAAAACTGCTCATGCACCGCAATGCGCAGGTGCGTCGTACGGGTACAAAGAGGATCGGTGCTGGGCGATGGATTTAACTAAGAATCCATTCGCACAGCCGATCGCAAGGTGATTGACAGAAAAAGGGCATTTATGGGTGTCAACTGACCGTTTTCGCGGGCGTGTCCTAGAGTTTGCAGGGCGGGTGTCTGACGTCAATTTCCGGGACAAAAAAGTCTGAAGTGACGGCAGCGGCTGAGTAAGTCCAGAGCTACTCAGAAACTGCAACAAACTTTTTAGTGCTGGCGGCTGCAAAAGCATTCGCACACTTGCAAAGCGAAAATACACTCCCCCATAGGCGGCGACTATCTGTTCGCAGCACAGCAAAAAGTTGCCAGCGAGCGATCAACTCGGAATTACCCCCGAAAGTCACTGGGCACACTACTACCACTGATCATTCTTCTGGCAGTTATACGTGGCTATCAGATAGATATAATAGAGAGTAGTATTGTAATTCTATACCTAGATCTATTAACCACTTAACTGGCAATTTTTTTATTCCTGAAAAGCGTCCTGAAAATTTCATTTTTTTAATGATATAATTTGGTGAAAAAACTGTTTTTAAACTTGTCCACAAAGTTTTTATTAGAATAAAAGAAAAAACAAACTTTTGTAAAAATATTTTTTTAAAGTTTTTCAAACATCGGAACATCGGTCACCACGAAACATCGCGACCATCGATCCCTTTGACGGTAATTGTGGAGGAGAGATGTAAGGGGGGAGAGAGGGGTAAGGGGGGATAACGGTGAGCTGCCATGTCACTGCTGGCCACAGTGATCGAGACAAGGGGGGGTCCAGAGCCGCAGCTGTGGGTTTTTTTTAATGCTGGCAGGAGGGGTGACGCTGGGCTGCCTGCCCAATCTCTGCTGTCTGCAGTAATCGGAACAGGAGGAAGAGGCAGGAGGGAGGGCAGAGCTGCATATGGCCTGATCACTGCACACAGTGATCGGGACAGAGGAAGGGAGGGTTTCCGCCGGGTGGGGGAAATCCTGCAGGGCTGCCCGATCAATGTACTGAGCAGTGATCGGTATACACTGGGGGCAGAACCGTGGCAGTCGCAGGAGGGCTGGCAGGTCCCTCTGAGTGGACGTTTCTGACTGGTCGCATCAGATGCGACCATGTCAGGGAAAGCCCAGCCTGGTGTGGTCACATCTGATGCGACCATGCCAGGGAAGTGGTTAATAATACTTTTTTAGGAGCATACAGTATTAGTGGGTGGTTCAATAAGTGAGGTAACAAGACCTCTCATGTGTGTAATGTTCTCTATTTCCTTCTGATTTCCTGCCAGGCCAGAGCAGGTAGACCACTACTTCCCCTCACAGCCATTAGACTGAGCCTCATATCAGTCACACTGTCCCAACATCAGCTGTAAGATGATGGGACCAGCGGAAACATGGTTAAACATTGAAGTGCGTAGCATGGTCAGATTTCTGCATCTAAAGGACACATCAGCAGCTGACATTCATCGCCAACTTGTCGAGATGTACAGTGATAACATCATGTCACAGAAACAGCTCTGGGTTTGGTGCACTGCCTTGATAACGGCAGAACAGACGTTCAAGATGAGCAGCAATCCAGCCAGAAACTTGGCTCCAACAGGTGTGGGCCCAGATAAACAGCATGCACCCCTGGTAGAGGCTAAGACAGTGGAGCAGTTTAAACATGCTTGGGCTAAGCATAAGGATATCCTTACAAAGAAATAAGGATCAAATAGAAATAGGTTTGAGGTTACCTAAAGGTTAACAGGGCTGCTATCAGAAATTGTGGGGCCTGGAGCTGACCAAAAAAAGTCAGCCCCCCCCCCCCCCCCAGCAGCCTCTCACCTCCCCCTGTGTCCATCCATAATCTTCTCTCCCCTTGTATCAAACTCACCTCCTAATGTCCCACTCCCTCCAGCAGCCTCTCACCTCCCCATGTCCCACTCTCTCCAAAAGCCTCTTACCTCCAGTGGCATTTCACTACACCCCTGTCCATCTAGCAGCCTCTCGTCTCCCCCTCTCCGTCCAGCAGCCTCTCATCTTTCCAAGTGTCCCACAGCAGGAGTGGATTTGGCGTCATGCCTCTAGCTGGTTTTAGCATAGGGACCAGCAGTAAGCCATGAAGAGACAGCCCTGGTGGAATTTCAAAACTGACACCAGTCACAGTCCAATTGGCGCTCGCTGGCTGGAAGCTGGCAGCCCGGTGGCAAATCCACACCGCTGCCACCAGGGCCCCCTTCTCTGTTTGGGCCCGGGACTGCAGTACCGTCAGCCCCCCCCCCCCCCCCCCCGATGGCTGCCCTGAAAGTTAAAATGGCAGACCAAATGGTCCTTATCTGCCGTCACATTCTGTTTCTATGTTTCCTTACCCCTTCCCTCTGATCACCCTTCTTATGCCTTCTGAGTTACAAAGTTTTTTAAAGATCTGCTTGTCTTAGAATAAGCTGCAAGATAAATATTTGAAGGATTCTTTATATAGCACATGTAACATTATCTCACTCTATCATTTAAAGCCTTTTTATCCAAATAAGTGATCACTCATTACCATTTTTAGGTCTGCCAAAACAACACTGGAGTATCCTAATGATCTCTGTTATTATTTTTGTATTAGTTCTTTTGTAAAACACCACAGAAAGTTCTGAGCTCCGTAAACAAGGGGCGAATGGAGAACACATTTAATAGTACTATAACCATGCACAGACAACAATGCAACAAAATATAAAGGTATGTAAACAATTTCCTGTCCTATAGTTATGAGACATCTATGAAGGAGAGTGTTTTTTTCTGGTAAACTTTCCTTTTGGTATAGACGCCATGTTCCCGAAGACCTGAGCATGCACAGTAGACTCTACATGCAACTGCGCCACGGAAACTGCACACGGGCCCTCTCCTCTCATAAACTGCCCCTGCTCACAACTCTTCTTTATTTAGAATTAGTAGTAGATTTTAGGGCAGATTCAGTTGCGGGGTTTTGTCGGAACACTAACTGCTAACATTGGGGGTTATTCAGAGTTGTTAGCAAACCCCAAAATGTAGAAATTGGGCAAAACCATGCTGGGGCAGATGTAACATGTGCAGAGAGAATTAGATTTGGGTCATACTTGCCTACTCTCCTGGAACAGCCAGGAGGCTCCCAAAAATCGGGTGGCATTCTGGCCTCCTGGAAGAGTATCACAAGTCTCCCGGAAAGGCGCCATCTGCCCGCTACCCCCTGCAGCCTGCCGCAGCCCACTGCATTACCATGCACATCCTCCCAGCGCTGTCACAGCCGCGAGTGGTCGATGATGCAAATCATGTCATAGTGGCTCCTCCCCCTGCTTAACAATGCAGGAAACCTGCGCATTGTGTAGAGGGGGCAGGGCCATGATGATGTGGCAAAGCTGTCACGCCCCCGGTCCTTCCCCCAATCAGCATCATATCACCCGCCACGCCCCCCACAGTGCTGGCCTGGCTGCTTCCTCCCAGAGGGGGCAGCCAGAAAGTCGGCATGTATGATTTGGGTGGGTGCTTTCTTTTTAAACTGCAATTTAGATTTGTTTGAACATACAGTACCTCACTCACATCTAACTCTCTCTGCACGTTACATCTGCCCCACCTCAATTACAGTGACGTGCGGTGGGGCGAGACAGTGCCTCCTGAGCCATTTAGCTCACTGCACGTCCCTGGTCAATTACTGCTGGATAGTGGTGGCTACGTTGGCCTCTCTTTCTGAAATCTCTCACCCATCTACTTATTTATTTATTAATATATATATATATATATATATATACATATAGTGCACATCTGTTCCTGTCCCAGCTGAGCTTACAATTAATGTCAGAAGTCAATTAACCTACCAGTATATTTCTGGAGTGTGGGAGGACCAGAACACCTGGAAGAAATCCACAAAAACACAGGGAGGAATCGGGGGGACATACAGACTCCACACTAATATTACATGATGGGGGAATTAACTCATTAACCTCAGTGCTGTGAGACAGTAGTACATACTTGCCTACCCTCCCGGAATGGCCAGGAGGCTCCCGAAAATCGGGTGACTCTCCCGGCCCCCCGGAAGAGCAGGCAAGTCTCCCGATTTCAGGGGTCCTCCCTGCCCGGCTGCCCACTTAGCGAGTGAAGTGGGCGGTCTGGGCAGGCGATGACGCGATTCTTGTTGAATTGCGTCATCATAGCCACGCCCCCCGCTGTATAATGCCCGTAATTGCTGAATTACACAGTGGGGGCGTGGCTTACATGACGTGATCCAGCAGCCACACCCCCATCCCGCCCCTGTCCCGCCTCTGGTCTGCCCCCATCCTGCCTCTGCCCCGCCCCCCTCTTCACTTCACCTCACTGCCCACCCCCCTGCTGAGCCGACCGGCTGCTCTCTCCCGGAGAGAGCAGCCCAAAAGTCGGCAACTATGCAGTAGTACTAACCACTTCACCATCCGTGCTGCCCAGCACCTCACAAGCCTTTCATTTTAACAAAGGTAGTGATAGGTTTGATTGATGCTGATCTCTAATGCACCTCAGGAGCCGGGATACGGACGGCTATGCTCACTGGAAATTCCCCTTGCAGATATTAATTTAAAAAGTTTTTATATGTAATCTAGCAATTATTTACTATAACCCAATTTCACCTAATGTTCCAGGATGGGAGTCTCTTTCACTTTATCTAGTGTCACCTCAGTCTAGCACATAATCTTTGCAAATATTTAATGTCTATAAATGTTTCATATGTTTAAATATTTAACTGTACTTTCCCGAGTCTGTAACTTTTTATCTAATGCCCCTTATAAAATGTGAATGTTTCATAACACTAAAGCAGGAGGCGTCTGAGTGAATAAGAGGCCTTCGCGTATCTGAGGGATAAATGAATGAAGCAGTGATAAGAGAGGAGAAGTAAGCCAGTGGAGAAATTGCCCATGGCAACCAATCAGCATTGAAGTAACATTTATAATTTGCATACTATAAAATTATACAGAGCAGCTGATTGGTTGTCATGGGCAGCTTCTCCACTGGCTCACTTCTCCGCTCTTATGACTGCTTCATACATTTACCCCTGAGTGCTGCGCAGCACTGGATTATCGGCAAGACCATCGGCCACCTGAGAAGCCCTCACAGCTCCGTAACTTACATCAGGAAAGCGCAGACCATGGCCTTGGCACGCCAAGAAAATATGGGGGAGGGGGGGGGGGCACGACACGCCACACCCCATATGTCTGCAGCCTGTCAGTCAATTTGCAGCTCAGGGGCACTGTGTGCGACACGCTTCTATTTTAAACAACATCCCCCTTCTCATTCCTCAAACGTCTGAAGCGTGTCAATCAAGCTGCAGCGTGCAGCAAGCTGTGACTGAGATCGCAGCAAAATTGCGGAGCAGTCCCGGAAACCATCGGTCATTTGCGACCAAATCAGGACTGATTCAAAGAATTCTAAAAGCTGCATAATTACCCCATCTGTGTCACCCATGTCTGTCTACCCCTCCCCTTTAGATTGTAAGCTCTCACGAGCAGGGCCCTCTTCCCTCATGTGCTTATCCTTTCTTACTTTAATAATCTTCAACTGCATCAACTCCAGCAGTCTTCTGCCACCTGATACTTATTCCAGTGTCATCTACTGATGTAACTATGTTTATTTACCCTGTACTTGTCCTATACTGTTATCAACTGTAAGTTGCTGTTTTCCTGTTTGATTATTTATGTACTCTGTAATTGGGCGCTGCGGAACCCTTGTGGCGCCATATAAATAAGGATAATAATAATAATAATAATAATAATAATAATAATAATTGTTTAGCTCACCTTTAAATAGAACTGTGGCCCTCATTCCGAGTTGTTCGCTCGCAAGGCGATTTTAGCAGAGTTACACACGCTAAGCCGCCGCCTACTGGGAGTGAATCTTAGCTTCTTAAAATTGCGAACGATGTATTCGCAATATTGCGATTACAAACTACTTAGCAGTTTCTGAGTAGCTTCAACCTTACTCGGCATCTGCGATCAGTTCAGTGCTTGTCGTTCCTGGTTTGACGTCACAAACACACCCAGCGTTCGGCCAGACACTCCTCCGTTTCTCCAGCCACTCCCGCGTTTTTTCCGGAAACGGTAGCGTTTTTATCCACACGCCCATAAAACGCCGTGTTTCCGCCCAGTAACACCCATTTCCTGTCAATCACACTACGATCGCCGGAGCGAAGAAAAAGCCGTGAGTAAAAATACTATCTTCATAGCAAAATTACTTGGCGCAGTCGCAGTGCGAACATTGCGCATGCGTACTAAGCAGAAAAACGCTGCGATGCGAAGAAAAATACCGAGCGAACGACTCGGAATGAGGGCCAGTGTGTATTAATTACAAATTCTGCAGCAATAACAGACTGCTCAGTAGAGAGAGCATAAACTATTTTTGTATATGCAGAAAAGTGATGATCCTATACTGCCTCCTGGTGGTTGAGGATAGAATTGCTACTTGAGTGTGTTAGGAAAGCCCCTTTACAATGTCATCTCTAGTTTGCATCGATGGCAGGAAATCATTGATGCTAAACCATTGTAGGTTTATACCTTCAATTTTGGAGTATGGTGTAAGGTATGTGGCTGGCCAATCTGGATAGGGGTCAGGGCTACGCAGGCCGCAGTAAGGGCAGATCTAAGCTCCATGCCCACTGCACTGTGGGTAAAAAAAACTAAAACCTTAAAACACTGCACATTGTTCTTGATCATCGGGGGCAAACCATCGATGATTGGTAATCAATGATCAATGGCCGTCTCTAAAAAAAACAACTTATGTGAACAAAGGTTTCAGCAACAGAGATACCGTTTCCCTCCAATGTATGACATTGACGGTGTGCGGTATATGAAAGGTGCATTATGCGCCATTGCCTATATCGACACAACTATTTAAAAGATAGCGCGCTGATATGCAGGGGAAATGTAATAACAGACAGCATCGCTGACAATTCCGAAACACGCAGCTATCGATTTTGACAGCTGCAGGTGTTGATGCCCTATGTCCACAGCGGGGACAGCGCTGTCCCTGGCTGTGGCGTATGCTGGATCCGGCTGCAAGATCCTGCACGTGCACAGTGGAGCCGGCTGGGGAGGGAGACCCAGCGCATCAGCACTAGGCTGTGCACTCAAGCAGGGATCACCAGTGGGGGGAGTGCTCCTGCCGACAAGATGATCACATATCTTGTCACAGTGGCTTCCTACTTCTACTCGATAATGAGGTGAAGCAGGAAGTGTTATAGCGGCACGATATAGCGCACACATATCCCGCAGCTCTGTACAGAGACTATATATATCAGTCATTCACATCACTTCCTGATCCGGTGGAGCTTACACTCTTGGAGAGAGATAAAGTGGATGGATATAAAGTACCAGCCAATCAGCTCCTGTCATGCTACGTGTGCTTGAGAAGTGACAGTTGGTAGCTGGTTGGTTGATACTTTATCTCTCTCCAAGGTTTAGTACATAGACCCCTATATTCCACGGGTGGTCTTCAGGTTGCTGGCAGTGGGGTCCCGGCGAGCAGCATACCGGCGCCGGAATCCCGGCCGCCGGTATACGACATCTTTTCTCCCTCTTGGGGGTCCACTACCCCCCTGGAGGGAGAATAGTGTGGCGCGCGAAGCCCGCAAGGGGCTCATTTGCGCTCACCCAGCTGTCGGTATGCCGGTGGTCGGGATTCCGGCGCCGGTATGCTGCTCGCCAGGACCCCGACCGCCGGCGAACCATACTACACCCATATTCCACATCACATATATTTAGTGTTATTTTTTTATGTCAGCAGCCAATTAGCCTACCTGTATGTTTTTAGAGTATGGGAGGAAACCGGAGCACCCGTGGGTTTAACATACATACTACACGCAGATTGGCCATGACCATCTGTGCAGAGCCATGAAGAAGTGAAATGACCATGCACTGTGTACACTCTGGGAGTAATTCAGACGGATGGTATTCAGTATACCGGCGCTCAGCTCACCGGCGCCGGAATCCTGACACCCGGCATATCGACAACTATTCTCCCTCTAGGAGGTCCACGACACCCCTGGAGAGAGAATAAAATAAGAATTTACTCACCGGTAATTCTATTTCTCGTAGTCCGTAGTGGATGCTGGGACTCCGTAAGGACCATAGGGAATAGCGGCTCCGCAGGAGACTGGGCACAACTATAAAGAAAGCTTTAGACTACTGGTGTGCACTGGCTCCTCCCACTATGGCCCTCCTCCAGACTTCAGTTAGGATACTGTGCACAGAAGAGCTGACACAATAAGGAAGGATTTTGAATCCCGGGTAAGACTCATACCAGCCACACCAATCACACCGTATAACTCGTGATACAATACCCAGTTAACAGTATGATAACAACTGAGCCTCTCAACAGATGGCTCAACAATAACCCTTAAGTTAAACAATAACTATATACAAGTATTGCAGACAATCCGCACTTGGGATGGACGCCCAGCATCCACTACGGATTACGAGAAATAGAATTACCGGTGAGTAAATTCTTATTTTCTCTGACGTCCTAAGTGGATGCTGGGACTCCGTAAGGACCATGGGGATTATACCAAAGCTCCCAAACGGGCGGGAGAGTGCGGATGACTCTGCAGCACCGAATGAGCAAACTCTAGGTCCTCCTCAGCCAGGGTGTCAAACTTGTAGAATTTAGCAAACGTGTTTGACCCCGACCAAGGCAAAGTTGAAGAGTAGAGACCCCTCGGGCAGCCGCCCAAGAAGAGCCCACCTTCCTCGTGGAATGGGCTTTCACTGATTTAGGATGCGGCAGTCCAGCCGCAGAATGTGCAAGCTGAATCGTACTACAGATCCAGCGAGCAATAGTCTGCTTTGAAGCAGGTGCACCCAACTTGTTGGGCGCATACAGGATAAAGAGCGAGTCAGTCTTTCTGACTCCAGCTGTCCTGGAAACATAGATTTTCAGGGCCCTGACTACGTCCAACAACATGGAAGCCTCCAAGTCTTTTGTAGCCGCAGGCACCACGATAGGTTGGTTCAGATGAAAAGCTGATACCACTTTAGGGAGAAACTGGGGACGAGTCCTCAATTCTGCCCTATCCATATGGAAAATCAGATAAGGGCTTTTACAGGACAAAGCCGCCAATT
Source organism: Pseudophryne corroboree (assembly GCF_028390025.1). Classification (NCBI taxonomy): domain Eukaryota; kingdom Metazoa; phylum Chordata; class Amphibia; order Anura; family Myobatrachidae; genus Pseudophryne; species Pseudophryne corroboree. The sequence continues at coordinate 62,899,552 of NC_086455.1, forward strand.
CTGATACACGCCTGGCCGAAGCTAAGGCCAACAACATGACCACTTTCCACGTGAGATATTTCAAATCCACGGTTTTCAGTGGCTCAAACCAATGTGACTTTAGGAAATCCAACACCACGTTGAGATCCCAAGGTGCCACTGGAGGCACAAAAAGGGGCTGAATATGCAGCACTCCCTTAACAAAAGTCTGAACTTCAGGCAGTGAAGCCAGTTCTCTCTGGAAGAAAATCGATAGAGCCGAAATCTGGACCTTAATGGAACCCAATTTAAGGCCCATAGTCACCCCTGACTGTAGGAAGTGCAGGAAACGGCCCAGCTGAAATTCCTCCGTTGGGGCCTTCCTGGCCTCACACCACGCAACATATTTTCGCCATATCCGGTGATAATGGTTTGCTGTTGCTTCTTTCCTAGCTTTAATCAGCGTAGGAATGACTTCCTCCGGAATGCCCTTTTCCTTCAGGATCCGGTGTTCAACCGCCATGCCGTCAAACGCAGCCGCGGTAAGTCTTGGAACAGACAGGGCCCCTGCTGCAGCAGGTCTTGTCTGAGCGGTAGAGGCCATGGGTCCTCTGAGATCATTTCTTGAAGTTCCGGGTACCAAGCTCTTCTTGGCCAATCCGGAACAATGAGTATAGTTCTTACTCCTCTTCTCCTTATTATCCTCAGTACCTTTGGTATGAGAGGAAGAGGAGGGAACACATAAACCGACCGGTACACCCACGGTGTCACTAGAGCGTCCACAGCTATCGCCTGCGGGTCTCTTGACCTGGCGCAATACTTTTCTAGCTTTTTGTTTAGGCGGGACGCCATCATGTCCACCTGTGGCCTTTCCCAACGGTTTACAATCATTTGAAAGACTTCTGGATGAAGTCCCCACTCTCCCGGGTGGAGGTCGTGCCTGCTGAGGAAGTCTGCTTCCCAGTTGTCCACTCCCGGAATGAACACTGCTGACAGTGCTAACACGTGATTTTCCGCCCATCGGAGAATCCTTGTGGCTTCTGCCATTGCCGTCCTGCTTCTCGTGCCGCCCTGTCGGTTTACATGGGCGACCGCCGTGATGTTGTCTGACTGGATCAGTACCGGCTGGTTTTGAAGCAGGGGTTTTGCCTGACTTAGGGCATTGTAAATGGCCCTTAGTTCCAGAATATTTATGTGCAGGGAAGTCCCCTGACTTGACCATAGTCCTTGGAAGTTTCTTCCCTGTGTGACTGCCCCCCAGCCTCGAAGGCTGGCATCCGTGGTCACCAGGACCCAGTCCTGTATGCCGAATCAGCGGCCCTCTTGAAGATGAGCACTCTGCAGCCACCACAGCAGAGACACCCTTGTCCTTGGAGACAGGGTTATCAGCCGATGCATCTGAAGATGCGATCCGGACCACTTGTCCAACAGGTCCCACTGAAAGGTTCTTGCATGAAACCTGCCGAATGGAATCGCTTCGTAGGAAGCTACCATCTTTCCCAGGATCCGCGTGCAGTGATGCATCGACACCTGTTTTGGTTTTAGGAGGCCTCTGACTAGAGATGACAGCTCCTTGGCCTTCTCCTCCGGGAGAAACACTTTTTTCTGTTCTGTGTCCAGAACCATCCCCAGGAACAGTAGACGTGTCGTAGGGACCAGCTGTGACTTTGGAATGTTTAGAATCCAGCCGTGCTGTTGTAGCACCTCCCGAGATAGTGCTACCCCGACCAACAACTGCTCCCTGGACCTCGCCTTTATCAGGAGATCGTCCAAGTACGGGATAATTAAAACTCCCTTCTTTCGAAGGAGTATCATCATTTCGGCCATTACCTTGGTAAAGACCCTCGGAGCCGTGGATAGACCGAACGGCAACGTCTTGAATTGGTAATGACAATCCTGTACCACAAATCTGAGGTACTCCTGGTGAGGATGGTAAATGGGGACATGCAGGTAAGCATCCTTGATGTCCAGTGATACCATGTAATCCCCCTCGTCCAGGCTTGCAATAACCGCCCTGAGCGATTCCATCTTGAACTTGAATTTTTTTGAATATGTGTTCAAGGATTTCAAATTTAAAATGGGTCTCACCGAACCGTCCGGTTTCGGTACCACAAACATTGTGGAATAGTAACCCCGTCCTTGTTGAAGTAGGGGTACCTTTACTATCACCTGTTGTGAATACAGCTTGTGAATTGCCTGTAACACTGCCTCCCTGCCTGAGGGAGTGGTTGGTAAGGCAGATTTGAGGAAACGGCGGTCGGGAGACGTCTCGAATTCCAGCTTGTACCCCTGAGATACTATTTGAAAGATCCAGGGATCCACCCGTGAGCGAGCCCACTGATTGCTGAAATATTTGAGACGGGCCCCCACCGTACCTGGCTCCGCCTGTGGAGCCCCAGCGTCATGCTGTGGACTTAGAGGAAGCGGGGGAGGACTTTTGCTCCTGGGAACTGGCTGTATGCTGTAGCTTTTGTCCCCTACCTCTGCCTCTGGGCAGAAAGGACGCGCCTTTAACCCGCTTGCCCCTATTGGGCCGAAAAGGACTGTACCTGATAATATGGTGCTTTCTTTGGCTGTGAGGGAACATGGGGTAAAAATGTAGACTTCCCAGCTGTTGCTGTGGAAATGAGGTCCGAGAGACCATCCCCGAACAACTCCTCACCCTTATAAGGCAGAACTTCCATGTGCCTTTTGGAATCTGCATCTCCTGTCCACTGCCGAGTCCATAACCCTCTCCTGGCAGAAATGGACATTGCACTAATTTTGGATGCCAGCCGGCAAATATCCCTCTGTGCATCCCTCATGTATAAAAGTGCGTCTTTAATATGCTCTACGGTTAGCAATATAGTGTCCTTGTCTAGGGTATCAATATTTTCTGACAGGGAATCTGACCATGCAGCTGCAGCACTGCACATCCATGCTGAAGCAATAGCTGGTCTCAGTATAACACCTGTGTGTGTATATATAGACTTCAGGATAGCCTCCTGCTTTCTATCAGCAGATTCCTTCAGGGCGGCCGTATCCGGAGACGGTAGTGCCACCTTCTTTGACAAGCGTGTGAGCGCTTTATCCACTCTAGGGGAAGTTTCCCAATGTGCCTTATCCTCTGGCGGGAAAGGGTACGCCATTAGTAACCTCTTAGAAATTACCAATTTCTTATCAGGGGAAGCCCACGCTTCTTCACACACTTCATTTAACTCCTCAGATGGAGGAAAAGCTACTGGTAGTTTTTTCTCTCCAAACATAATACCCTTTTTTGTGGTACCGGGGGTAACATCAGAAATGTGCAACATATTTTTCATTGCCTCAATCATGTAACGTGTGGCCCTACTGGAAGTTACATTAGTCTCATCGTCGTCGACACTGGAGTCAGTATCCGTGTCGACATCTGTGTCTGCCATCTGAGGTAGCGGGCGTTTTAGAGCCCCTGATGGCTTTTGAGAGACCTGGGCAGGCACAGGCTGAGAAGCCGGCTGTCCCACATTTGGTATGTCGTCAAACCTTTTATGCAAGGAGTTGACACTGTCGCGTATTTCCTTCCACAGCACCATCCACTCAGGTGTCGACCCCGCAGGGGGTGACATCACATTTACAGGCATCTGCTCCGCCTCCACATAAGCCTCCTCATCAAACATGTCGACACAGCCGTACCGACACACCACATACACACAGGGAATGCTCTGACAGAGGACAGGACCCCACAAAGCCCTTTGGGGAGACAGAGAGAGAGTATGCCAGCACACACCAGAGCGCTATATAACACAGGGATCCCACTATAAATGAGTGTTTTCCCTCATAGCTGCTTTATATATATATATATATATATATATATATATATACTGCGCCTAAATTTAGTGCCCCCCCCCCTCTCTTTTTTACCCTTCTGTAGCTTGTAGACTGCAGGGGAGAGCCAGGGAGCTTCCTTCCAGCGGAGCTGTGAGGGAAAAATGGCGCCAGTGTGCTGAGGGAGATGGCCCCGCACCTTTTCCGGCGGACTTCTCCCGCTTTTTCTGGAATTCTGGCAGGGGTATTTTTACACCTATATAGCCTCTAGGACTATATATGATGTAGATTTGCCAGCCAAGGTGTCTTATATTGCCCTCAGGACGCCCCCCCCAGCGCCCTGCAGCCATCAGTGACCGGAGTGTGAGGTGTGCATGAGGAGCAATGGCGCACAGCTGCAGTGCTGTGCGCTACCTTGTTGAAGACTGAAGTCTTCTGCCGCCGATTTTCCGGAACACTTCTTGCTTCTGGCTCTGTAAGGGGGCCGGTGGCGCGGCTCCGGGAACGAACACCAAGGTCGGGTCCTGCGGTCGATCCCTCTGGAGCTAATGGTGTCCAGTAGCCTAAGAAGCCCAAACTACCACCAGTTAGGTAGGTTCGCTTCTTCTCCCCTTAGTCCCTCGCTGCAGTGAGTCTGTTGCCAGCAGATCTCACTGAAAATAAAAAACCTAAATATACTTTCTTTCTAGGAGCTCATGAGAGCCCCTAGTGTGCATCCAGCTCAGCCGGGCACAAGAATCTAACTGAAGTCTGGAGGAGGCAGTGCACACCAGTAGTCTAAAGTTGTCTTTATAGTTGTGCCCAGTCTCCTGCGGAGCCGCTATTCCCCATGGTCCTTACGGAGTCCCAGCATCCACTTAGGACGTCAGAGAAATAGCGTAGCGCGCATATCGTGCCAGCGTACCCGCAAGGGGTTCATTTGTGCTCGCCCCGCCGCTAGCATGCCGGCAGTCAGGATCCCGGCGCTGGTATGCTAGGCTCCGGGATCCCGATCACCGGCCACTTATACTACACCCATTCAGACTTGATCGTAGATGTGCTAAATGTTGCACATCTACGATCACTTTCACAGACATGCAGGGGGACGCCCAGCACAGGGCTCTGCCCCTCTCCGCACAGGTACAAACGCATCGCACGGCGGCAATGCTTTTGTACTTGAAGAGTTGCTCCCTGCCAGTGCAGCACCTGCGCGCTGGCATGGAGCTACCCGTCGCTCTCCGCGTAGCCCGAACCACGCCCCCAAAACGGCAGGCAAACACCGCCGGCCCGCCCAGCGAACGCCTCTGCCTGTCAACCAGTTCAGACCTGATTACCCGCTGTGCGAAAACACGTAAAGTGGTGGTAAGAAATTATAAGTATCAGGTCTGAAATGCTAGTTAGTAAATACTTCCCTACAGGGCAATATCTATAGCAGTGAGTTTTCTGCTTCTGGTAGATCACCCGTCGGCGACAGTCGCCGCCTCGCACTAACTGCGCACACGTCGTATGAATAAGGAGCGTTATGATTCTATGTGATCTGCAGGTAATATGTGCCTCTGGGGTGACAGACAAGCGATAAGTAACTGTGGGGCAGATGCATCAAAGCTTGGAGAGAGATAAAGTACCAGCCAATCAGCTCCTGTCATTTTTCTAGTCCAGCCCATATGGCAGCTAGAAGATGATTGGCTGGTGCTTCATCCATCTCCAATCTTTGATGCATCTGCCCCCCTGCAATGAATGCAAGCAGTGTTCTCTTCTGTTTACCTATCTACTAAACACAACAGCGGAAGTCTTAAGAACACAAGCGGCATCTTCCTCCCACAATTAAGATGGCCACCGCTGCCTCGGGGACACATTTCCGGTCCGGGGTTTGGAAGCGTCATCATCCACAGTCTGAGATGAAAGAGAAGTGGATGCATTGAATTAGGGGCTCCGGACTACAGTACACCACCTCCCCGGAGACAGGTGAGACCCATGAGGAGGAGACGTGGGGTAACGGTGAATGAGACAGGCACATATGACACAGGGGAGAGGCGTGAGACAGCCACACAGTACAGAGGGCATGAGACATCCACACATGACACAAGAGAGATGAGGAGAGTCGTGAGACAGCCACACATGATATAGGAGAAAGGGGGAGAGACATAAGAGAGTCACACATGATACAGGAGAGGGAGAGAGGTGAGACAGCCACACACTGATACAGGGGAGAGGTATGAGACAGACACACAGGAGAGAGGGGGGGAGGAATGAGACAGTCACACATGATACAGGAGAGGTGAGACAGTAACACAGGATACAGAAGAGAGGAGGAGAGGTGAGACAGTAACACAGGATACAGGAGAGAGGAGGAGAGGTGAGACAATAACACAGGATACAGGAGAGAGGAGGAGAGGTGAGACAGTAACACAGGATACAAGAGAGAGGAGGGGAGGTGAGACAATAACACAGGATACAAGAGAGAGGAGGAGAGGTGAGACAGTAACACAGGATACAGGAGAGAGGAGGGGAGGTGAGACAATAACACAGGATACAGGAGAGAGGAGGAGAGGTGAGACAGTAACACAGGATACAGGAGAGAGGCGGAGTGGTGAGACAGTAACACAGGATACATGAGAGAGGAGGGGAGGTGAGACAATAACACAGGATACAGGAGAGAGGCGGAGTGGTGAGACAGTAACACAGGATACAGGAGAGAGGAGGGGAGGTGAGACAATAACACAGGATACAGGAGAGAGGACGAGAGGTGAGACAGTAACACAGGATACAGGAGAGAGGACGAGAGGTGAGACAGTAACACAGGATATAGGAGAGAGGACGAGAGGTGAGACAGTAACACAGGATACAGGAGAGAGGAGGGGAGGTGAGACAATAACACAGGATACAGGAGAGAGGAGGAGAGGTGAGACAGTAACACAGGATACAGGAGAGAGGCGGAGTGGTGAGACAATAACACAGGATACAGGAGAGAGGCGGAGTGGTGAGACAGTAACACAGGATACAGGAGAGAGGAGGGGAGGTGAGACAGTAACACAGGATACAGGAGAGAGGACGAGAGGTGAGACAGTAACACATGATACAGGAGAGAGGCGGAGAGGTGAGACAGTAACACATGATACAGGAGAGAGGAGGAGAGGTGAGACAGTTTCACAGGAGAGAGGAGGAGAGGTGAGACAGTAACACAGGATACAGGAGAGGGGAGGTGAGACAGTAACACAGGATACAGGAGAGAGGAGGAGAGGTGAGACAGTAACACATGATACAGGAGAGAGGCGGAGAGGTGAGACAGTAACACATGATACAGGAGAGAGGAGGAGAGGTGAGACAGTAACACAGGATACAGGAAAGAGGTGAGACAGTAACACATGATACAGGAGAGAGAGGAGGGGAGGTGAGACAGTAACACATGATACAGGAGAGAGGCGGAGTGGTGAGACAATAACACAGGATACAGGAGAGAGGCGGAGTGGTGAGACAATAACACAGGATACAGGAGAGAGGCGGAGTGGTGAGACAGTAACACAGGATACAGGAGAGAGGAGGGGAGGTGAGACAGTAACACAGGATACAGGAGAGAGGACGAGAGGTGAGACAGTAACACAGGATACAGGAGAGAGGACGAGAGGTGAGACAGTAACACAGGATACAGGAGAGAGGAGGAGAGGTGAGACAGTAACACAGGATACAGGAGAGAGGAGGAGAGGTGAGACAGTAACACAGGATACAGGAAAGAGGTGAGACAGTAACACATGATACAGGAGAGAGGAGGAGAGGTGAGACAGTAACACAGGATACAGGAGAGAGAGGAGGGGAGGTGAGACAGTAACACATGATACAGGAGAAAGAGGAGGGGAGGTGAGACAGTAACACAGGATACAGGAGAGAGGAGGGGAGGTGAGACAGTTTCACAGGATACAGGAGAGAGGAGGAGAGGTAAGACAGTAACACATGATACAGGAGAGGGGAGGTGAGACAGTAACACATGATACAGGAGAGAGGAGAAGAGGTGAGACAGTAACACATGATACAGGAGAGAGGCGGAGTGGTGAGACAGTAACACAGGATACAGGAGAGAGGCGGAGTGGTGAGACAATAACACAGGATACAGGAGAGAGGCGGAGTGGTGAGACAGTAACACAGGATACAGGAGAGAGGAGGGGAGGTGAGACAGTAACACAGGATACAGGAGAGAGGACGAGAGGTGAGACAGTAACACATGATACAGGAGAGAGGAGGAGAGGTGAGACAGTAACACAGGATACAGGAGAGAGGACGAGAGGTGAGACAGTAACACAGGATACAGGAGAGAGGAGGAGAGGTGAGACAGTAACACAGGATACAGGAGAGAGGACGAGAGGTGAGACAGTAACACATGATACAGGAGAGAGGAGGAGAGGTAAGACAGTAACACATGATACAGGAGAGAGGCGGAGTGGTGAGACAGTAACACAGGATACAGGAGAGAGGAGGGGAGGTGAGACAGTAACACAGGATACAGGAGAGAGGAGGAGAGGTGAGACAGTAACACAGGATACAGGAGAGAGGAGGAGAGGTGAGACAGTAACACATGATACAGGAGAGAGGAGGAGAGGTGAGACAATAACACAGGATACAGGAGAGAGGAGGAGAGGTGAGACAGTAACACAGGATACAGGAGAGAGGAGGGGAGGTGAGACAGTAACACATGATACAGGAGAGAGGAGGGGAGGTGAGACAGTAACACAGGATACAGAAGAGAGGCGGAGAGGTAAGACAGTAACACAGGATACAGGAGAGAGGCGGAGTGGTGAGACAATAACACAGGATACAGGAGAGAGGCGGAGTGGTGAGACAATAACACAGGATACAGGAGAGAGGCGGAGTGGTGAGACAGTAACACAGGATACAGGAGAGAGGAGGAGAGGTGAGACAGTAACACAGGATACAGGAGAGAGGAGGAGAGGTGAGACAGTAACACAGGATACAGGAGAGAGGCGGAGTGGTGAGACAGTAACACAGGATACAGGAGAGAGGAGGGGAGGTGAGACAGTAACACAGGATACAGGAGAGAGGAGGAGAGGTGAGACAGTAACACAGGATACAGGAGAGAGGAGGAGAGGTAAGACAGTAACACATGATACAGGAGAGAGAGGAGGGGAGGTGAGACAGTAACACAGGATACAGGAGAGAGGAGGAGAGGTGAGACAGTAACACAGGATACAGGAGAGAGGTGGAGAGGTGAGACAATAACACAGGATACAGGAGAGAGGCGGAGTGGTGAGACAGTAACACATGATACAGGAGAGAGAGGAGGGGAGGTGAGACAGTAACACATGATACAGGAGAGAGAGGAGTGGAGGTGAGACAGTAACACAGGATACAGGAGAGAAGAGGAGAGGTGAGACAGTAACACATGATACAGGAGAGAGAGGAGGGGAGGTGAGACAGTAACACAGGATACAGGAGTGAGGAGGGGAGGTGAGGCAGTTTCACAGGATACAGGAGAGAGGAGGAGAGGTAAGACAGTAACACATGATACAGGAGAGAGGCGGAGTGGTGAGACAGTAACACAGGATACAGGAGAGAGGAGGGGAGGTGAGACAGTAACACAGGATACAGGAGAGAGGACGAGAGGTGAGACAGTAACACATGATACAGGAGAGAGGAGGAGAGGTGAGACAGTACCACAGGATACAGGAGAGAGGAGGAGAGGTGAGACAGTAACACAGGATACAGGAGAGAGGAGGAGAGGTGAGACAATAACACAGGATACAGGAGAGAGGAGGAGAGGTGAGACAGTAACACAGGATACAGGAGAGAGGAGGGGAGGTGAGACAATAACACAGGATACAAGAGAGAGGAGGAGAGGTGAGACAGTAACACAGGATACAGGAGAGAGGAGGGGAGGCGAGACAATAACACAGGATACAGGAGAGAGGAGGAGAGGTGAGACAGTAACACAGGATACAGGAGAGAGGAGGAGAGGTGAGACAATAACACAGGATACAGGAGAGAGGCGGAGTGGTGAGACAGTAACACAGGATACAGGAGAGAGGAGGGGAGGTGAGACAGTAACACAGGATACAGGAGAGAGGACGAGAGGTGAGACAGTAACACAGGATACAGGAGAGAGGAGGAGAGGTGAGACAGTAACACAGGATACAGGAGAGAGGAGGGGAGGTGAGACAATAACACAGGATACAGGAGAGAGGAGGGGAGGTGAGACAGTAACACAGGATACAGGAGAGAGGAGGGGAGGTGAGACAGTAAGACAGGATACAGGAGAGAGGAGGGGAGGTGAGACAATAACACAGGATACAGGAGAGAGGCGGAGAGGTGAGACAGTAACACAGGATACAGGAGAGAGGAGGAGAGGTGAGACAATAACACAGGATACAGGAGAGAGGCGGAGTGGTGAGACAGTAACACAGGATACAGGAGAGAGGAGGGGAGGTGAGACAATAACACAGGATACAGGAGAGAGGACGAGAGGTGAGACAGTAACACAGGATACAGGAGAGAGGACGAGAGGTGAGACAGTAACACAGGATATAGGAGAGAGGACGAGAGGTGAGACAGTAACACAGGATACAGGAGAGAGGAGGGGAGGTGAGACAATAACACAGGATACAGGAGAGAGGAGGAGAGGTGAGACAGTAACACAGGATACAGGAGAGAGGCGGAGTGGTGAGACAATAACACAGGATACAGGAGAGAGGCGGAGTGGTGAGACAGTAACACAGGATACAGGAGAGAGGAGGGGAGGTGAGACAGTAACACAGGATACAGGAGAGAGGACGAGAGGTGAGACAGTAACACATGATACAGGAGAGAGGCGGAGAGGTGAGACAGTAACACATGATACAGGAGAGAGGAGGAGAGGTGAGACAGTAACACAGGATACAGGAGAGAGGAGGAGAGGTGAGACAGTAACACAGGATACAGGAGAGAGGAGGAGAGGTGAGACAGTAACAGGATACTGGAGAGAGGAGGAGAGGTGAGACAGTAACACATGATACAGGAGAGAGGCGGAGAGGTGAGACAGTAACACATGATACAGGAGAGAGGAGGAGAGGTGAGACAGTAACACATGATACAGGAGAGAGGCGGAGAGGTGAGACAGTAACACATGATACAGGAGAGAGGAGGAGAGGTGAGACAGTAACACAGGATACAGGAAAGAGGTGAGACAGTAACACATGATACAGGAGAGAGAGGAGGGGAGGTGAGACAGTAACACAGGATACAGGAGAGAGGAGGGGAGGTGAGACAGTTTCACAGGATACAGGAGAGAGGAGGAGAGGTAAGACAGTAACACATGATACAGGAGAGGGGAGGAGAGGTAAGACAGTAACACATGATACAGGAGAGGGGAGGAGAGGTGAGACAGTAACACATGATACAGGAGAGAGAGGAGGGGAGGTGAGACAGTAACACAGGATACAGGAGAGAGGAGGGGAGGTGAGACAGTTTCACAGGATACAGGAGAGAGGAGGAGAGGTGAGACAGTAACACAGGATACAGGAAAGAGGAGGAGAGGTGAGACAGTAACACATGATACAGGAGAGAGGCGGAGAGGTGAGACAGTAACACATGATACAGGAGAGAGGAGGAGAGGTGAGACAGTAACACATGATACAGGAGAGAGGCGGAGAGGTGAGACAGTAACACATGATACAGGAGAGAGGAGGAGAGGTGAGACAGTAACACAGGATACAGGAAAGAGGTGAGACAGTAACACATGATACAGGAGAGAGAGGAGGGGAGGTGAGACAGTAACACAGGATACAGGAGAGAGGAGGGGAGGTGAGACAGTTTCACAGGATACAGGAGAGAGGAGGAGAGGTGAGACAGTAACACATGATACAGGAGAGAGAGGAGGGGAGGTGAGACAGTAACACAGGATACAGGAGAGAGGAGGGGAGGTGAGACAGTTTCACAGGATACAGGAGAGAGGAGGAGAGGTAAGACAGTAACACAGGATACAGGAGAGAGGAGGAGAGGTGAGACAGTAACACATGATACAGGAGAGAGGCGGAGAGGTGAGACAGTAACACATGATACAGGAGAGAGGAGGAGAGGTGAGACAGTAACACAGGATACAGGAAAGAGGTGAGACAGTAACACATGATACAGGAGAGAGAGGAGGGGAGGTGAGACAGTAACACAGGATACAGGAGAGAGGAGGGGAGGTGAGACAGTTTCACAGGATACAGGAGAGAGGAGGAGAGGTAAGACAGTAACACATGATACAGGAGAGGGGAGGTGAGACAGTAACACATGATACAGGAGAGAGGAGAAGAGGTGAGACAGTAACACATGATACAGGAGAGAGGCGGAGTGGTGAGACAATAACACAGGATACAGGAGAGAGGCGGAGTGGTGAGACAGTAACACAGGATACAGGAGAGAGGAGGGGAGGTGAGACAGTAACACAGGATACAGGAGAGAGGACGAGAGGTGAGACAGTAACACATGATACAGGAGAGAGGAGGAGAGGTGAGACAGTAACACATGATACAGGAGAGAGGAGGAGAGGTGAGACAGTAACACAGGATACAGGAGAGAGGAGGAGAGGTGAGACAGTAACACAGGATACAGGAGAGAGGAGGAGAGGTGAGACAATAACACAGGATACAGGAGAGAGGAGGAGAGGTGAGACAGTAACACAGGATACAGGAGAGAGGAGGGGAGGTGAGACAATAACACAGGATACAAGAGAGAGGAGGAGAGGTGAGACAGTAACACAGGATACAGGAGAGAGGAGGGGAGGTGAGACAATAACACAGGATACAGGAGAGAGGAGGAGAGGTGAGACAGTAACACAGGATACAGGAGAGAGGAGGAGAGGTGAGACAATAACACAGGATACAGGAGAGAGGCGGAGTGGTGAGACAGTAACACAGGATACAGGAGAGAGGAGGAGAGGTGAGACAATAACACAGGATACAGGAGAGAGGAGGAGAGGTGAGACAGTAACACAGGATACAGGAGAGAGGAGGGGAGGTTAGACAATAACACAGGATACAGGAGAGAGGAGAGGTGAGACAGTAACACAGGATACAGGAGAGAGGAGGGGAGGTGAGACAATAACACAGGATACAGGAGAGAGGAGGAGAGGTGAGACAGTAACACAGGATACAGGAGAGAGGAGGAGAGGTGAGACAATAACACAGGATACAGGAGAGAGGAGGAGAGGTGAGACAGTAACACAGGATACAGGAGAGAGGAGGGGAGGTGAGACAATAACACAGGATACAGGAGAGAGGTGAGACAGTAACACAGGATACAGGAGAGAGGAGGAGAGGTGAGACAATAACACAGGATACAGGAGAGAGGCGGAGTGGTGAGACAGTAACACAGGATACAGGAGAGAGGAGGAGAGGTGAGACAGTAACACAGGATACAGGAGAGAGGAGGAGAGGTGAGACAATAACACAGGATACAGGAGAGAGGCGGAGTGGTGAGACAGTAACACAGGATACAGGAGAGAGGAGGGGAGGTGAGACAATAACACAGAATACAGGAGAGAGGCGGAGTGGTGAGACAGTAACACAGGATACAGGAGAGAGGAGGGGAGGTGAGACAATAACACAGAATACAGGAGAGAGGCGGAGTGGTGAGACAGTAACACAGGATACAGGAGAGAGGAGGGGAGGTGAGACAATAACACAGGATACAGGAGAGAGGAGGAGAGGTGAGACAATAACACAGGATACAGGAGAGAGGAGGAGAGGTGAGACAGTAACACAGGATACAGGAGAGAGGCGGAGTGGTGAGACAGTGATACAGGAGAGAGGCGGAGAGGTGAGACAGTAACACATGATCACATGATACAGGAGAGAGGAGGAGAGGTGAGACAGCCACACATGATACAGGGGAGAGTTATGAGACAGACACACAGGGGAGAGGAATGAGACAGTCACACATGATACAGGGGGGAGAGACACACAGGAGAGAAGCGAGACAGCCACACGACACACCGCAGAGGGAGACGGAGGTATAAGACAGCAACAGATAAATGAGCGAGATGCATAAGATGTCCACATGTGAGAGAGTTGTGAGACGTCCACAGGTGAGACAGGAGAGAGGCGTGAGATCGTCACAAGGAGAGATGTGAGACTGGCAAGAAATGTGAGGAGAGCACTATGAGGCAGATAAGATGATTTACTATGCATGAGACAGCAGCAACTGGAGATGGCTACACATGAGACGGCAGAGACTGGAGACGGCTGCACATGAGACGGCAGAGACTGGAGATGGCTGCACATGAGACAGAAGCGACTAGAGATGGTTACACATAAGACAGAAGATACTGAAAGAGCTGAGTCAGCTATAGATATTTATAAGCTTACCATACTATCCCTTTGACCTGGGACACTTATGAATTACACAGGTTCTGTGGCTGGTTGACTCAAAGCCTGAATTTCACCTATTTTTAATCCACCACAGAACCTGCGTAATCCATGAGTGTCCTATAGACCACCGCGAGTACAGAGGAACTACAGTATGGTAATTGTAGTCGGGTGTCACTGTCACTGGATAAGTCAGTGTGAGAAGGGTACCCTGCCCAGCCACTCTTAACGCTAACCTGCATTGCAAGATTATGTTTCAGGAAATGTTGTGCAGTGTTTATTTCAGAAATCGTTTTGCTTCCTCTTTTAAGTCTGGCCAAAGGGAACGATTTGACATAATCTATAACAACGGAAAAAGTTTATATGGCAGTTAACCCAATAGACGCCACTTGGGGTACTGGTATCATTTTGCAGTGTATTTCCTTGTAGTCACAGAATGATTACAGATAATCCTTTTCCAGCATTCACCATCCATATTACAAGCTGCAGTCAGGTATGATTCTTATTAAACGGTAACCGCAAAACCGTGTGCTTAGGTGCAAGGTCTCCTATTTATACTTCATTGCATTTCTGCTGAGTTGTTGCAGTGGTGGTTCTATATTTATTTATTATTACCAGTTATTTATATAGCGCACACATATTCCGCAGCGCTTTACAGAGAATATTTGGCCATTCACATCATTCCTTGCCCCAGTGGAACTTACACTCTATATTCCCTATCACATGTACACACACACATTCACACTAGGGTTAATTTTGTTAGGAGCCAATTAACCTACCAGTATATTTTTGTTTGTGTGAGGAAACCGGAGTACCCGTAGGAAACCCACGCAAGCACGGGGAGAATGTACAAACTCCACACAGGGCCATGGTGGGAATTAAACCCATGACCTCAGTGCTGTGAGCCAGTAATATAGTTGGGCTGTGAGTGCGTTAGATAATATGTCACCCCAATTCCCAGCATTCCCTTGACATCCTTCATAAATCGCTCTCTTGATTAGCTGGGAAGCTCTAGGACTGGCATACTTAAGTGGTTTATGGGACCTATTTGTTATTACATATTTGTTGCATTTATTTAGTATCACTCCAATGCACATAGGTTTCTAAGGGGGTTACGAAGCTATCATATTTACCACCTTTTGCGTTCCGGTGCTTGGCTACTGCAGCAACACTGTAGACTATGGGTTATATTTTGCAAAGACTACCGGGAGTGTGTTCCTGCAGTGGCCACCGCACTTGCCAGCTCTGTAGACTGCATATGCAGGCGTCCTGATAGAGGAGTGAAGAGACCGCTAATGCGGTCACTTCACTCTGAGCACATTGCAGGGTCGGGTACTTTTCGGAGCCCCTGTCCCTGCATGTGAAGATTGAGGCATCCGGGCGGTGTTTCATTTCTTATTGTCGCAAATAGCGATAACTGCTGCATACGCCCATTAGGGAGAGTTTAGGCATTGGCGCATCTGGAGATAAAATCTTTGCTTTAGCCGTCATTGTTCTGCTGTGTGAAATGAACTGTTAAGCCCATGTGACTTATCTGATCACAAGACAGACGTGTGATAAAATGCATCCTGTGTAAGTCCGTGAGTTACATGCCATACACAGCTCATTGTGGTTTTCTTGTGGCAGGCAGTTAGCCGCTTCCCAGATTATGCCTCATCCTGCCCAGCTTTGTAAACCCTTTTATTTCATGTGATGTTCTTGTGCGGCTGATGTCTGTCCATCTGTGATTTCAGACGCGGAGCATGGAGAATGATGAATTTTCGACAGAGGATGGGATGGATCGGGGTCGGCCTCTACCTCTTGGTCAGCGCTGCTGCTTTTTACTACGTATTTGAAATCAATGAAACTTACAACACACTGGCCCTGGAGCAAGTACAGGTGAAGCCACCAGATCGTGACACTGAAGCATCATGGGTACACTCCCTAAAAGCACGTCTGCTCTCTCTGCCCTTCTGGCTCTGGGCTGCCTTGTTTCTCCTGCCCTACTTCCAAGTCTTTCTTTTCCTTTATTCCTGCACAAGAGCCGACCCCAGGACCGTGGGTTACTGTATTATTCCCATTTGCCTGGCGGTTCTCTGCAACCGTCAGCAGTCTTTCATCAAGGCCTCTAATCAAATTAGCAGACTGCAGTTGATTGAAACTTAAATCTTCTGTCTTTGCGTCATGGACCAGAAGCAAAAAATAAATGCTGATTCCAACCCTGGCAAATGAAGATTGGACTAACGTGCCTCTTTTTCTTAAGCTTTTTTTTTTTTTATTGAAATTACTCCTGGCTGCTAAATTGGTTGGGTGGAAACTGAACAGTTTTGCTTAAATGGTTTCATATGATTGTGAAGTTGAATATCAGGCTTTATTAGATCATTCACACTTTCCAACATTTTGGATACGCTGTAACAGGCATCACTCCACATCCAAAATGTATCTACCATCGGTAGCCCTTGAAACCGGAAGATATGTATATCCCTCATCTGTCTCTTGCTACCACTGTGTTCTGCAATGTAGTCACTGGTTCTGACACAGTGCGATCTACACTTGATTTTTATATACAGAAATGACAATGGATGATTTGTTGAGATGTAAATTGAACTTTTGTATTTTAAAGTTAATCCGATCTTGTCAGGTGTTTTCGAAGCTGTTTACATGGATGAGCTGCACTACCAGTGACTGCTTCCAATAAAATCATGAAATTAAACAAAACAAAAAAGTTAATATAAAACAAGCTTTAGAATTTCATTTGATAGAAATTTTGTCGAGAAGAAATTATTTGGGCGATTTGGTGAACAAGGGATACGTGTCAGTGTTGGAATTAATGTTTTTCCCTCGGTGATTAGATGTAGAAATGCTTTGTGCGGATCTGCTGTGTCTGTAAAAAAAAAACAACAACAAAAAAAACGTCCACACACGGTACAATCCCGCCCTCTTGTCTTACACAAAAGGGATGCGGTTAGTATCCTGGCACTCGGGCTGTTAGTGGTCATGTGACCGACGCCGGAACACTGACGACCAACATCTCGTGGGTAAGTATCTGCTCCACTGTTAGAGTTTGGACCCAGCTGGGGAGGGCGGCTAAGGTTAGGCACTAGAGGGAGGGGTTAGTTGTCCCCCCATCCCCCCACCACCCCACCCCACCCAAGGTCTTAGCCCTAGCTACCACACCAGGCCGGTTATGGTAGGGGCAGGAGAGGGGTAAGATAATTACCCTATCCCTTGTTGGCGTTCTAATGATCGGGATGCTGATGTCAGTCATGTGACCGCTGACATCCAGTATCGCACTCAAACCGTAACAAATTGGATCAGAACTGAGCAGCTGTCATTTGGGGTCTGTTAGTGTGGTTGGAAGGTGACTCCACAGTCGGACCCATTGCAGCCATCTAAGGACTCCATATACCAATATGAAAGGTTTAGTTCTTATTAGCAGGCTTCTTTTCAGGCCACACGCTATAATATGAAGCCTAATGATGCATATCACTAGAGAGTGCAGCTCCTCTTAATTACAGTAAAAATAGAGACATTTCTATTGTATTTACAGAAAATGGATGACTACAGTAAACCCTCCTCAAATCTGTTTAAATACAAATGTAAATGCAATATTTGTTGCAAGTGTCTGGTAAAGGTATTGTCTCTTGGGCATTTAAGACTGCACTGTTATACCGCTTTCTGATCGCAATTACGGGTCCCACCCGGAAATTGGAAACGGGTCCTTCCCGGGTGAGGCCTAGCATTGGACCCTTACACACTTGCTCCCGATCTAGCAATATGCCGTGTCGGGTTGCCAACGTGTGCAGGGGGCGGAGACAGCAACAGGGGCGGCACTGGGAAATGAGATCATCTCCACGCTGCCTATGCTGTGAACGGCTCCCGGGTTGTATCGACCTGGCATCCTGTTCACACTGCACCTGCCCTGGTATTAAACCTGGGAATAACCCTTCTTTCTTCCCGGGTTAAATTACCGGGTCAGGCGACCCGGGAATGCGGCAGTGACCCCTTTCACACCGCACAGCGACCTGCGTCAACCTGGCAATATACCGGGTTATTTGTGTGATGTGAAAGGGCTATCACTTACAATTAGGATGTTTGGTGTTTGTCACCTATAGACAGTGGAGGCAACTATTCTGTGGTCTGACCAAATATTCATGACAACGCAGCTATTGGTTCAGAAGGGACTGGACACCTTGTGCCTCATTGGTTCCTAGTGACTGGATAGGCTGCGTTCTCAGTGATGTCACTGGCTTTTAGTGAACTGATAAACTACATTTTCAGTAATGTCACTAGTTCCTAGTGTGTGTGTGTGTGTATATATATATATATATATATATATATATATATATATATATATATATATATATGTAGCATGCCTTTCCCACCTGTGGCTCAGGTATATCTGGAAAGGACAGAGGCGGCACTCCGAGGACTTTGAAAAATAATTTATGTGCAAAGCATGGCAAATCAAAAGTGTACAAACAATGAAAAAAACATGGAGGTCTTACGACGTTTCAAGGCAGCAAGCCTTTTCTGTGGGAAAGGCATGCTACCTGAATTAATCTAAGGAAGGCACCCAGGCATATGCATTTTTCATACAGAGTGCCGGATGTATACATTGACATATATATACATATATATATATATATATATATACACACAGAGTAAAAACCACAGCACTCACCGCACCAGAAGCGGGGCACAGCTATGCACTTACCACTCACAGGGTGGGGTGCATGTAACACTGCACTCTCCACCACAGAAGCGGGGTACACAGCTGTACTTACCACTCACAGGGCGGGGTGCATGTAGCCCATGACCACATCGCTCTAATAAATACAAACAGAGAACCCAGCACTCACCAAAGTAAACTCACTTATCCTCAACAATTCAATAAATAAATAAATGATGGGGGTTTAGTTGGTGGATTGGCCAATGCACGGAAGCCTGTATACCGATTCAAGGTACCCCACCTTCATACAGGTCCCACACTATCACTATATATATATATATATATACACACTTTTTTTATTTATTCATTGCAGGCTGCAGTCTTAGATTGGTGCATCCCACAAAATGGCTGCCTGCACTCTATATGTAGGTGACAAGCACAAAATATTGACCCTGAAAATGTTGATTTATGTCCATTTTAGGAAAGTTAAGCAAATGGAGCTTGTTGGGCTGATTTTCTTTTCAGTATGTGGTGTTCTTTATCTGCCTTGTCTTTATGGAAGTAATTGCCTTAATATATGTAAATGAAATGGCTTGGGCTTTCACACAGAAGTAATGGTTTCTTTAAATGCTAGGTGTATTTCTTTATTAAATGACTCCCCATTTTTCTCTAAAATGCGTAAGCATGAATCCTATGACAACTCAGGAGTTGTCTCTTTGCCTGTTCTCCCTGACGTACTGTTCCCTGAAACACAGTTTAGGTGTGAATAACACATCATAGATGTCACCTTGGAGCAGGTTTTCCCAAGCTTGCTCCTAACTGCACACTAACAGGCCAGGTTTTAGTGATATCCATGCTGGAGCACAAGTGACTTAATTAGTACCTCAGTTATCTAGATTTAACCATGTGTGCTGAAGCCTGGATATCCCTAAAACCTGCACTGTTAGTGTGTCTTGAGCACCGATGTTGGGAATGCCTGCTTTAGAGCTTACAGAGGGAGCTCAGATTGGACCTCCCCTGCCATTAATGTTGAGATCCATGATCTATCCTTCACTGCTTTTTAGATCCATGTAATCTCTGTGCACAGTCTCTGGGTTATATAACTGTTTTAACACTGTCTACAGATATTTTGATATTGCTGTTATCTGCAAAATTCACTGATTTATGTTTCGGGGGAAATATCTGGAGTTGCACTAGTCGTATGTGATGGAAACTTTTTTTTCTCAATTTTTTGCCTATGTTTCTTTATATAATGCCAAAATATATTTATTCCAATAAAAAAAAAAAGTTTTTATGTCTGAGTTTATTTTTTTGCTATTTTTATTTCACATATGCTTACCAAGTACTCCCAAAAAAAAGTAAATTATAAATATATATAGTTCTAATTTATACCCCTTTTCTCATACGTCCTAGAGCAGTGATGGCTAACCTTGACACTCCAGCTGTTGTTGAACTACACATCCCAGCATGCCCTGCATCAGTTTTAGCATTGCCAAATAGCAAAACTGTAGCAGGGCATGCTGGGATGTGTAGTTCAACAACAGCTGGAGTGTCAAGGTTAGCCATCACTGTCCTAGAGGATGCTGGGGACACTTCAAGAACCATGGGGTATAGACGGGACCGCAGGAGACATGGGCACTTTAAGACTTTCAAATGGTGTGACCTGGCTCCTCCCTCTATGCCCCTCCTCCAGACTCCAGTTTAGATCTGTACCCAGGCAGACTGGATGCACACTGAGGAGCTGTACTGAGTTTCTCGGAAAAGACTTATGTTAGGTTTGTTATTTTCAGGGAGAACTGCTGGCAACAGTCTCCCTGCATCGTGGGACTTAGGGGAGAGAAGTCAGACCTACTTCTGATGAGTTTAAAGGCTCTGCTTCCTGGCTACAGGACACCATTAGCTCCTGAGGGTTTGGAACACTAGGTACGCCTAGGGGTTCACTCCCAGAGCCTTCCGTCACCCCCCTTGCAGAGCCAGAAGTAAGAAGACAGGTGAGTAGAAGAAGATCAGAAGACTTCAGTGACGGCTTTGAGGTACCGCACAGCGGCCGCGCTCCGCGCCATGCTCCCACACACAGCGGCACAGTAGGGTGCAGGGCGCCCTGGGCAGCATATAAATCCTCAAATAGAGACTGGAAAACACTAATATGAGTGCCTAGGCACTATATCCAACCCCTGCCAGTATAAATATATTAAAGAAACAGCGGGGCTGAAGCGCGCCATTGAGGGGGCGGGGCTTAGCCCTCACAGCTCACATCGGCGCCATTTTCTCTCCAACAGAGACGCTGGTCCTTCCAAAACACTACTGTACATAACAAAGTGAAAAACGGAGGGGGGTGAGCACAGTTGATTGGTGCAAGATAAGTTAATAAAAAAGCACAATATATAAGGGATTGAGCGCTGGGTGGTGAGCTGGTAAACTCCTTTTGTGTTCCCTGACAGAATTTACTGAGGTCCTTCCTTTATAGCCAGTGTAATGTCGGTGGGTGTTTGCTACATGTGTTGGCCACAAACGGCTATGGGAGTGACCCTGTCGGCACCGCCGACTCCTGATGGTACATAAAAAAGCATGTCGGTAGATGTCTTTCCCAAGAGAAAACTTTATGGGGACACAGAAGTGTGTGGGTGACCCTGTCGGCACAACCAATATATAAAAAAAAAAAAAAAAAAGTTTCTGCATGATAATGTGATGCATCTCAGAAAGGGCTATACCTATATGTATATATGTATAGTAAGGTTGCATAAAGCTGTGGCCCAGACACAGACGTAGTAATATTTATGGAGGGTGTCATATTCATAGAATATATTTCCCTCAGACCCCTCGGGGTCACAAAAATGGTTATTTTGCCCAGTTACTACTCCCAGATATCGACACGAATACTGTTCTTCTGTCGACCGTAATGTTTCCTGATTAGATTCACAAAATAATATACAGCATTCAGTACATGTTTCATACACATTAAGAACGTATTCACGTCACTAGGGACCCTGCTGTTCCTGACAAAAAGTTATATATATATATATAGATAGATATAGATAGATATATATATAATGTATATATGGGTATGGATATGTATGTGTGTGTGTGTGTGTGTGTATATGTATATATATATATATAAATGCGGGTTGTAGGCGGCACTCACGGTCTTATGTCCAACAAATGACCCGGACACTCCTGGGTTCAAAACAACGTTTCGGTTTTTATAAACCTTCGTCAGGTATGAAAGATATACAAAGAATGAGCTTACCTTTATACAGAAAATGAGACACCAGGTGAGAAAACTCGTGCAGCACCACTACCCATACTTCCGCTGACGTCATCACTAGCAGACGGCGCCAATGCGGTGACTGGGACAAAATCAAAGTGAAACCATCACCATGGATACATCAACATGATTACCATATCATACATATAACACCGTTAATGTAGCACAGTCTCTGCGATCATGAGAACTTGACATATTAAAGGAAGCAATTAAAAGAAATCATTTCATTTAATCCATGCGGAGAGACAGTATTTAAGAGGTGAATCCATTTGATCTCAAGTTGCAAAAGGATTCTTCCTCTGTCACCCCCCCCCCAATATCTTCCTTCACATGATCCACCATCATGCAGCGGAGTGAGGATAGACTATGTAAACTTTACAGGCTTTGAAGTGTTTGGCAACGGGCTGATCCACATTCTTCCCCTCTAGTATCTGCTTGATGGCACTACGGTGTTGTGCCATCCGTTCTTTAAATTGGCATACCGTTTTGCCTATATAATATAAACTGCATGGGGCACCTGATGCAATAGATGACATACTTGCTAGTACATGTGAATACGTGTTTTAGTTTAATCTGTTTTACATTGTGTGGGTGTCTGATATAATTACCAGTATCTAGGTACATACAAGTGGTACAGCCTAGGCATCTGTAGTTGCCCGGCTTTCTTTTCATGAAATGTTCAGGGTGTACTGATGAAAAGTTAGAAATATCAGTATGTACCACATGATCTCCGATGTTCTTTCCCCTTGTGTAACATGGGAGCAAAGCCCGATCGGACAATTCAAGAAGGTCTGGGTCAGATTGTACTACTGGCCAGACTCTTTTTGCAGTGCTAATGATTTTCTTGGTTGATACTGTATAATTATTAACCCAAATCATGGTGGAATCCATCTTATTAGGTTTATCAGTAATGTTGTCCTTTACTTTAGGTGCTGCAATTGCCTTAGTTCTAGCCAGTTGCAGGTCCCTGTTGTTATAACCCCTGATAATGCTGATTATGATTATCTTATAACCTTCACTATATGGGTAAGAGACTCAGTACGCAATTGGCGTATGGGGTACCGTAAGGGTACGCGCTTAGCGTAGCATACGCTCGGCCGTGATCGAGACGCACATGCGGCACGCTCGCTCACAGCTTACGCTTGGTGTCGAGCACGCTATAGGCGAGCGACTACCGTAATGCTACGCTACCAGCGTAGCGGATGCTCGAGACCACGAGGAGATCACGAGCGGCGCAGACGCTCACAAGATGACAATCGGTAAACCTTGAATGTAACACACAGAAAGGATACTCTTATACTGTAAACCTTGTACTGAAACACTGTAGCGATATAACGCTGCTTAACCTTGTTAATACTAAAGCTGTTTGAGCGATCGAGACGCTCCTATTACCCTCTGCAATGTAATGAACACACGATACCGTGCTAAGGATCCAACACCTTTACTAACAAGCTTTTAGTTATATCGAAAAGGGGTAAAACAGTTCACAAGTCATACACTACAAGCTAACATATAATTCTAACAGAATATCTAGACAGAAATATACAATAACGTTACAATCTTATACTAAACAGAGAGAGAGAGAGAGAATGTGGCCAATACAAACAAAGAGCGAGATGATTACAGAGAATTACTTACACACACTGGGAATGATCGCTGCGCAGCCTGGTACCAGCTCCGAGTTAGTCAATATGAAAACCGTTTGTGGAGAGTGGGGGAGCTGCCCAGGCTGGCTGATCTTATATACACTGCGTACAGTACACTACAAAGGGACCTATAATCTCATTGTTCATTGGACACAGGAATGTCTCCTCGCATCATAACAAAAGGTCATAGGTTAGTTTGAACAGGTGGGCCGTGACTATATCAAACTGCTCAGGTGGGTGGGAATCTGAAGATTCCCGCCGCATGGGTAATGAACTGCAAATATATGAAATGTCCAGAATCTACTAATGGCCATAACTATACGCAGGAGCGATTAATCTTTACCTAACCAACACCGGATTGTTGCTATTAAAATACTCTTCGGTTAGGTACCAGACACAACTGTTCTACCTTAAACAGACCCTTTGTATCATAAAAAGAGGGATTCCTATGTCCATGAACAAGTCACATTAAACAAACTTACAGTTATCACTAAGGGGAACATTATCTATAAAACATGCTATATGGATTTATTATCTAGCGATTGAGTTGCCCGCTAGACGCACACAAACTCTACCGTAAATGCACATACCACGCGCCAATGCGCACGGCCGTAGAAGCTTCATTACGCAGCTGCGAGTATCCGCACGCACGGGAGAGAATGTGCACGTGCAGCAGGCATGCGCATGGGGTGAATATATGGCAACGTGTAGCATGATATTTTTCTGACTTTGACACCCCTTTCCAGGAATTTTTTTGTCATTATGTCCATCTTACTCACTTCATCCGCAGGATCACTGCAAATGCGGTGAACACGCAGATATTGTGAGTAAGGAAGACCACGTTTAAGTGCGCTGGGGTGATGGCTGGAGGCATGAAGCAAATTGTTACAGTCAGTGGGTTTTTGATAAATAGATGTAATAAAATTTGCACCACTGATTTTCACTTCTACATCAAGAAAATGTAAACACTCTTTTTGGATATTCCAAGTAAACTTGATGTGCTGGTCCATGGTGTTAACCTGTAACATCATATCTTTAAACATCTCCTCCGTGCCCCTCCACAGGAGGAACACGTCATCTATATATCTCGTATAGAGGGGTATATGCTGAGCAAATTCCTGCCTGACAAAGAACAATTGATTCTCGACTACAAACATAAAGGCATTTGCATAGGTTGGTGCGACGCAAGCTCCCATCGCACAACCACGGGTCTGTAGGAAAAATTCATTATTGAAAATGAAATAGTTCCTTTCAAGAACCAATCTTAGTAGCTGCAAAAAAAAATCCACATCTGGACCATTATAAAGATTATTGTCAGTAATCAACATTCGAACAGCCTCAAGTCCTCTATCATGAGGGATGTTAGTATACAGGCTGACGACATCAGCTGTGCACAGCCAGCAATCTTCTGGAATGGCACCAAAATTATTTACTTTATGTAAAAACATGGTCGTGTCCTTAAGATAAGTAACTCTATCTTGCACCACCGGTTGAAGGTAGTGATCAAGATACTTAGAGACTTGATAGTATAAGGAGTCCCTGGCAGACACTATGGGTCTGCCAGGTGGCTTCTCACTATTCTTGTGCAGCTTAGGGAGCAAATTAAAGATTGGTACCCGGGGATGTTCACAACACAGAGCTTTTTTCACAGACTCTGTAATGTGACCAGCCTCCACAGCAGACAACAACACCCCCTCAAGCTCCCTTTGATAGGCAGCAGTGGGGTCATTCACTAATTTAATATACACATGTTCATCACATAACTGCCTATATGCCTCTTCTCTGTAATCACTAATATCTTGCACCACAATACCCCCACCTTTGGCGGCAGGGCGTATCGTTATATCTTTACAGGAAGAAGGATCACACAAAGCCTTCCATTCTGCTGGTGATAAATTACTTTTACAAGCAACATTTTCTCTATCACATGAATCAATACAATTAGTAATTGTTCTAGTGAAAGCTTTGATGGCAATGTTGGAAGAATAAGGGTCGAAATTAGATTTCAATCTGATAGGACAAGCTGGTTTATCAACCGTCACCACAGGCTTATCAGAGTCATTCTTGCTGAAAAATTCTTTCAGTATCAATTGTCTATTCAAACGAGGGGGTGTTGTTGTCTGCTGTGGAGGCTGGTCACATTACAGAGTCTGTGAAAAAAGCTCTGTGTTGTGAACATCCCCGGGTACCAATCTTTAATTTGCTCCCTAAGCTGCACAAGAATAGTGAGAAGCCACCTGGCAGACCCATAGTGTCTGCCAGGGACTCCTTATACTATCAAGTCTCTAAGTATCTTGATCACTACCTTCAACCGGTGGTGCAAGATAGAGTTACTTATCTTAAGGACACGACCACGTTTTTACATAAAGTAAATAATTTTGGTGCCATTCCAGAAGATTGCTGGCTGTGCACAGCTGATGTCGTCAGCCTGTATACTAACATCCCTCATGATAGAGGACTTGAGGCTGTTCGAATGTTGATTACTGACAATAATCTTTATAATGGTCCAGATGTGGAATTTTTTTTGCAGCTACTAAGATTGGTTCTTGAAAGGAACTATTTCATTTTCAATAATGAATTTTTCCTACAGACCCGTGGTTGTGCGATGGGAGCTTGCGTCGCACCAACCTATGCAAATGCCTTTATGTTTGTAGTCGAGAATCAATTGTTCTTTGACAGGCATGAATTTGCTCAGCATATACCCCTCTATACGAGATATATAGATGACGTGTTCCTCCTGTGGAGGGGCACGGAGGAGATGTTTAAAGATATGATGTTACAGGTTAACACCATGGACCAGCACATCAAGTTTACTTGGAATATCCAAAAAGAGTGTTTACATTTTCTTGATGTAGAAGTGAAAATCAGTGGTGCAAATTTTATTACATCTATTTATCAAAAACCCACTGACTGTAACAATTTGCTTCATGCCTCCAGCCATCACCCCAGCGCACTTAAACGTGGTCTTCCTTACTCACAATATCTGCGTGTTCACCGCATTTTCAGTGATCCCGCGGATGAAGTGAGTAAGATGGACATAATGACAAAAAAATTCCTGGAAAGGGGTGTCAAAGTCAGAAAAATATCATGCTACACGTTGCCATATATTCACCCCATGCGCGTGCCTGCTGCACGTGCACATTCTCTCCCGTGCGTGCGGATACTCGCAGCTGCGTAATGAAGCTTCTACGGCCGTGCGCATTGGCGCGTGGTATGTGCATTTACGGTAGAGTTTGTGTGCGTCTAGCGGGCGACTCAATCGCTAGATAATAAATCCATATAGCATGTTTTATAGATAATGTTCCCCTTAGTGATAACTGTAAGTTTGTTTAATGTGACTTGTTCATGGACATAGGAATCCCTCTTTTTATGATACAAAGGGTCTGTTTAAGGTAGAACAGTTGTGTCTGGTACCTAACCGAAGAGTATTTTAATAGCAACAATCCGGTGTTGGTTAGGTAAAGATTAATCGCTCCTGCGTATAGTTATGGCCATTAGTAGATTCTGGACATTTCATATATTTGCAGTTCATTACCCATGCGGCGGGAATCTTCAGATTCCCACCCACCTGAGCAGTTTGATATAGTCACGGCCCACCTGTTCAAACTAACCTATGACCTTTTGTTATGATGCGAGGAGACATTCCTGTGTCCAATGAACAATGAGATTATAGGTCCCTTTGTAGTATACTGTACTCAGTGTATATAAGATCAGCCAGCCTGGGCAGCTCCCCCACTCTCCACAAACGGTTTTCATATTGACTAACTTGGAGCTGGTACCAGGCTGCGCAGCGATCATTCCCAGTGTGTGTAAGTAATTCTCTGTAATCATCTCGCTCTTTGTTTGTATTGGCCACATTCTCTCTCTCTCTCTCTCTGTTTAGTATAAGATTGTAACGTTATTGTATATTTCTGTCTAGATATTCTGTTAGAATTATATGTTAGCTTGTAGTGTATGACTTGTAAACTGTTTTACCCCTTTTCGATATAACTAAAAGCTTGTTAGTAAAGGTGTTGGATCCTTAGCACGGTATTGTGTGTTCATTACATTGCAGTGGGTAATAGGAGCGTCTCGATCGCTCAAACAGCTTTAGTATTAACAAGGTTAAGCAGCGTTATATCGCTACAGTGTTTCAGTACAAGGTTTACAGTATAAGAGTATCCTTTCTTTGTGTTACATTCAAGGTTTACTGATTGTCATCTTGTGAGCGTCTGCGCCGCTCGTGATCTCCTCGTGGTCTCGAGCGTCCGCTACGCTGGTAGTGTAGCATTACGGTAGTCGCTCGCCTATAGTGTGCTCGACACCAAGCGTAAGCTGTGAGCGAGCGTGCCGCATGTGCGTCTCGATCACGGCCGAGCGTATGCTACGCTAAGCGCGTACCCTTACGGTACCCCATACGCCAATTGCGTACTGAGTCTCTTACCCATATAGTGAAGGTTATAAGATAATCATAATCAGCATTATCAGGGGTTATAACAACAGGGACCTGCAACTGGCTAGAACTAAGGCAATTGCAGCACCTAAAGTAAAGGACAACATTACTGATAAACCTAATAAGATGGATTCCACCATGATTTGGGTTAATAATTATACAGTATCAACCAAGAAAATCATTAGCACTGCTAAAAGAGTCTGGCCAGTAGTACAATCTGACCCAGACCTTCTTGAATTGTCCGATCGGGCTTTGCTCCCATGTTACACAAGGGGAAAGAACATCGGAGATCATGTGGTACATACTGATATTTCTAACTTTTCATCAGTACACCCTGAACATTTCATGAAAAGAAAACCCGGCAACTACAGATGCCTAGGCTGTACCACTTGTATGTACCTAGATACTGGTAATTATATCAGACACCCACACAATGGAAAACAGATTAAACTAAAACACGTATTCACATGTACTAGCAAGTATGTCATCTATTGCATCAGGTGCCCCTGCAGTTTATATTATATAGGCAAAACGGTATGCCAATTTAAAGAACGGATGGCACAACACCGTAGTGCCATCAAGCAGATACTAGAGGGGAAGAATGTGGATCAGCCCGTTGCCAAACACTTCAAAGCCTGTAAACATAGTCTATCCTCACTCCGCTACATGATGGTGGATCATGTGAAGGAAGATATTAGGGGGGGTGACAGAGGAAGAATCCTTTTGCAACTTGAGATCAAATGGATTCACCTCTTAAATACTGTCTCTCCGCATGGATTAAATGAAATGATTTCTTTTAATTGCTTCCTTTAATATGTCAAGTTCTCATGATCGCAGAGACTGTGCTACATTAACGGTGTTATATGTATGATATGGTAATCCTGTTGATGTATCCATGGTGATGGTTTCACTTTGATTTTGTCCCAGTCACCGCATTGGCGCCGTCTGCTAGTGATGACGTCAGCGGAAGTTTGGGTAGTGGTGCTGCACGAGTTTTCTCACCTGGTGTCTCATTTTCTGTATAAAGGTAAGCTCATTCTTTGTATATCTTTCATACCTGACGAAGGTTTATAAAAACCGAAACGTTGTTTTGAACCCAGGAGTGTCCGGGTCATTTGTTGGACATAAGACCGTGAGTGCCGCCTACAACCCGCATTTGTATTACACACAGAAGGAGGGCACCGGGCAAGATGCTTTTACTGTGATAGCAGGAGTGCCGAGTTTATCTGCTACCCTATATATATAAAGAATGCCAAATTGATTTCTCACAAATATTTAAAATGCCCGCTCTAATATATATTGTAAATGCCTGCATCTCTTATGACCATATCCCATGAATGTGCGCTATGCATCGCAAAACACTGCATCCCATAAGAGAAAACAATACACCCACACATTATCTGAGTTCCAAAGCTCATTGATGTATATATTTGTTATTAAAAGGATATGGATTCAATATATATTACAAAGTACAGTATACCTATAGTTACATGATTACAACTCACACAGTAAGCAGTTAATACATAAAGTTACATACATTCATCTTTCCATATCACTCTCTCTCTCTCTGTAAATAAATCCAGGAACTGATCTGCCAGCAAGTCCATCATCGTCTCAGACCTTACAGCCACTAACTTCCTGTGTGGTCAATGTGTTATCTAGTTTCTGGGGGAGGGATTCACGATGAGTCACCAGTTCCGTTGTATATGCTGAACAGGTTCAGCCTTGGGGACGTCCAAAGGGGCTGGCCTGAGTTTCCTGTTTATTACCTGTTTGGAGTATCTATTGTTCTAATAAAAGTGATTTTAGCTTTTATACATGTAATCATAACTATTTGTTGCAATGTCCTACAACTTAATAACAAGTATCAAATGAATCTACACACCAGTCTGCTTGCTTCAATACCAAACATGACAGGTGTATCTGGTTTCGTTCAAATAATACACATACATGACACCATTTCATTACATATAATTTTAAATCATCATGATGTCTGGCGCTTGATATTATTATAATTATGTACTGTATGAAATAAGTGTTGAATCCATCTCTGTGGCATGTCCGTGTAAATGCGTGTTACCATGTATTGCTGTGCTCGCTGCATGTATTTGCAAGTATAGCGACTTATATGTGTGTAGTTTGTATGTTCTCTTTACGTAATATTTTTTGACTTCGACAGTCCACCCTTTGGCAGTAAACAATAACTGCCATCAATTATTAACATAAGAAAAAAAAATTCATACCATAATCGGTGACCTAGACACAAGTATGTATGCATTTCGCAAATCAGACACTTGACTATATTTGGGGAAGACAGGGAAGAGGACGAGACATCCTCTATATGCACTCGGCGGTCACAGGACCACTGGTTGGGTGTGGGACAAATTCAACCTATAGAGTATGCTGGGACAGTGCTTTGGCCTATAATGTCTGATTTGCAACGACCATTTCACACATACATGTACCTACGTCTTTGTACACTGATGTTTGGATTCAATTGAGGTTCTGCTGGGAAGGTGAAGAAGACACAAACAAATCGTGACAAAGACATATAAAATTTTCATTATCTACATATTCCTATAATTTTCTGAACATTGTTTCCATTTCTGGAACGTATGCTAGGTCTGTTTAATCATTGAACAAGGGTTATAAGTAGTGTCCTTCCTAAATAATATAAACCTTCGGAGTTCGGGGAGAGACACTCATAAACCTTTCTTCCACATACATTAATGAGCTCTTTATCTGCAATGTGTGAATAGCCACTGTCTGACTGTTCCTGATTACCTCCGAACTCCATAACTACTAGAACTTTGATTTTTCTCTGACTTTAACAAACTGATTGGCTAATCCTGGGATCCTATAAGGAGATCACTCCTTCCTACAGAACCATTTCCAGTCCCACACTCGACTTCTCATAAAAAAAAAACTTGCAAAAATAGAATATCCTGAAAGAAAATGTTTGTCAGCGGGAAAGAGAGAAAAGAGAAATAGAACAAAACAACTCTTGTTCATAACAAATCAATTACAATGACTGGTATTTCTGCAATCCTTTAGTACGCTCAGGTAGTGTTCAACAGTGCCGCCTCTCAGTCTTCACGGAACAGAGTCTCTAGTGATACTTTTGCGATCTCTTTGCCTTGCTCTTTGAACACACAGTTCATTTGGAACACACAGTTCACTTTGCTCTCCACCTTGCTCTTTGAACACACAGTTCACTTGGAACACACAAACTCGATGAATGTGAGCAATAAACTACTTTGTCACGAGTTCTCTCCGGGTCAGCGATCTTCTTGCAGTGGGACGAGTGGACCCAAGTCTCTCTTTCGGCGACCTTTAGTGCTGTCAACAAATCTTGGTAGGGTCCTTCCCACCTGTCTATTAGGCAACCTGAGCGTAAGAACAATCACACAGTCTCTTGGTTCACAATCAAGACAGTTAGTATTTGGCATACCAGCAATCAACAGTTTCAAGTTCTTTTGTCAAGTTCTCAAATGCTGGCTCATCTCAACAAGGTACTGTACTGTCACCTCATTGGTGTATTTCTGATCATTGTGCGGATCAATCATGACATGAGGTTGTCTTCCAAAAACAACCAAAAAAAACACAAATACCAAAACCAAATTTCGAAGAGGGTGATTCGTTAAGTGAAGATCTGGGAGTGGTTCCGAAGCTACATAATACTAGTGGCAGTATCTATGATCACAATAGTACAATTTCAAGCTTTGCTCCTACTTCTAGGGGTACCATTATCTACACACAAATTTCTGCGCAATTTTCCTTTGCGGTAAACACAGTATCCGTGGCGGCAGGAAATGCCTCTACCCAGTTTGAGAAAACATCAGTGCACACCAATACATAACAATAATTCCTAAAGGGTGTTAACTGTACGAAGTCGATTTGTATTTCCTGAAAAGATCCATCTGCAGGAGGGATATGGGATGGCTCTGTTGGTATTGCTTTACCAATATTCTTCCGCAAGCAAGTAAGACAGGTCATTGCTCTCTTACCTGCATGAGAATAGAATCCTGGCGCACACCAGTAGGCTCTCATCAGCCTGCACCTACCCTCTTTGCCTAGATGAGTCAGACCGTGTGCCACCTCAGCTAGACTTGGAACTTCAGACTGCCTCTTCCAGCAGGGAACACAAATTTTTGTATCCTTATTTAACTATCGTGTGTTTGCAATGTAGAGTACCATGAGCATAACTCAAAAAAAAGAAAAAGAAAAAAGAAACATCTCTAGAGGAGAGAAGGAAGAAGAAAATTAAAAAGAAAATGTCAGGTTTGCCATTCACCAACAGACATATCAGTGTCTATACAAAATTTCCCTTCACCAGTATTCCCATTCTCCACCCTTTGTGCATGACAAGGCACACTGCAGTAATACTGGTGTCATCGTGCTGTTGAGATATACTGGGTTTGGGCAGAACTCTGAAGGAACTAGGCATGTGGAGTTTGAACTGTACTTGGGTCCATATATTGTACCACCCTGTGTGAACGCAAAAGATGAAGAGGAAAACTGTGGAGAAACAGAATAGAGGTTGGTGACAGATGAGTTTGTAGAGGTGGAGAAGATTTTATAAAAATTTGACAACTGGATTAGGCACTACGGGGAAGTGATTCTCTACTTGGTCTATACCCCTTAAAATATTCTGTGTTTATCGTATCGCTATTGGGACTATACCAGCCATCAATCCAGTGTCCTGTCCATCCTAAGTTCATAGGGAACCCGGTATCTGTGAGATAATTTTCTCTACCTGTGATGGACATGCATCTAGAACAGTAGAAATGTAACATTAGTATTCAAGTTTTGTCAAAGGGTAATGTTGCATTTATTTTGTTCTTCCCATTAGCCGAATCTGTGTTTTCTATATGGCTTATGATTCCTTACTATGGCCCTCATTCCGAGTTGTTCGCTCGCAAGCTGCTTTTAGCAGCTTTGCACAAGCTAAGCCGCCGCCTACTGGGAGTGAATCTTAGCATAGTAGATTTGCGAACGAAAGATTAGCAGATTTGCTAATAGACAGTTCTTAGCAGTTTCTGAGACTTACTCTGCCACTGCGATCAGTTCAGTCAGTTTCGTTCCTGGTTTGACGTCACAAATACACCCAGCGTTCGCCCAGACACTCCCGCGTTTTTCCCAGAAACGGCAGCGTTTTTCGCACACACCCATAAAACGGCCAGTTTCCGCCCAGAAACACCCACTTACTGTCAATCACACTACGATCACCAGAACAAAGAAAAAACCTTGTAATGCCGTGAGTAAAATACCTAACTTAATAGCAAATTTACTTGGCGCAGTCGCACTGCGGACATTGCGCATGCGCATTAGCGACTAATCGCTCCGTTGCGAAAAAAAATTAACGAGCGATCAACTCGGAATGACCACCTATATGTCCCTTGGTCCCGTCTATGTGTTTAATAATGTGGCTTGTGTTTTCTGTCTAGGGGATCTATATTGACTATGTGTCCTACTACTCCTACAATCTCAGGCAAAATGCCCTTCCTTCCTACAAGTGTAACATATTATTGACCATTAGGGATCTGGGGTTTGGACTGATGGGTCTTTCCTGTATGTGCCAGTATACTTACCGTCCTCAACCTCTCCACCTGTTGTTCTCTGTGCCTAGCACTATTCTGGTGATGTTCAATAGCACACTATCTAAGATTAGCTACTGTGACCTTTCCAATTTTGCAAAGAAGTCTGCACCCTGACACTCAATGCCTTATTGAGCCCGTCCATTTGCACAGAGACAGCCACTTCCCATTTGCCGAATTAGTGTTTACCAGTGGTCTTATCCTGATGGAGAGTTTTTCTATTTCTGCAAGAGACAAAAACAAAAAAAAGTTTAACAAGCTTCTAGGTCATGCAAAGTATTTCATTCAATCCTTCTCATCCCGTATTAAGGGTCTGTACATGGTCCAACAAACATTTCCAAGCTCATCTTTACTAGGGGCATTACTAGGAACAGTGGCGGATACAGGGGGGGGCACCAAGACACGTGCCCCCCCTGTCGTTTAGAGATTATTTTTTTTATACCGCAGACAGCTTCATTACTCTAGGCTCCGCTTTCAGCAGCTCTGCCTCCAGCATTCTGCTTGCTGGGCTAGGCTTGATCTGAGCTCTGCAGTGCAGTGCAGAGGAGCTCAGCAGCCACAACGCGGATGCCATACTAAGTGACAGCTCAGCCCAGCCATCGGCACCCGGAGGAGGTGGACCCAGTGCTGTTGAGGGACAGCGCAGCGCCGCTGCAGGGACTTCCGGTCAGGTCGGCCACCATGACCACGACAACGCCGGTGCCGCGGTCCGGATGCCCAGCAGGCCACGAGGTGAGCACTGACCTGAATCGGAAGATGATGCCCTGGCCCTGCTTTCATTAGTCTGGGATTGAGGAGTAGCGGTGCTGCCGTGTGCAGGGAGAAGGGCCAAGACGTGGAAGTTAAGAGGCTGCTGCTGCTGAGGTGAGGAGTGGATGAGGACGGAGGTCTGCTGATGCTGAGGACTGGGGAGGGGGTGCTGTGAGGAGCAGAGTCGCAGTGCTGGATGGGCTAGGTGTGGAGCGGGTGGGGTTGAACTTAGAGACATCAGAAAGGTCAGGACAGAGGTGGAAGTAAGGAGACTGCTGTTGCTGCCACCTCTGTCATCCACTCCACAGTCAGTCACCCACTTACTCCCTGTCACCCTCAGTCTCTCTCTCTCTGTCACCCACTTACTCCCCGTCACCCTCAGTCTCTCTCTCTGTCACCCACTTACTCCCCGTCACCCTCAGCCTCTCTCTCTGTCACCCACTTACTCCCCGTCAGCCTCTCTCTCTCTCTCTGTCACCCACTTACTCCCCGTCAGCCTCTCTCTCTCTCTCTCTCTCTGTCACCCACTTACTCCCCGTCAGCCTCTCTCTCTCTCTCTGTCACCCACTTACTCCCCGTCATCCTCAGTCTCCCTCTCTGTCACCCACTTACTCCCCGTCACCCTCAGTCTCTCTCTCTCTCTGTCACCCACTTACTCCCCGTCACCCTCAGTCTCTCTCTCTCTCTGTCACCCACTTACTCCCCATCACCCACAGTCTCTCTCTCTGTCACCCACTTACTCCCCATCACCCTCAGTCTCTCTCTCTGTCTCCCACTTACTCCCCGTCACCCTCCATCTCTCTCTCTCTCTGTCACCCACTTACTCCCCGTCACCCTCCATCTCTCTCTCTCTCTGTCACCCACTTACTCCCCATCACCCTCAGTCTCTCTCTGTCACCCACTTACTCCCCGTCACCCTCAGTCTCTCTCTCTGTCACCCACTTACTCCCCGTCACCCTCAGTCTCTCTCTCTGTCACCCACTTACTCCCCGTCACCCTCAGTCTCTCTCTCTCTCTCTGTCACCCACTTACTCCCCGTCACCCTCAGTCTCTCTCTCTCTGTCACCCACTTACTCCCCGTTACCCTAAGTCTCTCTCCCTGTCACCCTCAGTCTCTCTCTCCGTCACCCACTTATTCCCCGTCACCCTCCGTCTCTCTCTCTCTCTGTCACCCACTTACTCCCCGTCACCCGCCGCCTCTCTCTCTCTCTGTCACCCACTTACTCCCCGTCACCCTCCGTCTCTCTCTCTCTGTCATCCACTTACTCCCCGTCACCCTCCGTCTCTCTCTCTCTGTCACCCACTTATTCCCCGTCACCCTCCTTCTCTCTCTCTGTCACCCACTTACTCCCTGTCACCCTCAGTCTCTAAATTACCACCAAAAAAAATAAAAAATCACGCAGTGTAATATTGAATTATAATAGTATTGAAAAGTAGAAATGTCAGTGGTTTTCAATAGAATAATTTATGCTTTATCACAGTTTAAAAAACAAATACATTACAACAAATTTTAAAAGGAATTGATTTTATTTGAATATATTTATCACTTCAATATATCCAATTCATAGTTTTAGCACAAACTTGTTGCCAAATTGTAACTATATTGCAGAGTGTCAGTCACTTATGTAACAACTGTGTGGATGTCCAGACACTTGTATCTTATTACAATGGCTCTCCAGCTGGGTGGGATGAGCTGTAAATCCGTGAATATGGGCTATAAATATACTTTGTATTACCAGCTGATCAACATACTCACAGCACCAGTTAGCAGTCCCGTTATCACATATATGAATGAGTCGCCGCTCTGCCTGTATGGAGCCCGAGTTGGAATTGCCGCTTGTTCCGATTGTGTGTTCGGTCACCACTTGGCCCTCACACGGAATGGGCTACCTTAATTAGGTCAGAGACTCCCCTGCAGTGAGCGGTGTCTTGATGTTGTGCACAGTTCTGAGAGCCGGGGCGTCCCCGGCTGTCTCAACTACCGCTATCCTTACTGCTCAGGCCACGGGAATTGTCGTCAGTCTCTCTCTGTCACCCACTATCTCCCTGTCACCATCAGTATCTCTCTCTGTCACCCTCAGTCTCTCTCTGTCACCCACTATCTCCCTGTCACCATCAGTATCTCGCTCTGTCCCCCTCAGTCTCTGTCACTCACTATCGCCCTGTCAGCCTCAGTCTCTCTGTCACCCACTATCTCCCTGTAACCCTCAGTCTCTCTCGCTTTCTCTCTTTGTCACCCACTATCTCCCTGTCATCCACTCCCTCCACGTCACCCACTACCTCCCCAGTCACCCACTATCTCCCGGTCACCCTCTGCCTCTCTGTCACCCTTGCTTCTCTATCACCCACTGCCTCCATGTTACCCACTATCTCCCTGTCACCCTCTTCCTTTCACTATCACCTTTGCCACCCACATCACCTGCTGCCTCCCCAGTCATCCACTATCTACCTGTCACCCCTGCCTCTCCCTGTCACCCACTATCTCCCTGTCACTCTCTATCTTTCTCTGTCACCCTATACCATCACTCACTGTCACCCACAGCCTCCATGTCACCCTCTCCCTTCCTTTCACTATCTTCCTCTCTCTGCCACCCACGTCACCTGCTTCTTCCCCAGTCACCCACTATCTGCCTGTCATCCACTGTCTCCCCGTTACCCACTGCTTCCATGTCACCTCTGCCTCTCTGTCACCCACTACCTACCCAGTCACCCACAATCTCCCTGTCACTCACTGCCTCTCCCTGTCACTCCCTACCCTCACCCACTGCCTCTCACTGTCACCCTCTGCCTCTCTCTGTCTCCTACTCCTTTTCCCCATCCCCATTTCCTGACACTCACTGCCTCTCCCCCTCACCTACTACTTCTCCATTTCCCACTATCTTTCCCTGTCACCCACTGCCTCTCACCATCATCCTCTACATCACCCACTTATTCCCCCTGGCATCACCCACTTCGTCCCCTTGTCACCCATTCCCTGGCTTTACCCACTGCCTCTTACTATCAACCACTGCCTTTCCATCTCCCACTATCTATCCCCATCATCCACTGCCTCTCCCCTGCATCACTATCTCCCAATCACTCTCTCTGTCCTATCATCCTCTGCCTCTTCAAGGCATCACACTCTTCCCCATTATATGGATACTGCATTCCCTTTGAGGCCACACCCTTTGTTGAGAGGTTATACCCTTGTTGCAAGGCCAGGACCACTTTCCCAGGGGCGTTCTTACTTTCTGTGCGGAAAAAATAATACCCACACTTTTTTGCCTGTCATGGTGCCCCCCCTGTCATTTTGTCCTGGATCCGCCCCTGACTAGGAATGAAAACTTCTTATATGGTAACTGAAAGAAATACCCTGGGGTTACCTGGTCTCTGTCCGCTTTCCTACTGGCAAATACTAATGTGCGGACAGGTTTTTTTTTCTTTCAATTTCTGACGTTACTTTCTTGATTTTTTTGTTTTATTTTTTGGGTTTTACTATATATGTACACAAATGATACCATACTTACCTGTTCCACCGGTCTCAGTCACTTCCCCCACAGGCTACTGCTCTTCTTTTACCGGTTGGATACTCCTCTGGGTGCATGAGAAATGGCTGAAAACAATCAGGTCACCTTCTCCTCCTAAATAAAACTTCAACATTCATTAGTACATATATGGGTTACAGTCATATTTTTCATATTTTTTATTATTTTCTATAGTTTGTATGCCGGCCGGAACTGCTTCCACATCTACATAAGGCGGTGTACTTGCATTCTCTTTTTTTCTTCCTACTTGGTTATTGTTGCTACAAGTTGAAACAGTTCTTATATTTCCATTCTTGTCTTATATGACTTTGGTTAGACATACCACCTGCAATACCTTAGGATCAAACACACCAACCCCTCTTGCTGTCACAGGTTTAAACAATTTGTATGTCTGACCCTTTGTTTTCGGGATTTTATCAGACATATTCTTATCCTTAAGTTCTGCAATACCTCTGGTTCAAACCTGCTCACCTTAGGGAATGGTACCCTATCTTTGTCAGTCATACGTACCCATTCATTGCAAAAAGCCTCCGTGTGTGAACCATATTGTTCACACCTAATAAACCTTGCTGACTCTCTTGGTCGCACCTCTTCAACCTGAACCCTGGTTACCAAACGCCCACTGCTTGTGCAATTGGATCCCATTGCGGACTTTTTGCCAATAAACGCAATCCCCAATGCACACCGCAGATAGATGGTGAAAGTTCTTAGAGCGCTTTCACCCACTCCTCCGCTGAGTACCACGACTCACTCCAATAATGACCACCGCGAACCCAGTGAGGCCCCTATCTGGTTTCTATTCACTGGAAGTGTTTAGGAGTGACTTACCTATTCCAGTGAATATACACCGCTGGAGATTTTCCTGAGAGAGACCAGCGAAAACTCCCTATACACTTATACACAAATCACGCTTGCGTATGCTCTACACAGCGCTCATGATACCGCGATTTTACGCAAAAGTTCATAAAGGGGTATCAAGTTGCGCTGTATATATCGCACCCACAAACGCGCGGTCCAATTGCACAGCGTATAGGTACTTGTTACCTATCTGCCGTACAACCACGGGTCAATGTACAAACTGTGACCCTCAGCCCGGAGCGTAATACAAAATTTTTTTTATTTCAATACTTCGCAATACTTATGCACTATCACGCTCCTTTGCAAATCACCTCACGATTTGCATATTAGACCTTATACTAACGTGAGTCAGCCACTTCACGCCACCAAGCCTCCTCTTACTTGATGTACCATACGACAGGATCCCGATTTCCCAGGGTTCAAATATCCACTCACTCCTACGTTCGCTCACTCAAATACACTTTGTTTTTCTGTACAGAAAATTCGGATTCATTCAGATAGGCAGCTTTACCCCAGAGGCAATACAGTTTTTAAACTAAATTTAGAGTAACCTGCTTTTGAAATCTGATAGTTATGTGCTATTGTATTAAATGTCTACTATCTTTGAACTAAACGACACTATTGTGTAATTTGTACTTAGCGCCCGCATTCTTACGCACTTTGCGCAAACATGTGACCGTGCGTGTCTCTTACGCTGCGTGCGCAGTCCATTACTTTGTCCGAGACACGTGTACAAAACCCTGCGTCCGCAATAAAACAAATCACACAGCTCTATAAATGTGAACAATACTAATTACTATTGCCCACTAGACACAACTTGTTCTGTATAAACTTTAATGCAGACCTGTGTTTGTGTCTTTACGCTTACTTTTCTTAAAATACTGTTATTTCAAATTTTAACTATATAGCAACAAATGTATCCTATTTCACACAGATCTATAATGACTCTAGCAATAATCAATAATTTAAATGATATGATTCAGATTGGATAGCTATCTTGCAGAACATACACTGATATAAATATACACATAATTATAATAATATTATATATATGTACCATTCACTGGTCTCCTATGAGACTCATTTACCCATTCAGTGCTTCTAATTTGCATATCAAAGCTATGTGCGTTTGCCTGCCTGTAAAAGTGGTTTTTCACTGCTAGGAAAAAGCAGTTACACAGGTTAATTTGCATTTCAATGGCTATCTTATAGCAAGCAGATTCTACAAGTCTTGGAAGGAAAAAGAAAAAAAAAACTTTGTTTATATCTGTGTGTAATTCTTACATCAAGTATTCATCTATTAACTCTTACTAGGCCCAGCTGCAACTATTTGTAATTGACTATGGCATGGGTTAAATAAATGCATTGGTAACTCATAAATGGTGTTTAATGTGACCAAGGAAAGCTGATTATTCTGAGCAGTGAAAATCAGCCATTTAGAAAATGACCTTCCCAAAATGGACGCTGCTCCTCCACCTTCCACATCCATGAGGGTTACACAAAATGGTGGACAGGCCATGTGGTTAGTCCAAAATGGAGGACAGACCATGCAGCTTCCTTTGTCACAAAGAAATCACACATCATACAAGCACCAGAAGTTATTTTAGGCCTGAGTTAAAAAAAAAACACTATATCAAGGCTATGCAGCAACTTTTAAACCTACTTAACAGATAAACAATCCAATCTGAATCAAACACAATATGACTTATTTGAACCTTGTTTTGCAACAATAAAAATACATTTTAGCATCTTAAATATTATGAGAAACACATTGTCCCTTGAATTTCATATCATTGGCTTACTGATACCATAACAATACACGTGAATGTTATTTTCATCAGCTTCGCGATGCGTCCATCGGAGCCGGTCAATTACAGCCGCGTTTGTAATGTACAGTGCATCATTAAGACCCTGATATCCTGGACGAGCCCCCATCTAAGAATGCCAAATTGATTTCTCACAAATATTTAAAATGCTCGCTCTAATATATATTGTAAATGCCTGCATCTCTTATTACCATATCCCATGAATGTG
Organism: Pseudophryne corroboree; assembly: GCF_028390025.1. Taxonomy (NCBI): domain Eukaryota; kingdom Metazoa; phylum Chordata; class Amphibia; order Anura; family Myobatrachidae; genus Pseudophryne; species Pseudophryne corroboree. Next base: position 62,940,363 of record NC_086455.1, read on the forward strand.
CACTATACATCGCAAAACACTGCATCCCATAAGAGAAAACAATACACCCACACATTATCTGAGTTCCAAAGCTCATTGATGTATATATTTGTTATTAAAAGGATATGGATTCAATATATATTACAAAGTACAGTATACCTATAGTTACATGATTACAACTCACACAGTAAGCAGTTAATACATAAAGTTACATACAGTTACATGCCAGCATACAATACCATTATCCTTAAGTTATATAAATTCGTCTTCACTGTCTCTCTCTCTGTAAATAAATACAGGAACTGATCTGCCAGCAAGTCCATCATCGTCTCAGACCTTAGAGCCACTAACTTCCTGTGTGGTCAATGTGTTATCTAGTTTCTGGGGGAGGGATTCACGATGAGTCACCAGTTCCTTTGTATATGCTGAACAGGTTCAGCCTTGGGGACGTCCAAAGGGGCTGGCCTGAGTTTCCTACTCATTACCTGTTTGGAGTATCTATTGTTCTAATAAAAGTGATTTTAGCTTTTATACATGTAATCATAACTATTTGTTGCAATGTCCTACAACTTAATAACAAGTATCAAATGAATCTACACACCAATCTGCTTGCTTCAATACCAAACATGACAGGTGTATCTGGTTTCGTTCAAATAATACACATACATGACACCACTTCATTACATATAATTTTAAATCATCATGATGTCTGGCGCTTGATATTATTATAATTATTTACTGTATGAAATAAGTGTCGAATCCATCTCTGTGGCATGTCCGTGTAAATGCGTGTGTTACCATATATTGCTGTGCTCGCTGCACGTATTTGCAAGTATAGCGACTTATATGTGTGTAGTTTGTATGTTCTCTTTATGTAATATTTTTTTTTGTCTTCGACAATATATATATGAATGCTGAGGTAAAGTTCCTCCTCAGGTGCTGAGCGCTCTGTTGAAGAAAGTCGGGGTCAGCCCTGACAAGATGGTTTCAAATCCTCAAGAAATTTCCGAGTGTTATTCTTTTCCCGCCGCGGAGAGGATAAAGTGGGTGTTACCCCCTGTTCTGCACGGGTCCCTGTCACAAAGGATCGTATGCAGGAAGCTACGTTATATTCTAGTATGTGTCCACGCGTACGTTAATTATACCTGCTATTGCATGTGCATGGGGGAGTGGTAGTATTCAGAAATGGTCGGTTACCTTGTCATCCGATATAGATACCCTGGGGAGAGATGGGATACTCATTAAGTTGGGTCATATCTAGGACACTGCAGCATACTGCCGTGCGACTACAAGGGATATAGGACTCTTGGGTTCGCGGGCCAATTCCATGGTGGTCTCGGCTAGAAGGGCGTTGTGGATTCACCAATGAAATGCTGGTGCTGACTTCGAGAAGAAATAGAGTTTCTTTCCTATGAAGGTAAAGCCTGGTTTGGTGAAGGCCTCGTTAGTTTGTTCTCAGCAGATGCTGCTGGTAAGTCTAACTTTTTGCCATATGTTCCCTCACATTCTTGCCATATGTTCCCATCATTGTCGGATGCAGTCATTTCGGCATAATAGATACAGATCCCCCCCTTTCTTTGCAGGTAGAGGAAGGAGGAACGGAAAGAGGTTAGCAGCCTCTTCAAGATCACAGGATCAGACATCATCCACCGCATGACGCTGGGTCTCTCTTGCGGGAGCCCACACCGGTGGGACCACGTCTAAACACACTTCAGTCAGTCCTGGAACGGACCTGGACCCGTGGGTTTTACGAATAGTGTCCTAAGGGTGCACACTGTGACTGGAGTTTCCAGACGTTTCCCCTCACCAATTTTTCAAATTATCGATTCTCCTCCGGACGGGGTGGTAGTATGCGACACAATACAAAAGTTGTATCAGAATCAGGTAATTGATCTGGTTTTCCCCTGACACAACAAGGAGAAGGTTTTTATTCAAGCCTCTTCGTGGTCCCGAAGCCAGACGGCTCGGTCAGGCCAATCCTAAATCTGAAATCCCTCATTTTCTACTTAAAGAAATTCAAATCCAAGATGGAATCTCTCAGGGCAGTGATCTCCAATCTGGAAAAAGGAGTTTTTTTCATGGTCTCAGTAGACACAAAGAAGGCCTAATTACATTTTCCTCTGCATTAGGCTTGCCTGAAGTTTGCAATTCAGGAGTGTCATTACCAGTTTCAGACGTTGCCGTTGGTCTGTCCACGGCTCCAAGGATTTTCACCAGGGTGATGGTGGTAATTTTGGTTCTCCGTCGCTAGTACGGAGTCACAATTATCCCGTACTGGGACGATCCCCTGATAACGGCGAGTCAAGGAACCAGTTGGTGCAAAACATTGCACTCTCCCTGTCAGTTCTTCAACAACAGGGTTAGCTCCCGAACCTGCCAGAATCACTGTTGGTCCCAACGACGCGGTTGTCTGTTTTGGGAATAATACTAGACACAGAACTACAAAGAGTTTTTTCTTCCAGTGGAAAAGGCTCTGGAGATCCAGAGTCTGGTCAAACAAATTCCGAGTCCAGCAAGAGTGTCATTTCATCAATACATTCGGTTGCTGGAGAAGATGGTGGCAGCCTACGAGGCCACTCGATTTGGCAGTTTCCATGCCAGGGTGTTCCAGAGGGACCTGTTGGACAAGTGGTCCGGTTTCCACCTACACATACACCGGAGGATAATCCTGTCTTCCAAGACCGGAATCTCACTCCTGTGGTGGCTGCGCAGTTCTCACCTCCTAGAGGGGCGCAGGTTCGAGATCCAGGACTGGATCCTAGTGACCACGGGTGCAAGCCTCCGAGGTTGGGGGGCGGTCACTCAGGGGAAAAACTTCCAAGGAAGATGGTCAAGTTAGGAAACTTGTCTACACATCACCGGTCTAGAATTAAGGGCCGTTTACAACGATTTTCTACTAACGAAAAGCAGAACAGCAATGGCAAAAGCCACAAGGATTTTCCGCTGGGCGGAGAAACATACAAGCGCTTTGTCAGCGATGTTCGTTCCAGGAGTGGACGACTGAGAAGCAGACCATCCTCAGCAGACGGTCTCCATTCAGGAGAGGGGAGACCTCCTCCAAGTAGTCTTCGAAGGGGTGACATGTCATTGGGATTTCCCCAAGTAGGAATGATGTCATCTCGTCTCAACAAGAAGCTTCAGAGTTCCAGGTCAAGGGACCCTCAAACAGGAACAGTGAATACACTGGTGACACCGTGGGTGTTTTCAGTCGGTATATGTATTCCCTACGTTTTCTCTCATTCCAAAAGTTCTGGGTTCATACAAAGGAAATTCGTCCGAGCCTCATGGTCCCAGACTGGCCAAGGAGAGCTTGGTATCCAGAGCTTAGGAATTACTTATAGAAGATCCCTGGCCTTTTCCTTTGCACGAGGACCTGTTGCGACAGGGGCCATGCGTGTATGAGGGCTTACCGCGGTTACGTTTGACGTCATGGCGGTTGAACGCCAGATCCTAGCCCGTAAGGGTATTCCCACGGAAGTAGTTCCCGCACTTATTCGGACTAGAAAAGGGGTAATGTCTAAACATTACTACCGTTTTTGGAGAAAATAAGTTTCTTGGTGTGGATCCAAGAAGACTCCTACGGCAGAGTTTGCAACTATTAAAATAGGCCTTATCGGTTTTCTTTCAGAATCAATTGGATTCCTTGTCAGGAGTTCAGACTGTTGTGAAGGGAGTGTTGCACATCCAACCTCTTTTTGTACCCCAGTGGCACCAGGGAATCTTAAAGGGGTGTTGCAGTTCCTTCAATCACATGGGTTTGAACCTTTACGTAAGGCGGAGTGAAATTCCTCACTTGTTCAGGGGTCGTCAGGTTGGCCTTAGCATACGCAAGGCGAGTGTCTGAGTTAGCGGTCTGGTCTCACTAGAGACCTTATTTTATCTTCCATGACGATAGAGCAGACTTGGAAACTCGTCAACAATTTCTACCGAAGGTGGTTCCTTCTTTCCACATGTACCAACCTATTGGGGGCCTGTGGCTACGGTTGTCTTCGCTGAATCAATGTCTCTGCATGTGGTCAGAGTTTTGAAAATGTATGTTGCCAGGATGGCTCCGTTTAGGTACACAGGCTCTGTTTGTCCGGTTTGCTCCCAGCAAGAGTGGGGTCCTGCTTCCAAGCAGACCGTTGCGCACTGGATCTGTCATACAATTCAGCATGCTCATCTCACGGCAGGTTTGCCGTTACCGAAATAGGTTAAGGCCCATTCTGCTAGAAAGGTGGGCTCGTCCGGGGCGGTTGACCGGAGAGTTTCGGCATTGCATCTTTGCCGAGCAGCAATTTAGCAAACAAGTGGGATAAGTTTTACAGTTTTAATACCTTGGCCGAGGTTGACCTCACGTTGGCCATTCGGTACTGCAGAGTCATCCGCACTCTCCAGCCCGTTTTAGAGCTTTGGTATAACCCCATGGTTCTTGAAGTGTCCCCAGCATCCTCTAGGGCGTATGAGAAAATAGGATTTTAATACCTACCAGTAAATCCTTTTCTCTTAGTTCGTAGAGGATGCTGGGCGCCCGTCCCAGTGCGTACTGTATCTGCAGTTATTGGTTGTGGTTACACACAGGTAGTGTTGTGATTTTTGTCAGCATATTGCTGCATATTCTTCATGCCGTTGGCTTGTGTTCTGTTGAATGCCACGTTCTGCGGCATGCTTAAGGTGTGAGCTGGTAAAATGCTCACCGTGGTTTAACAATAAATCCTTTCCTCTAAATGTCCGTCTCCCTGGGCACAGTTCCTTAAACTGGAGTCTGGAGGAGGGGCATAGAGGGAGGAGCCAGGTCACACCATTTGAAAGTCTTAAAGTGCCCATGTCTCCTGCGGATCCCGTCTATACCCCATAGTACTTGAAGTGTCCCTAGCATCCTCTACGGACTAAGAGAAAAGGATTTACCGTCAGGTATTAAAATCCTATTTTACACCGGCAGCATGTAACACGGGTTATTGCACATGAACGTGCATAACCCGTGTTGATGCTCGGTGTAAAAGGGCAGAGTTGGAATAATCCGGGTCGAGTGACCTGGTATTCCAACTCGGGTAGATTGCGGGGTTGAACACGTGTTCAACCCGGCAAACTGTTCAGTGTAAACCGAAGCTGGATCGCGTGACCCGGCTTCCCATTAACACTCTATGTGCAGGCGCGCTGGGAGATCATGTGATCTCCAAGCGTCGCGTCACCATCAACGTCACCAACCCGGCAATATGCTGGGTTGGTGACTCCGGTGTAAATGGGGGCTGAAGCGGGTCGCAGCCGGGTAGCTCCCGTGTCAGTGCTCCCGGCTGCGACACGCTTTAGTAGGTCTAAAAGCAGTATTAAAGTGATAGAGCAGGAACTTGCAGTAAAATGAGGTCCCTTCACGGAGGCTACAAGCTTACATGTATTGATCAGTATATGAACCCTTGTTTATTATGGGGAGTGCAGAGCCTCTGTGATTTAAACAATGTAATACAGATGTAAGAGTGGCGAGTGCAGTGGTCAATGCCTTAAATATATATTGTAGTGTGTCTGTGTATATATTGTTAGGTTTTACTTGTATACCCGTCATATGCCCCTGCCCCGCTTTCCTGTAATAGCTGTGCTGGCACAGGAATTGTCTCTACGGTCTGTCACCTCTCTGCAGCAGTGAGAGCAAGATGATCGTTGGATAGATAGGGTGAGAGGGAGTGTGGATGGAGATGTAGGAGGGGAGAGAAGGGATTCAGTGTTTGAGTGTATTATTTTTGGCAGTAATATATATTTCTGCTGCGGGGTACACTGGGCTCCACAAGGATTAACATTGGGGTGTAGAGTAGGATCTTGATCCGAGGCACCAACAGGCTCAAAGCTTTGACTGTTCCCAAGATGCACAGCGCCGCCTCCTCTATAACCCCGCCTCCGTGCATAGGAGCTCAGTTTGTAAGTTGGTGCAATGCAGTAAGCAGGCATACAACAGGGGGCTGCTCCTGCAGCCCTACGAAAAGCTATTTCTCTAACGTCCTAGTGGATACTGGGGACTCCGTAAGGACCATGGGGAATAGACGGGCTCCGCAGGAGACTGGGCACTCTAAAGAAAGATTTAGTACTATCTGGTGTGCACTGACTCCTCCCTCTATGCCCCTCCTCCAGACCTCAGTTAGAATCTGTGCCCGGACAGAGCTGGGTGCTTTTAGTGAGCTCTCCTGAGCTTGCTAATAAGAAAGTATTTTAGTTAGGTTTTTTATTTTCAGAGAGCTTCTGCTGGCAACAGACTCTTTGCTACGTGGGACTGAGGGGAGAGAAGCAAACCTACTAACTGCGGCTAGGTTGCGCTTCTTAGGCTACTGGACACCATTAGCTCCAGAGGGATCGAACACAGGACCTGACCTTGTCGTCCGTTCCCGGAGCCGCGCCGCCGTCCCCCTCGCAGAGCCAGAAGACAGAAGTCGGCAGAAGCGGAGAAGACATCGAAATCGGCGGCAGAAGACTCCTGTCTTCACATGAGGTAGCGCACAGCACTGCAGCTGTGCGCCATTGCGCCCACACTAACCCACACACTCCGGTCACTGTAGGGTGCAGGGGGGGGGGGCGCCCTGGGCAGCAATTGATACCTCCTGGCGAAAGCTGCATATAGACAGTTAGACACTGTTATATGCATGAGCCCCCGCCATTATTTTTACACAAAATCGCGGGACAGAAGCCCGCCGCTGAGGGGGCGGGGCCTTCTTCCTCAGCACTCACCAGCGCCATTTTCCTTCCACAGCTCCGCTGAGAGGAAGCTCCCCAGGCTCTCCCCTGCAGAATCACGGTAGAAGGGTAAAAAAGAGAGGGGGGGCACATAAATTTAGGCACATTAATCATAATACAGCAGCTTCTGGGTAAACACTAAGTTACTGTGTAATCCCTGGGTTATATAGCGCTTGGGTGTGTGCTGGCCTACTCTCTCTCTGTCTCTCCAAAAGGCCTTGTGGGGGTCCTGTCCTCATTTAGAGCTCCCCCTGTGTGTGTGGTGGGTCGGTACGCGTGTGTCGACATGTTTGACAAAGAGGGCTATGTGGAGGCAGAGCAAGTGCAGTTGACTGACGTGTCGCCGCCGACGGTGCCGACATCTGATTGGATGGATATGTGGAAGGTGTTAAATGATAATGTAAACTCCTTACATAAAAGGTTGGATAAAGCTGATACCTTGGGCCAGTCAGGGTCTCAACCCATGCCTGATCCTACAGCGCAGAGGCCCTCAGGGTCTCAAAAGCGCCCACTATCCAAAATGGTTGACACAGATGTCGACACGGATTCTGACTCCAGTGTCGACGACGATGATGCAAAATTGCAACCGAAAATGACAAAAGCTATACGCTACATGATTATAGCGATGAAGGATGTTTTACACATATCAGAGGTAAACCCTGTCCCTGACAAGAGGGTTTATATGTATGGGGAGAAAAAGCAAGAGGTGACTTTTCCCCCTTCACATGAGTTAAATGAGTTATGTGAAAGAGCGTGGGATTCCCCAGATAAGAAAGTCCTGATTTCCAAAAGGTTACTTATGGCGTACCCTTTCCCGCCAGAGGACAGGGTGCGCTGGGAATCCTCCCCTAGGGTAGATAAAGCTCTCACACGCTAATCTAAGAAGGTGGCCCTGCCATCGCAGGATACGGCCACCCTAAAGGATCCTGCAGATAGAAAGCAGGAAAGTATCCTGAAATCTGTTTATACACATTCAGGGACTCTACTGAGGCCGACAATTGCGTCGGCGTGGATGTGTAGTGCTGTAGCAGCGTGGACTGTCTACAATCTGTCTACATTGGACAGGGATACCATTATGAAGAAAAAGTGGGTGGTGAACTCTGGCGCAGGGAAAGTCTGCCCAATCAAACCCCTAAACCTGCCCAAACAACAGGTGAGAATCAATACAAAATGGAAAAAAGGGGGTATGATCAAAGGCGCCTGAATGGGTGGGAAGGGAAAAACGGGAAGGGATACAAGGTATACGAGGTGATTACTTGGATTATGACATAAACAAAATAAATAAATATAATTAATTTCAACAATACTTGATGTATTCTTCAAACGGGTCTCAATCAAAACGTCCGTCTATGGTAAGAAGCCTCAATGGATATATAAAATAGAGAAAATAAAAGAAAGACCAATGTGTAGTATGTTTAAGAGAGTCTATAAAGCAGTGGTGTCCGGAAGATGGAGCCCTGGTGATTGGGGAACTTGATAGCAGAAAGGACAGGGTCTCACCACCAATTCTTTCAAGAGTAGGGACGTACCAAGACTCACAATGAGAAAGATGGGAGAAAGCACATAAAGGTATCTTTATCTTTTTCTGATCGATGGAAGGTACAGCGTACCTCACTCACATGTACAGCAGAAGATTTCCTCATATAATGGTATCTTTTAAAAATGGATCCAACGAAATCGATTTCAATAAAAATGTTTCTTTTTAATGAATGACAAAAAGTCAATTTGAAATGAAAATAAAAACAAATACAGAAGCCAATGCGAAAACCTTATTTGTATGGTAACAGCGGGGGTGGGGAGAGAGTGTTGATAAACTCCAAAAACAAGAGGGTTTTTATTTTCATTTCAAATTGAAACATTTGAACATTTATCTGAAAAGATTCAAGTTCAAAATGGAATCGCTCAGGGCGGTCATTGCAAGCCTGGAAGAGGGGGATTTTATGGTGTCTCTGGACATCAAGGATGCTTACTTGCATGTCCCCATTTATCCGCCTCATCAGGAGTACCTCAGATTTGTGGTACAGGACTGTCATTACCAATTCCAGACGTTGCCGTTTGGGCTCTCCACGGCACCGAGAATATTTATCAAGGTAATGGCAGAAATGATGGTGATCCTGAGAAAGCAAGGAGTCACAGTTATCCCATACTTGGACGATCTCCTCATAAAGGCGAGGTCAAGGGAGCAGTTGCAGATCAGCGTAGCGCACTCTCAGGAAGTGTTGCAACAGCATGGCTGGATTCTGAATATCCCAAAGTCGCAGCTGATTCCTACGACGCGTCTGCCCTTTCTGGGCATGATTCTGGACACAGACCAGAAGAAGGTGTTTCTCCCGACGGAGAAGGCTCAAGAGCTTGTGACTCTAGTCAGAGACCTCTTAAAACCGAAACAGGTGTCGGTGCATCACTGCACGCGAGTCCTGGGAAAGATGGTGGCATCGTACGAAGCCATTCCCTTCGGCAGGTTCCATGCGAGGATCTTTCAATGGGACAAATGGTCCGGATCGCATCTTCAGATGCATCGGCTGATCACCCTGTCCCCCAGGGCCAGGGTGTCTCTTCTTTGGTGGCTACAGAGTGCTCACCTTCTCGAGGGCCGCAGGTTCGGCATACAGGACTGGGTCCTGGTGACCACGGATGCGAGCCTCCGAGGGTGGGGGGCAGTCACTCAGGGAAGAAACTTCCAAGGGTTGTGGTCAAGTCAGGAGGCTTGTCTGCACATAAATATCCTGGAACTAAGGGCCATATTCAACGCCCTGAGTCAAGCGGAGCCCCTGCTTCGCAACCAACCGGTGCTGATTCAGTCAGACAACATCACCGCAGTGGCTCATGTATACCGCCAGGGCGGCACAAGAAGCAGAGTCGCAATGGCGGAAGCCACCAGGATTCTTCGGTGGGCGGAGAATCACGTGCAAGCACTGTCAGCAGTGTTCATTCCGGGGGTGGACAACTGGGAAGCAGACTTCCTCAGCAGGCACGACCTTCACCCGGGAGAGTGGGGACTTCATCACGAAGTCTTCATTCAGATTACAAATCGATGGGAACTGCCACAGGTAGACATGATGGCGTCCCGTCTCAACAAAAAGCTACAACGGTAATGCGCCAGGTCAAGAGACCCTCAGGCGATAGCTGTGGACGCCCTGGTAACACCGTGGGTGTTCCAGTCGGTCTATGTATTTCCTCCTCTTCCTCTCATACCCAAGGTGCTGAGAATCGTAAGAAGAAGAGGAGTGAGAACAATACTCATGGTTCCGGATTGGCCAAGAAGGTCTTTGTACCCGGAACTGCAAGAAATGCTCACAGAGGACCCATGGCCTCTGCCCCTAAGACAGGACCTGTTGCAACAGGGGCCCTGCCTGTTCCAAGACTTACCGCGGCTGCGTTTGACGGCATGGCGGTTGAACGCCGGATCCTAGCGGAAAAAGGCATTCCGGAGGAAGTTATTCCTACGCTGATAAAGGCTAGGAAGGACGTGACAGCAAAGCATTATCACCGCATATGGCGAAAATATGTTGCTTGGTGTGAGGCCAGGAAGGCCCCTACAGAGGAATTCCAGCTGGGCAGATTTCTGCACTTTCTACAGTCTGGAGTGACTATGGGCTTGAAGTTGGGATCCATAAAGGTCCAGATTTCGGCCCTATCCATTTTCTTTCAAAAGGAACTGGCGTCTCTTCCTGAAGTTCAGACGTTTGTTAAGGAAGTGCTACATATTCAGCCCCCTTTTGTGCCACCAGTGGCACCTTGGGATCTCAACGTGGTGTTGGGTTTCCTGAAATCCCACTGGTTTGAACCACTTAAGACCGTGGTGCTAAAGTATCTCACGTGGAAGGTGGTCATGCTATTGGCCTTAGCTTCGGCTAGGCGTGTGTCAGAATTGGCGGCTTTGTCATGTAAAAGCCCCTATCTGGTTTTTCATATGGACAGGGCAGAATTGCGGACTCGTCCCCAATTTCTGCCAAAGGTGGTGTCATCTTTTCATTTGAACCAACCTATTGTAGTGCCTGCGGCTACTCGTGACTTGGAGGATTCCAGGTTACTAGATGTAGTCAGGGCTTTGAAGATTTATGTAGCCAGAACGGCTGGAGTCAGGAAAACTGACTCGCTGTTTATCCTGTATGCCCCCAACAAGTTGGGTGCTCCTGCTTCAAAGCAAACCGTTGCCCGCTGGATCTGTAACACGATTCAGCAGGCTCATTCTGCGGCTGGATTGCCGCATCCAAAATCAGTGAAAGCCCATTCCACAAGGAAGGTGGGCTCTTCTTGGGCGGCTGCCCGAGGGGTCTCGGCATTACAGCTTTGCCGAGCTGCTACTTGGTCGGGTTCAAACACATTTGCAAAATTCTACAAGTTTGATACCCTGGCTGAGGAGGACCTTGAGTTTGCCCATTCGGTGCTGCAGAGTCATCTGCACTCTCCCGCCCGTTTGGGAGCTTTGGTATAATCCCCATGGTCCTTACGGAGTCCCCAGCATCCACTAGGACGTTAGAGAAAATAAGATTTTACTCACCGGTAAATCTATTTCTCGTAGTCCGTAGTGGATGCTGGGCGCCCGTCCCTAGTGCGGACTTTCTGCAATACGTGTATATAGTTATTGCTTAATAATGGGTTATGTTATGTTGGCATCCATTGTTTGATGCCCTGTTGTTGTTCATACTGTTGACTGGATAAGTGTATCACAAGTTATACGGTGTGATTGGTGTGGCTGGTATGAGTCTTACCCGGGATTCCAAAATCCTTTCCTTATAATGTCTGCTCTTCCGGGCACAGTTTCCTTAACTGAGGTCTGGAGGAGGGGCATAGAGGGAGGAGCCAGTGCACACCAGATAGTACTAAATCTTTCTTTAGAGTGCCCAGTCTCCTGCGGAGCCCGTCTATTCCCCATGGTCCTTACGGAGTCCCCAGCATCCGCTACGGACTACGAGAAATAGATTTACCAGTGAGTAAAATCTTATTTTTTCAGAAGAAAAAAGAATAATTGAAGACATCCCCTGCTGCAGCTCTATCACTCCCCCAGCGGCGCTGTATACTCCCGCACCTGGTTGCCGGGTAACTACAGTGGAGGCTCAGGTGTTCTTCTCGGTTAGTCACACACTCGATGCTGTCTCCTGGATCGCGTGACCGCGTTTAAAGGGGAGGTAAGGGGTCTCTTTGGCCCGCTGTAATTGTAATCCGGCGCAGCCGTGGGAGGCAGGCTTTGCGCGCTGCCGTGGACACTGTAAGGGGCAGCTGCTCCACTAGCCTCTGGGACACAGGGCACAGGTGGGGTTTTTGTCTCTGTTAAAACCCGTTTCATTGCAGCCCACAGCGCCCGGTGGGGAAGCCAGCAGGGGGATAAGGCCTGACCTGTAGCCCCAGGGTGCCATTTGGGTAAATGTTCCCGCCCTGGAGCTGCATTTCTCTCCCTCACTCCCTGTCAGCCGCCATTTCACAGAGCTGTGCTGTTCCTGGGACTGCTTGGGCAAATCCTCCTCTGTAAAGCCGCCTGCTCGTCAGCGCTGTGCATTTTACAGGACACTTAAGTATTCTACCTGTCAGTGGACAGTGTTAGTTAAGAAAGAGTGCATACAGTCAGGGTTGTGTGGTACAAACACCCTGTGATATACATCCAGTATTTACTGTGTTTTGTTATATCTACTGTTTACATATATGTATATAGCTATACTGAGTATTACTTTGTATTGCTAGTCCAGTGCAGTTTTATTGTTTGGTATAACTTCTGCATTGTACATTTGTGACTATATGTGTGTGTGCATGTAGCTGTTGCGTGGCTTCCATCTCGTGTATTTCGCTCAGCTTGCTACTCCTATATTCTGTAACCTGAGGGGGCTAAGTGCGTCAGGTTTATTAACTAATATAGGTGTTTCACAAGCTATACTTACTGTGTATTTTTCTATGTGATTTATAGTCACCATATATCTCTTGGATTTCCGGTTTGTGCTGACACACTACACTGGGAGTTCCTGCTAGATATATTGCTGCTAATATTGTACTAGCTTGCCTGTTATTGAGCTTATCGTTATGTCCGCTACACGGGGAAACAGAACTGGGGCTTCTCCCACATTGCGTGGAGGTGATGCTGCAGACACTTTTGAGGAAAACATGGCAGCAGAGAGTTCAGGTTCTGGGGGTTCCTTACCTCCCAGTGGCCCTGTAGCATCGGGGGCCAATAATGACCCACCTTGGGCTACCTTCTCCACTTTATTAAATACGCTGGTAACAAAACTTACGCCCCCTGTGTGACCTCCTATGCCAGTGCAGCAGTTTATGGTCCCTGCAGTCAATCTGCCATGGGCAGATCAAATTTCATCTCAGTTACAGCACTTGAATCGATCTCTGACTAAAAATAAGTCTCACTCTCGCCCACCTAAGACGTCTTCTAAACGGGCCGCTACTTCCTCACAATCCACCTCTGTTCCGGACACATCCTCTGAGGAGGATGGTGCATATACTGACCCTACAAACACTGACTCTGATGCTTCTGATGGGGAAGGGAAGTCACTGGTGGATGTCCCTGATTTGATTGAGGCTATCAGGCTCATTCTTCAAGACTCTGATTAACCTGAGCATGCGGCTGTCTCTAAAAATCCGGATAGATTTAAACGTAAGAAGGTGGTTAAACAAGTTTTACCTCATTCTCAACACCTGGCTGACATACGTCAGGAATCCTGGGAAAATCCAGGAACAAAATTCACACCGCATAAGAGACTGTTGGCTCGCTATCCTCTCTCTGCGGAGCTATGTAAAAAATGGGAAACTCCTCCGCCTGTAGATTCTCATGTTGCACGCATGGTAGTTTCCTCAGCTCTGCCAGTGACTACCGTCACCTCTCTGAAGGAACTGACAGATAGACGTGTGGAGGGTTGTTTGAAAGCGATTTACACCCTAACGGGGGCTGTGCATAGACCTACCATTGCAGCGACATGGGCTGCTGAAGCTGTTGAAGCATGGGCTCAGGAGCTGGAGGCGGAGCTACCTTCCAACGCTTCTGATCATGCCAGACAATGTCTCTCATATATTGCCACGGCTTCTCTTTACCTTAAGGAGGCGGCTTCCGATGCTGGGGTGCTGGCGGCCAAGCCTGCCACTATGTCCATCTTGGCTCGACGTCTCCTTTGGTTGAGATCCTGGTTGGTGGATATGGATTCTAAGATAACCCTGGAGGTGCTTCCTTTTAAGGGAGACATTGTTTTTGGAGAAGACCTCAATAAGATTGTGGCTGACCTGGCCTCTGCTAAAACAGCTTGCCTACCAAGTACGGCTCCTTCTGCACAGGAGGCTAAAAGTACTTTCTCTTGGCCCTTTCGTCCTCCAGGAAAAGCAAAAGGTCAGGCGTACCCGATACAAGCTCGTACTTCCAAACCTGCCAAGCCCAGACCATAGCGGGCCTGGGATCCGTCGGCCTGCTTCCAAAACTGACAAGCCTGCCGCATGACGGGGCGGGCCTCCCCCTGGGAGATACCAGGGTGGGGGGCCGGATTCTAGGTTTTGCCCAGAAATGGTTGAAAACCACTTCAGATGCCTGGGTAAGGGAAGTCGTCACTCGAGATTACGCCGTATCCTTCAAGAAACGTCCCCCTCATTGATTTTGCCTGACAGACGTCCCTTTGGACCCGGTGAAGGCAAACACTCTTCATTCAGTAGTAAAATTCCTCCTGACCACAGGAGTGGTAGTACAGGTGCCTCTGGCTCAGAGAGGCAAGGGGTACTATTCACCGCTGTTTCTAGTCCCGAAACCGAACGGGTCCTCGTGGCCCATTCTCAATCTTAAGTCCTTGAACAAGTATGTGAGGGTCTGCAAGTTTTGTATGGAAACTCTACGCTCTATTGTTCTGGCCTTGGAGCCTGGAGACTATATGGTCTCCCTGGACATACAGGATGCCTACCTGCATATTCCTATTGCAATGTCACATCAGCAGTACCTGAGGTTTGCGGTGGGCAACCTTTATTACCAATTTCGGGCGTTACCTTTTGGTTTGACAACGGCTCCGCGAGTTTTCACCAAAGTAATGGTGGTAATGACGGCTGTACTCCGCCGTCAAGGGGTCAGGATCTTGCCGTACCTGGACGATTTGTTGATCCTGGCAAATTCCTCAGAAATTCTCCTGCGTCATCTAGATCTGACTGTCCAGTTCATGAAAGCTCACGGGTGGCTAGTCAACTGGAAGAAATCTTCCCTGGTTCCTGCTCGGATCATGGTGCACCTGGGAGCGTTATTGGACACTCACAACCAACGGTTGTTCTTGTTTCAGGAGAAAGTCCTGAAGCTTAAGGACAGGATTCGATGCTTCCTATCTCGTCTGCAAGTGTCGATACATTCGGCAATGCAAGTGCTAGGTCTCATGGTGTCGGCTTTCGACATGGTGCAGTATGCTCAATCCCATTCTCGCCCTCTGCAGAAGTTAATTCTTGCTAAGTGGGACGGCCTGCCTCACCGGATCAGATCTCAAATGATCTCCTTGTCTCCAGAGGTCCGCCTGTCACTGAGCTGGTGGCTTCAGGACCATCGATTGAGCAGGGGTCATCCCTTCTGGATATCCAACTGGGTCCTGCTGACGACGGATGCCAGTCTGAGAGGCTGGAGCGCGGTGTTGGAACAACACTCCCTTCAGGGTCGGTAGACCGAGGAGAAGTCTTTATTCCTGATAAACATTCTGGAACTGCATGCGGTGTTCAATGCACTGAACCTGGCCCAGCATTTGATACAGAACAGACCTGTTCAAGTACAATCGGACAACGCCACCACGGTGGCGTACATCAATCATCAAGGCGGCACTTGAAGCCGCATGGCAGTGAGGGAAGTATCACGGATTCTTCAGTGGGCAGAATGCCATCTGCCGGCCATATCCGCAGTGTTCATTCCAGGGGTCCTAAACTGGGAAGCGGACTTTCTCAGTCGTCAAGACGTACACGCTGGAGAGTGGAGTCTCCATCCGTAGGTTTTTCAACTTCTCGTGGACCCTGTGCGGCCTTCCAGATGTGGACCTGATGGCGTCTCGACACAATCACAAGGTTCCAGTCTTCAGAGCTAGGACAAGGGATCCTCAAGCAGCGTTCGTGGATGCTCTGGCAATTCCATGGAACTTTCGTCTGCCGTACGTGTTCCCTCCGGTGTCGCTCCTGCCCAGAATAATAAGGAAGTTCAAGCAAGAAGGAGGAATCCTACTTCTGATCGCTCCAGCGTGGCCCAGACGGCACTTGTTCTCCGATCTACAGGACCTCTCGCTAGATCGTCCCCTTCTTCTTCCACAACGACCAGACCTCCTCGTTCAGGGCCCTTGTGTTTACCAGGACTTGGACCGTCTGGCTTTGACTGCGTGGCTCTTGGAGCTTCCGTCTTGAGGGCCAAGGGTTTTTCTGAGGCGGTCATTCAAACTATGTTGAAGGTCCGTAAGCCGGCTTCTGCTCGGACTTACCATAGGGTCTGGAATTCTTACTTTACTTGGTGCACGTCTCATAATCATGACGTTTTCAAGTTTAGTACGGTCAAACTGTTGGCCTTCCTACAACAGGGCCTGGACTTAGGCCTTCGTCTGGCCTCCCTCAAGGTTCACATTTCTGCCTTGTCGGTTTGGTTTCAGAGAAAGATTGCTACCCTACCGGATGTTCATACTTTCACTCAGGGTGTGTTGCGGATTCAGCCTCCTTTATGTACCACCCGTGGCCCCTTGGGATCTGTCGGTGTCGCGTCAGCTAGAAGGGTCTCGGACTTGGGTGCCTTATCCTGTAAGTCCCCCTATGTGATTTTTCACCGTGACCGGGCGGTTCTTAGAACGCGTCTGGGTTATCTACCCAAGGTGGTGTCTTCCTTCCACCTTAATCAGGAGATTGTGATTCCGGCCTTTAGTT
Organism: Pseudophryne corroboree; assembly: GCF_028390025.1. NCBI lineage: Eukaryota > Metazoa > Chordata > Amphibia > Anura > Myobatrachidae > Pseudophryne > Pseudophryne corroboree. Next base: position 62,956,881 of record NC_086455.1, read on the forward strand.
CTCCTGAGTTGACTTCCAAAGAGCGGTCTTTGGATGTGATATGGACTCTCCGTATCTATGTGAAGAGAACTGCCTCCATTAGGAAGTCTGATTCATTGTGCTGTTTGGATTTCACAAACGTGGCTGGCCTGCTAACAAGCAGACCTTGGCCAGATGGATTAGAATGGTGATTGCACATGCCTATGTACAGGCTGGTCTGCCAGCTCCTGCTACCATCAAAGCTCACTCTACTCTGTCTGTTGGACCTTCTTGGGCGGGCCGCCGTGATGCGACCCTTAAACAATTGTGCAAGGCGGCTATGTGGTCCTCAGTGAACATGTTCATAAGGTTCTATGCCTTCGATACTTCCGCCTCCCAGGATGCTTCCTTTGGATGCCGGGTTCTTGTGCCCACTGCAGTGCGTCCCCTCCCATAAGGAACTGCTTTAGGACATCACCAATGTTAATCCTTGTGGAGCCCAATGTACCCCGGAGCAGAAAACGATATTTATGGTAAGAACTTACTGTTGTTAAATCTCTTTCAGCGAGGTTCACTGGGCTCCACAAGGCACCCACCATGACGCACTTGGCTTCTTTGGGTTGGTATGGCATTAGCCACTGACACCCTCTCCTGTAGTGAGTGTGTGGTGTTTGTGGTTACTAACGATTTTCATCTCTGGTACCTGCTACTGCATTGGACTGGTTAACGAAACTGAGCTCCTGTGCACGGAGGTGGGGTTATAGATGAGGCGGCGCTGTGCATCTTGGGAACAGTCAAAGCTTTGAGCCTGTTGGTGCCTCGGATCAAGATCCTACTCTACACCCCGATGTTAATCCTTGTGGAGCCCAGTGTATTTCGCAGAAAGAGATTTAACAACGGTAAGTTCTTACCATAAATCTCGTTATCTCCACCATACTTGCCCGTCGGCAACAGGCTGCCATGTTAGGAATGAGGCACTGCTCTACCTCCGCAACAGGCAGTGGCTGACAGCTTGGCAGATTTGCTTGGCAGAAAGTTACTGTACTTAGTCATACAGCCTGTGACTTCACACAGCAGCCAAGCTTGCTGCTACCAAGATTCAAATAAAGACATATATATTTTATTTAACATTTCAAAGGGCTATCGTTTTACTAGCCATGTTTTGCTAGTAAAAGTATTGGCGTATTAAATTTCAGGCATAAACACAATTGGAGGAGCTGAGTTTTAGAACCCAACACTTGGTAAGTAAATCTCTTTTAAAAAGCGAATGAGAACAGATAAAGAGATAAGATAGACAATACGGTTAGGATGTGACACTTTAATAGTGACAATGAGGACATATTGAGAAATAGGAGATGAGATCTAAAAAGATACTGCTGAGAGTAGGACTTGGAAGACGAGAATGTGGACAAGTGAAGAATTCGATATGAGGCAGACACCACAGTGTGACATATGGAAAGGGATGCTGAGAACTCTGGATGATGGGAAGCCATAAATAGTAGAGCTGGATGAGTTCTGTTGATAATTCTAGCAGCATAATTGGGGAGGCAAGGCTGCAAGAGCCTGGATCTTGGGATTGCGGTTGGGGACCTAGGAGCTGGCACTTTAAATAAAACCTGTACATTTAAATACAAACACCTCCTCTCCACAACTCCCAACAGGCAAGTGCATTTTAAGTGCCTGTAGGAGTTGGGCTGCATGGTCAGCCCCAAGTCACTTAGTTTTTCTTTTGTTTGTACGAATGGCTCATTGCAGCTGATCTAGATTGTTCACACCTTGAACACCAGGTTGTGGGTATATCATTTTTGAATGGAATCTGTCCAATCAGTAATCAATGGCATGGAGGCCAACAAATTTTTGGCCTCACATGTTTTGTGAGTTGAATCGTTGCTCAAGCCTATTCTAGATGGGTGTCGGCAATGGGGGGCTTTGGCGGAACAGGTCTGCTGTGCAGCTACCTGGTCCCATGTCCACGTGGTTTACCGGTTTCTGCCTCGAGAGATGCCTACTTTGGGCATACAGTTCTCCGGTCAGTCAGCCTGAGCATTCCCTCCCCTAGAGGTGACTGTTTAATGACCCATGGTCCAGTGTCCCCCAGCCTTGCTGCCAGAGAAGAGGATGCTTGGTCACTTACCGTTGGATGCTTTTCTCTTAAGCAAGTTGGGGGACACTGTATTCCCTCCCTCATGCTCAGTCATGCAAGGTTTTGTCTTGATCATCTTTTTCTCTACTGTTGTTTTATTGTTCTAACCATTTTCACTGGGTTACTGCTACTCTTTACGTGACGTTTTTAAAGTTGTGCTAGCCCGTTGGGAGTTGTGGAGGGGAGGAGCTTATATTTAAAGATACAGGTTCTATTTTAAGTGCAAACTCCTAAATCCCTATCCGCAATCCCATGGGCCAGTGTTACCCAGCCTGCATAAGAGGTTGTGTCCACTCCATCAACTGTAATCTTAGATATGCTAGGAGTATAGAAATTGCACAACAAGAGTCAGATCTTCACATGGAGTTTTGATCAGATTGATCAACTAGATCAGTGGTTCCCAAACATTCTTTTAACAGCTTTTTTTTCATGGTAGCTGTGGCAAAATGGTACATTTACTTGCATCCAGCAATATAAGACCTGTATGTAATGTCTAAATATATAATGGCAATGTATTCTGTGACACATGGATGCCAGCCTGTCCTCTAGGTGAACTCATAGCTACACAGATATGGGAGTAGAGGACACTTGATTTATAGTGAGGAGTCAGAGGTTAGTTTATGGCCCTTATCTTAGAAGCTCTAAACTATAGTTAGAAGAGACCTGACAGAAAAGCCAGGCCAGGCCAAAAGAAAGCTGACCTCTTGAAACTTAAGAAGACAGCTGTTTCTGATTTCTCACTGCCCAGGTACCCAGCATTGAGAGAGTTAAGGAAAAGGTGGGGACCGCAGCTGGGAGGGGGTTATATCTGCCCCTCTCACCCACACTAGTTTGTTCATTTCTGAGGCAAACCGCCAAGAGCTGGGAATGCACCATTTTTCCTACAGTGTGAAATCCCTCCACACAGAATGCCTACCTGCTATTGAGTAAGTTAGGATTCTGAAATTATCCTCCCTTTTGTTTTATTTGAAATTGTATCCTAATCTGTGTACTTTTAAATATTTCTCATAATCTTTGTAACTATTTTTTGTAACTAAAAGTTCCGAAGATATTCTTGAAATGAAGTATCTAATTTCTCTTACGTCCTAGAGGATGCTGGGGTCCACATTAGTACCATGGGGTATAGACGGGTCCACCAGGAGCCATTGGCACAATAAGAGTTTGAGTGTGTGGGCTGACTCCTCCCTCTATGCCCCTCCTACCAGACTCAGTTTAGAAAATGTGCCCGGAGGAGCTGGTCACAGTTAGGGGAGCTCCATATGAGTTTCTTTAGTTTTTTTTTTTTTTTAATAGAGTTTAGGCACAGGGAGGCTGCTGGCAACAGCCTCCCTGCTTCATGGGACTAAGGGGGGGAGTAGTGTCCGCCCTAAGGGGTCTGAGCCACTATCTCCGCTGACAGGACACTGACCTCCTGAGGGGATCGATTGTTCCCCGCCACAGGGGATCGCTCACCCCAGCAGCATGCCGCCAACCCCCTTACAGAGCCAGAAGACGTCGGTGGCGAGTTAGTCACCAGCCCTCCTGACAAGTGGGGAGCCGGTGTGAAGATGGCGGCAACAGGGTAGGGAGCGCAGTACTAACTGCGCTCCGAGGCTCAGCGGTACTTGGTGTGGCGCCCTGAGCCAGCGCCTATACTCTACACTGGTTGGCAAGCCTGTCTGGGACCCCAGATCACCGCCAGCACAATTCCTCAGGCCAGTATAAAATTCAAACAGAGTGGGTAGCAGGGCCAGAAAAGGGGGCAGAGCTTCTCAGAGCGGACCCAGCAGCATTCAGCTGCATCTTTCCTGCATGCAGAGACGCTGACAGGAGAGAGCTGTCCCTCCACATCAACTCCAGCTATCTGTACGGTACCAGGGGGTTGTAGAAGGGGGTGAGGCTGTGCAATAGACTGTGTAACCTATTAAGGTACACAGCGGGCGCTGGTAAAGGGTGTCCTTTTATCTCCTAAAGCGCTGTGTGTGGGTTGGCTCCAAACTCTGTGTCTCTCTTGGAATTCTTAGGGGGGAAACTCTGCCATTTCCTTGTATGTGTTGGGGGTGCTTGCTGTTTCACATAAGCCATGTCTAAGGATTCTGTGTCATATGCTGCAGAGGATATGTCCTCTCAGGATGATCCCATTCCATGTAATCAGGATTGCTCTGGTTTAGCACAGATTCCAATAAGAGATCCTGAATGGTTAACCTCTATTAAGAGTATGATTTCTCAGATTTCTACTAGGGAAGCACAGAATGAAACTGCAACTCAGGTTTTACAAAACTCTATGGCTGTTTGGTCCGGGTTGGCACCTTCAGGGCCCCCTGGCACTCACTCTCAAAAACGTGCTCTTGCACAGATTATGCAAGACGACACAGATACCGAATCTGACACGGTAGACTGTGACGGGGACGTGCTGCTGGGGGCGGCATCTCTTGCAAAAGGGGTGCAGTTGATGATTGAAGCCATTAGAGAGGTGTTAAATATTGCTGACACAATACCTGAACAGGTTGAGGAGGCTTACTTCACGGATAATAAGAAAGCCTCGCTAACCTTTCCTGCGTCTAAAGAGTTAAATGCTATATTTGAAAAATCCTGGGAAAACCCAGAGAAAAAATTCCAGATCCCAAGAAAGGTTCTGGTTGCATTCCCCTTCCCTGAGAAGGATAGAAAGAAATGGGAAAACCCACCCATAGTTGACGCATCTGTGTCCAGACTCTCAAAAAAGGTGGTTTTACCTGTCCCGGGATCTGCCACGTTGAAAGAACCGGCTGATCGCAAAATTGACACTACGCTCAAATCCATATACACGGCTTCGGGGGCGATATTACGCCCTACTATTGCCTGTGCATGGATTTCTAAGGCTATAGTAAAGTGGTCAGGCACGTTACTTGAGGAATTGGATACAATGGATAAAAGTGACGTTGAATTGTTCTCACGTAACATACAGGATTCTGCGGGATTTAAAGTGGTATCCATGAAAGACCTGGGTTTGATGGCTGCAGGGATATCTTCCATGTCGGTCTCTGCTCATAGAGGACTCTGGCTGCGCCAATGGTCTGCCGACACGGAAACCAGGAGAGGCGTGGAGAATCTACCCTACACAGGTCAGGCTCTATTTGAGGAAGCGCTGGATGCGTGGCTTTCCACGACAACTGCGGGTAAGTCACCTTTTCTTCCTTCAGCTGCGCCTGCTATGAAGAAACCCTTTTCTTCAGCTACGTCACAGTCCTTTCGGACTCCTAAAACAAGAAAGAACAAGCCGCATAGCACCTTCTTTAGAGGAGGGCGGGCAAAATCCAAAAAACCTGCTACTGCAGGCTCCCAAGACCAGAAGCCTGCTTCTGGTATGTCAAAATCCTCAGTATGACGGTGGCCTGGAGGAGGGGCCGGTGGGGGCGAGGCTCAGACGATTCAGCCATGTGTGGATGTCGTCCGGCCTGTACCCCTGGGTACAGGATATTGTGTCCCAGGGGTACAGGCTGGAGTTTCAAAAACTCCCGCCTCACCGATTCTTCAAATCAGGCTTGCCAGCTTTGCTGGCAGACAGGAAGCCATCCAAAAATTGGAAGGGTCACAGGTCATTGTCCCAGTTCCACCTTTTATGCACAACAAGGGTTACTATTCGAACCTTTTCGTGGTACCAAAACCGGATGGTTCGGTCAGGCCAATCAGGAAGGCACGCGTGGGCAGCAATCTTACTTCCAGGAGTGGACAACTGGGAAGCAGACTTCCTCAGCAGACACGATCTCCATCTAGGAGAATGGGGCCTTCATCTGGAGGTGTTCACAGACGTGACCAGCCGTTAGAGCGTGCCTTAAATAGACATGATGGCCTCATGCAGAGGCGTATCTAGGGTAGGGCGAGGCCCAGGAGAGGGGGGCGCCGCCAGCGGCCAGGGCATCATGCCCCACTCGCCCCCGTCACGCCGAAAGCCGAAATGTGAGGGGAGGAGAGCGCACCGTTTCTCCCTCCCCTCACCCCCGCTGAAAGCCCTAGCAGCGCGCTGTGTCCGGCCTCCGGCGGCGTTAGCCAATCAGAGCTTGCGGACCGGCTCCTGATTGGCTGCCGGTCCGCGAGCTCTGATTGGCTAGCGAACCGGCGCCACACAGCCACCGGAGACCTGTCCTGGAGCGGTGAGGGGAAGGAGAGGCGCTCTCCTCCCCTCACATAGAACAAGCGGCGCTGGTGACTCAGTAAGTGACCGGGGGGGGGGGGGGGGAGGAGTGGGGGGGGGGGAGAGCACAGTGGGGCATGTAACTGGCACAGTGGGGCATGTAACTGGCACAGTGGGGCATGTAACTGGAACAGTGGGGCATGTATCAGGCACAGTGTGGGGCATGTATCTGGCACAGTGAGGTATGTAACTGGCACAGTGGGGCATTGTATCTGGCACTGTGGGGCAATGTAACTGGCACTTTGGGGCATTGTATCTGGCACTGTGGGACAATGTAACTGGCACTGTGGGGCATGTATCTGGCACTGTGGGGCATGTATCTGGCACTGTGGGGCATTGTATCTGGCACTGTGGGGCAATGTAACTGGCACTGTGGGGCATGTATCTGGCCCTGGCGGGCATTGTATCTGGCACTGTGGGGCAATGTAACTGGCACTGTGGGGCATGTATCCGGCACTGTGGGGCATTGTATCTGGCACTGGGGGGCAATGTAACTGGCACTGTGGGGCATGTATCCGGCACTGTGGGGCATTGTATCTGGCACTGGGGGGCAATGTTACTGGCACTGTGGGGCAATGTTACTGGCACTGTGGGGCATTGTATCTGGCACTGTGGGGCAATGTAACTGGCACTGTGGGGCATTGTATCTGGCACTGTGGGGCATTGTATCTGGCACTGTGGGGCAATGTAACTGGCACCGTGGGCCATTTTCAGTGGCCACACCCCTTCTGGAGCGTGGCCACACCCCCTCTGTTGTGTGACCACGCCCATTTTTCCGGCGCGCGCACATGCTTCTTTTGCTATGTTGTTTGTTTTTTGTTTTTTTGTTTTTTGGGGGGGCGCCATTTTACATCTTGCCCTGGGCTCCAAAAACCCTAATTACGCCTCTGCCTCATGTCTCAACAAGAAACTCCAGAGGTACTGTTCCAGGTCAAGAGAACCACAAGCCGTGGCGGTGGATGCCCTGGTAACTCCATGGGTGTTCAAGTATTCCCTCCACTTCCATTCATTCCAAGGATTATAAAGCTCATAAAGGGAACAAGAGTTCAGGCAATTCTCATTGCTCCGGACTGGCCAAGGCGAGCTTGGTACGCGGATCTTCTGGATCTACTTCTGGAAGAACTGTGGCCTCTTCCTCTTCGCGAGGACCTTCTGCAACATGGGCCAGTCGCTTATCAGGATTTACCGAGGCTACGTTTGATGGCATGGCGGTTGAACGCCAGATCTTAGCCCGTAAGGGTATTCCGAGCAAGGTTATTCCTACCCTGATACAGGCTAGGAAAGGGGTAATGTCTAAACATTACCATCACATTTGGAAAAACTATGTCTTGGTGTGAATCCAAGAAATTTACAGTGGAGTTTCAACTTGGACGATTTCTCCTCTTCCTGCAAGCAGGTGTGGATATGGGTCTGCGTTTGGGATCCATAAAGGTCCAGATTTCGGCCTTATCTATTTTTTTCCAGAAACAATTGGCTTCCCTCCCTGAGGTTCAGACCTTTTTGAAAGGGGTTCTGCACATCCAGCCTCCCTTTGTGGCGTCGACAGCACCCTGGGATCTTAACGTGGTGTTGCAGTTCCTGCAATCAAATTGGTTTGAGCCTCTACAGGAGGTTGAGGTCAAGTTTCTCACGTGGAAGGCTGTCACTTTGTTGGCCTTAGCTTCTGCTCAACATGTGTCGGAGCTTGGGGCTTTATCCTGTAAAAGCCCCTATTTCTCTGACATCCTAGTGGATGCTGGGAACTCCGTAAGGACCATGGGGAATAGCGGGCTCCGAAGGATGCTGGGCACTCTAGAAAGATTTATGACTACCTGGTGTGCACTGGCTCCTCCCACTATGACCCCTCTCCAAGCCTCAGTTAGATTTTGTGCCCGGCCGAGGTTGGATGCATACTAGGGGCTCTCCTGAGCCTTTAGAGAGAAAGTATAGAAATTAGGTTTTTTATTTTCAGTGAGACCTGCTGGCAACAGGCTCACTGCAGCGAGGGACTAAGGGGAGAAGAAGCGAACCTGCCTGCTTGCAGCCAGCTTGGGCTTCTTAGGCTACTGGACACCATTAGCTCCAGAGGGATCGACCGCAGGCCCAGTCCTTGGTGTTCGGTCCCGGAGCCGCGCCGCCGTCCCCCTTACAGAGCCAGAAGCAAGAAGAGGTCCGGAAAATCGGCGGCAGAAGACATCAGTCTTCACCAAGGTAGCGCACAGCACTGCAGCTGTGCGCCATTGCTCCTCACACACACTTCACACTCCGGTCACTGAGGGTGCAGGGCGCTGGGGGGAACGCCCTGAGAAGCAATAATAACACCTTGGCTGGCAAAAATACCACAATATATAGCCCCAGAGGCTATATATGTGGAAAATACCCCTGCCAGAATATAGGAAAAAGCGGGAGAATAGTCCGCGGAAAAGGGGCGGAGCTGTCTCCCTCAGCACACTGGCGCCATTTCTCCCTCACAGCTCCGCTGGAAGGAAGCTCCCTGGCTCTCCCCTGCAGTCTACACTACAGAAAAGGGTAAAAAAAGAGAGGGGGGGGGCACTAAATTTAGGCGCAGTATACAGTTATATAGAAAAAGCAGCTATAGGGGACATAACTCAGTTAGTCCCTGCATTATATAGCGCTCTGGTGTGTGCTGGCATACTCTCACTCTGTCCCCCCAAAGGGCTTTTGTGGGTCCTGTCCTCTGTTAGAGCATTCCCTGTGTGTGTGCGGTGTGTCGGTACGGCTGTGTCGACATGTTTGATGAGGATAATGATGTGGAGACGGAGCAGATGCCTTTAGGAGGGATGTCACCCCCTGCGGGGCAGACACCTGAGTGGATGAGCTTATGGAAAGAAATGAGTGCACGTATAGACTCTTTACATAAGAAATTTGATGACATGACAAATGTGGGACAGCCGACTTCTCAGCTCGTGCCTGTCCAGGCGTCTCAAAGGTCATCAGGGGCTCTGAAACGCCCGCTACCTCAGACCGCAGACGCAGATGTCGACACTGATACTGACACCAGTGTCGACGACGATGAGTCTAACCTGATGCCCACTAAGGCCATTCACTGCATGATTGAGGCAATGAAAGAGGTGTTACACATTTCTGATATAAATACAGGTACCACTAAAAAGGGTATTATGTTTGGGGAGAAAAAACTACCCGTAGTTTTTCCCCCATCAGATGAATTAAATGAAGTGTGTGAAGAAGCGTGGGCTTTCCCTGATAAAAAATTGGTAATTCCTAAGAAGGTACTAATGGCGTTCCCTTTCCCGCCAGAGGATAGGTCACGTTGGGAAACACCCCCTAGGGTGGATAAAGCGCTCACACGTTTGTCTAAAAAGGTGGCACTACCGTCTCCGGATACGGCCGCCCTCAAGGAACCTGCTGATAGAAAGCAGGAGGCGATCCTGAAGTCTGTATACACACACTCAGGCAATATACTTAGGCCAGCTATTGCGTCAGCATGGATGTGCAGTGCTGCCGCTGCGTGGTCAGATAAACTGTCAGAAAATATTGGCACACTAGACAGAGACACGATCCTGTTAACCATAGACCATATCAAAGACTCAGTCTTATATATGAGAGATGCACAGAGGGAAATCTGCCGGCTGGCATCAAAAGTAAGTGCATTGTCCATTTCTGCTAGGAGAGGCTTATGGACTCGCCAGTGGACAGGAGATGCAGATTCTAAAAGGCACATGGAAGTTTTGCCTTATAAGGGTGAGGAATTATTTGGGGATGGTCTCTCGGACCTAGTTTCCACAGCAACGTCTGGGAAGTCAGCATTTTTACCCCATGTCCCCTCACAGCCTAAGAAGGCGCCGTTTTATCAGGTTCAGTCCTTTCGGACCCAGAAAAACAAGCGTGGAAAAGGCGGGTCTTTTCTGTCCAGAGGCAGAGGTAGGGGAAAAAGGCTGCAACAAACAGCAGGTTCCCAGGAGCAAAAGTCCTCCCCCGCTTCTTCTTCCAAGTCCGCCGCATGACGGTGGGGCTCCACAGGCGGAGCCAGGTACGGTGGGGGGCCGCCTCAAGAATTTCAGCGATCAGTGGGCTCGCTCACAGGTGGATCCCTGGATCCTTCAAATAGTATCTCAAGGGTACAAACTGGAATTCGAGGCGTCTCCACCCCACCGGTTCCTAAAATCTGCCTTGCCGATTGCTCCCTCAAACAGGGAGGCGGTGCTAGCGGCAATTCACAAGGAGTACCTCAGATTTGTGGTACAGGATTGCCATTACCAATTCCAGACGCTGCCGTTTGGACTGTCCACGGCACCGAGGGTATTTACCAAGGTTATGGCGGAAATGATGATACTCCTTCGAAAAAAGGGAGTTTTAATTATCCCGTACTTGGACGATCTCCTAATAAAGGCGAGGTCCAAGGAGCAGTTGTTGGTGGGAGTAGCACTATCTCAGGAAGTGCTGCACCAGCACGGCTGGATTCTGAATATCCCAAAGTCACAGCTGGTTCCGACGACACGTCTACTGTTCCTGGGTATGATTCTGGATACAGTCCAGAAAGAAGTGTTTCTCCCGTAGGAGAAAGCAAGGGAGTTGTCATCTCTAGTCAGAGACCTCCTGAAACCAAAACAGGTATCGGTGCATCACTGCACGCGGGTCCTGGGAAAGATGGTAGCTTCTTACGAAGCAATTTCCTTCGGCAGGTTCCATGCCAGAATCTTTCAGTGGGACCTGTTGGACAAATGTTCCGGATCGCATCTTCAGATGCATCGCTTAATAACCCTGTCTCCAAGAACCAGGGTGTCTCTACTGTGGTGGCTGCAGAGTGCCCATCTTCTAGAGGGCCGCAGGTTCGGCATACAGGACTGGGTCCTGGTGACCACGGATGCCAGCCTTCGAGGCTGGGGGGCAGTCACACGGGGAAGAAACTTCCAAGGACTATGGTCGAGTCAGGAGACTTCCCTTCACATAAATATTCTGGAACTAAGGGCCATTTACAATGCCCTAAGTCAAGCAAAATCCCTGCTCCTACACCAGCCGGTGCTGATCCAGTCAGACAACATCACGGTAGTCGCCCATGTAAATCGACAGGGCGGCACAAGAAGCAGGATGGCAATGGCAGAAGCCACAAGAATTCTCCGATGGGCGGAGAATCATGTACTAGCACTGTCAGCAGTGTTCATTCCGGGAGTGGACAACTGGGAAGCAGACTTCCTCAGCAGACACGACCTCCACCCAGGAGAGTGGGGACTTCATCCAGAAGTCTTCCAGATGCTGGTAAACCGTTGGGAAAAACCACAGGTGGACATGATGGCGTCCCGCCTCAACAAAAAGTTAAAAAGATATTGCGCCAGGTCAAGGGACCCTCAGGCGATTGCTGTGGACGCTCTAGTGACACCGTGGGTGTACCAGTCGGTTTATGTGTTCCCTCCTCTGCCTCTCATACCAAAGGTATTGAGAATAATAAGAAAGCGAGGAGTAAACACAATTCTCGTGGTTCCGGATTGGCCAAGACGAGCGTGGTACCCGGAACTTCAAGAGATGATCTCAGAGGACCCGTGGCCTCTGCCGCTCAGACAAGACCTGCTACAGCAGGGGCCCTGTCTGTTCCAAGACTTACCGCGGCTGCGTTTGACGGCATGGCGGTTGAACGCCGGATCCTGAAGGAAAAAGGTATTCCGGAAGAAGTCATTCCTACGCTTATTAAAGCCAGGAAAGATGTTACGGCAAATCATTATCACCGCATATGGCGGAAATATGTTGCATGGTGCGAGGCCGAAAAGGGCCCAACAGAGGAATTTCAACTAGGTCGATTTCTGCATTTCCTGCAAGCAGGAGTGAATATGGGCCTAAAACTAGGCTCCATTAAAGTACAGATCTCGGCTCTGTCGATTTTCTTTCAAAAAGAACTAGCTTCAGTACCTGAAGTTCAGACGTTTGTGAAAGGAGTGCTGCATATTCAGCCCCCATTTGTGCCTCCTGTGGCACCTTGGGATCTCAACGTGGTGTTGAGTTTCTTAAAATCACATTGGTTTGAGCCACTAAAAACCGTGGATCTGAAATATCTCACGTGGAAAGTGGTCATGTTATTGGCCTTGGCTTCAGCCAGGCGAGTGTCAGAATTGGCGGCTTTATCATGTAAAAGCCCTTATCTGATTTTCCATATGGATAGGGCAGAATTGAGGACTCGTCCCCAGTTTCTCCCTAAGGTGGTGTCAGCGTTTCACCTGAACCAGCCTATTGTGGTGCCTGCGGCTACTAGGGATTTGGAGGACTCCAAGTTGCTAGACGTTGTCAGGGCCCTGAAAATATATGTTTCCAGGATGGCGGGAGTCAGAAAATCTGACTCGCTGTTTATCCTGTATGCACCCAACAAGCTGGGTGCTCCTGCTTCTAAGCAGACTATTGCTCGCTGGATTTGTAGTACAATTCAGCTTGCACATTCTGTGGCAGGCCTGCCACAGCCAAAATCTGTAAATGCCCATTCCACAAGGAAGGTGGGCTCATCTTGGGCGGCTGCCCGAGGGGTCTCTGCTTTACAACTTTGCCGAGCAGCTACTTGGTCAGGGGCAAACACGTTTGCAAAATTTTACAAATTTGATACCCTGGCTGAGGAGGACCTGGAGTTCTCTCATTCGGTGCTGCAGAGTCACCCGCACTCTCCCGCCCGTTTGGGAGCTTTGGTATAATCCCCATGGTCCTTACAGAGTTCCCAGCATCCACTAGGACGTCAGAGAAAATAAGAATTTACTCACCGGTAATTCTATTTCTCGTAGTCCGTAGTGGATGCTGGGCGCCCATCCCAAGTGCGGATTGTCTGCAATACTTGTAAATAGTTATTGTTAACTAAAGGGTTATTGTTGAGCCATCTGTTGAGAGGCTCTGTTGTTTTCATGCTGTAAAACTGGATATAGTATCACGAGTTGTACGGTGTGATGGGTGTGGCTGGTATGAGTCTTACCCGGGATTCAAAATCCTTCCTTATTATGTCAGCTCGTCCGGGCACAGTATCCTAACTGAGGCTTGGAGGGGGGTCATAGTGGGAGGAGCCAGTGCACACCAGGTAGTCATAAATCTTTCTAGAGTGCCCAGCCTCCTTCGGAGCCCGCTATTCCCCATGGTCCTTACGGAGTTCCCAGCATCCACTACGGACTACGAGAAATAGAATTACCGGTGAGTAAATTCTTATTTTAATCTTCCATGAAGATAGAGCTCAGGACGCGTCAGCAGTTCCTTCCAAAGGTTGTGTCGGCTTTTCATATCAACCAACCTATCGTGGTGCCAGTGGCTACTGACTCCTCAATTCCATCAAAGTCCTTGGACGTGGTGAGGACTTTGAAGATCTCTGCTTGTCACAGAAAATCAGACTCTTTGTCCTGTATGAGCCCAAGAAAATTGTGTGTCCTGCTTCTAAGCAGACGATTTCTCGCTGGATCAGGTTCACTATCCAGCATGCATATTCTACGGCAGGATTGCAGGATTAGTACGACCAAATTTATTATCTATTTAATCAGTTGCCCCTGTGGCTTGCACTATGTCGGCAAAACCGACTGCACACTCAGGGAGCGTATGGCCAATCATAAACTGGCCATTAGGAAGGCCATCGTGAATGGCACCAGTGACCAGCCGGTGGCACGGCATTTCGCAGTGGCACGACATAGTATAGCATGTTTAAAATATATTATTATTGATCATGTGCCATCCAAAGTGAGAGGGGGGAATAGATCTTTACAACTCCTATAAAAAGAGTCAAAATGGATCCATGAATTACAAACTTTGGCTCCAAGGGGTCTCAATGAGACATTGGGGCTGCATTGCTTCCTTTAGCTGAATCAGAGTACATTTTTTGTGCGGATGCTGGATGGTGTATTTTAGATCCGTGATACATTTCTGATGTTGATATGGTAAGATGTTTATTGCTGCTAACACTTGCATGGTCTGTATCTGTGCCTGATCATCATTTGTTTTTAATTTGCATGCTTTAGGTGTGTATTTTTTATTGGTATTCATATCATGGTTATATTTGTCACACTGATTACAGGGTGATGCTTTTGGTGGGAGGGACGGCAGGATGACGTCATCTGTGGGCGTCTGAACGCCGGGTCCACGCCGGAGCTCACCGCACATGGGATGGGGATATAAGGTATGTGTTCATTATGTCTGTGATAACCTGAGGACGAAGTAATTAAAACTTCGAAACGTTGTTTTCATTCAACCTGCCTCTGTATTTCTGTATTACCGGAGTGCCGCCGACTGCAAGCTATTGTTGTCCCGTTGCCATACGGGTGTAGGAGGGCACCGGACAGTTGTTTGCTGAGATTAGGAGTGCTGCCGAAAGACTATCATATATATATATATATATATATATATATATTTCTTGAAACATTTTTTGATATAATCTTTGTATAAGCTAAAAACGGCACCAGTGGTCGCTCCGAATCTTTTTACATATATACTGTATATATATATATATATATATATATATATATATACAGAAATAAAATAAGATTTTAAACCTACTGGTAAGTCTTTTTCTCCTAGTCCGTAGAGGATGCTGGGAACTTCGTAAGGACCATGGGGTATAGTCGAGCTCCGCAGGAGACATGGGCACTCTAAAGACTTTAGATGGGTGTGCACTGGCTCCTCCCTCTATGCCCCTCCTCCAGACCTCAGTTAGAGAACTGTGCCCAGAGGAGACCGACAGTACGAGGAAAGGATTTTTGTTAATCTAAGGGCAAGATACATACCAGCCCACACCATCCACACTGTACAACTCTGAACATACGAACCAGTTAACAGTATGAAACAAAACAGCATCAGCCCGAGACTGATCAAAACTGTAACATAACCCTTATGTAAGCAATAACTATATACAAGTCTTGCAGAATTTTGTCCGCACTGGGACGGGCGCCCAGCATCCTCTACGGACTAGGAGAAAAAGATTTACCGGTAGGTTTAAAATCTTATTTTCTCTTACGACCTAGAGGATGCTGGGGACTCCGTAAGGACCATGGGGATTATACCAAAGCTCCAGACCGGGCGGGAGAGAGCAGATGACTCTGCAGCACCGATTGAGCAAACATAAGGTCCTTCTCAGCCAAGGTATCAAACTTGTAGAATTTAGCAAAAGTGTTTGACCCTGACCAAGTCGCCGCTCGGCAAAGCTGTAATGCCGAGGCGCCTCGGGCAGCCGCCCAAGAAGAGCCCACCTTCCTAGTGGAATGGGCCTTTACCGAATTTGGTAATGGCAATCCAGCCGTAGAATGAGCCTGCTGAATCGTGTTACAGATCCAGCGAGCAATAGTCTGTTTAGAAGCAGGAGCGCCAAGTTTGTTGGCTGCATACAGGACAAACAGTGCCTCTGTTTTCCTAACCCGAGCCGTCCTGGCTACATAAATCTTTAAGGCCCTGACTACATCAAGGGACCTGGAATCCTCCAAGTCACCCGTAGCCACAGGCACCACGATAGGTTGGTTCATATGAAAAGATGAAACCACCTTAGGCAAAAATTGAGGACGAGTCCTTAATTCTGATCTATCCACATGGAAAATCAGATAGGGGCTCTTATGAGACAAAGCCGCCAATTCGGACACCCGCCGTGCAGATGCCAAGGCCAACAACAGGACCACCTTCCAAGTGAGAAATTTTAAATCCACCGTTTGAAGAGGCTCAAACCAGTGAGATTTTAGGAACTGTAACACCACGTTAAGGTCCCATGGTGCCACTGGGGGCACAAAAGGAGGCTGGATGTGCAGCACTCCCTTCACAAAAGTCTGGACTTCTGGGAGAAAAGCCAATTCCTTCTGAAAGAAAATTGCGAAGGCCGAAATCTGTACCTTAATGGAGCCTAACTTTAGGCCCATATCCACTCCTGTCTGTAGAAAGTGGAGAAAACGGCCCAGATGGAAATCTTCCGTAGGAGCATTCTTGGCTTCACACCAAGATACATACTTCCTCCAGATACGGTGATAATGTTTCGCCGTCACCTCCTTCCTAGCCTTAATCAGAGTAGGGATGACTTCCTCCGGAATACCTTTCCCCGCTAGGATTTGGTGTTCAACCGCCATGCCGTCAAACGTAACCGCGGTAAGTCTTGGAACACGCAGGGCCCCTGCTGCAATAGGTCTTCCCTGAGATGAAGAGGCCACGGATCTTCTCTGAGCATTTCCTGAAGATCTGAATACCAGGCCCTTCGAGGCCAATTCGGAACAATGAGTATTGTCTGCACTCCTTTTCGTCTTATGATTCTCAGTATTTTTGAGATGAGTGGAAGAGGAGGGAACACATAGACCGACTGAAACACCCATGGTGTCACCAGGGCGTCCACCTCTACTGCCTGAGGGTCCCTTGACCTGGCACAATACCTCCGAAGCTTCTTGTTGAGGCGTGACGCCATCATGTCTATTTGTGGAAGTCCCCACTGACTTGTTATCTCTGCAAAAACTTCTTGATGAAGTCCCCACTCTCCTGGATGGAGATCGTGTCTGCTGAGGAAGTCTGCTTCCCAGTTGTCCACTCACGGAATGAAGACTGCTGACAGAGCGCTTGCGTTATTTTCCGCCCAGCGAAAAATCCTGGTGGCTTCCGCCATTGCCACTCTGCTCCTTGTCCCGCCTTGGCGGTTTACATGAGCCACGGCTGTGACGTTGTCCGATTGAATCAGAACCGGTAGGTTGCGAAAATTCTCCGCTTGTCGAAGGCCATTGTATACGGCCCTCAATTCCAGTACGTTGATGTGTAGACAAGCCTCCTGGCTTGACCATAGTCCCTGAAAATTTCTTCCTAGTGTGACTGCTCCCCATCCTCGGAGGCTCGCATCCGTGGTTACCAGAACCCAGTCTTGAATGCCGAACCTGCGACCTTCGAGAAGGTGAGCACTCTGCAGCCACCACAGGAGAGACACCCTGGCCCTGGGGGATAGGCTTATTTTCTGATGTATCTGTAGATGGCACCCCGACCACTTGTCCAGAAGGTCCCACTGAAACGTCCTCGCATGAAACCTGCCGAAGGGGATGGCCTCGTAGGTCGCCACCATTTTTCCCAGTACTCGAGTGCATTGATGGACTGACACTTTTTTCGGTTTTAACAGGTCTCTGACCAAGTTCTGGAGTTCCTGGGCTTTTTCCATCGGGAGAAAAACCCTCTTTTGTTCCGTGTCCAGAATCATGCCTAAAGGCCCGTACACACTGGTCGATATATCGGCCGTTCTCCTAAACGGCCGATATATCGCGGGACCGTCGGCCAGTGTGTACGGCCGATACGTCTGTGAACTCCGTCGTTCACAGACGTATCGCGTCGGCCCCGCAGCACAGCCGACGG